>NC_138767.1:42698292-43023208 GCF_965113315.1 Podarcis vaucheri
AAGTCGTTGTACAGACAACACACCAGTTTCTGCAGTCGCCGTTGTCAGTTCTCTGATTCATATTGACTTAAGCACACTTGACATCAATTGCATCAAGATGTGACATGTTTTATAAGAAAAAAAAACATTTAAAATGGAAAAAAAATATTTTTAGGTATTTTCACAAACAAACTGGCTTTTAAATAAATTTGCTTCCATAATGGTTGATGAATCAAAATTTAAACTGTGGGGAAATTGAGATTTAACAACAACAACAAAAGAAGAAGATTTAGACAATAGTTCCATGTTTTTCAAAGCCAAATATGTAAATGCTGGGGAGGAAAATGCAGAAATAAAAGATCAAAATCTTGTAATTTAATATTGTTCTTAAAAAAATTACTTAATATCCTATTCTTTAACATTTGGTGTTAATATCAAATTACTTGGCAATGCTTGACATTTGAAATAAACTTTTTTCTATGGTTTTATTTGCAAGTGGTCCAGTTAATTTTGCTAGCCACCGTTTCGTTATAAAGGATTTAAAATGTAAAAGGACACTGTCAAGGTTTTTTGGAAGACCTACAGCTGCTCTTAGACTCCTTCATAATGTTGTTTCATATGAAACACAATCTCTGCATAAACTGTAGGTCTTTAGTTCAGGTTTTTAGTTTCTACAAAAACCACTTCACAAGTTCTGATGCTTATTGCCAAATGCTTATTGCATTATCATCTTTGCAAGTTGGTCCACATCCCATTTATGTTTATATGCAGTGGCTGCCTCTTTTAAGATGATACTTTAGCCTTCAAATTTTGGAAAGTTAAAGCTGGACAGAATTAGCTTTGTCTACTGGATATCAAGCAGGCTGGTGTGTGTCAATCTTGTCTTTTGGTTAAGATGCTACAATTTGAGATAGGCTTAATGGAATTCAGGGATATTCTGCACTAAAGCTGAAAATATGAAATTTAGATGATTATAATAATATACCAGAATTGGCCATGTTCCTTAACATGGGAATAACTGAAATTGAGATTTTGAGTCATACCTGATTCTAAGGAGAGGGCTATTTAAAGCCTCCAGAAGTAAAGAACAAATTCTAGTTTAATTCTGGAGGGGGGAAAACCTTGACAATGTTCCTTTCCGTTAATTTTCATAATAGCCCTAAGTTTTGAGATACAATTACTGTATTTATAACAATAAATGGATTTAAAAGAGTAATATTTACAGTGAGTGCTTTTCTAGTATTGTTTTAAGTGAATCAACCCATCATTTCATTGAAACACTTTCAGGTACCCAGACCTACTGATAAAAGTAATATTATTCCGCAGGAGTGGTGCTGCTACATTTCTGCCGATACAAAAGGGATTTCTATTTAGTTGATCCTCCGCTATAGACTAAATGGTACAGGTGTGACCTTCTGTCCTCTGGGTTTTCCTTAAACTTGGATGCTCATTTATTTTAACGCCCATGAAGAGAAACGCCACACTGTAAATCTGTTGCCAATTTTAAATCCCTGCTTTTTGGCACAGGTGTATGTAGGTTTCATTCACCACCCTCATGCACACAGAACTGATAGTTGTGACAACTTTTTATGCTGATTTCCTGTGGTATCGCACCTTCTAATGGTAAAAACTTCCCATTTCTCAGGAGCCAATTTATGGTGATCTACAGTTGCCCTGTCCACATCTAATCAGGAAAGTGAGGCGCAGTAGACTGCATTGGGTATTAGTATCGTTCCGTGCTTCAGTGGCCATTTATAGTCATTTTTATATGATACTCCCAGCCAATTTCCTTTTGACAAAAGAGATCATTTCACTCCTGCATACAATGGAAAATTTATTTTATTGTACCTCTGGGCCTACTTCTCTTAAAAGTGTAGTGTACAAATCTTTCTTTGTCAAGCCTGAACTACTGTATATAAAGGAAATAATGTAAAGTTATATTTTCATGTTTTTATACTTACCAACATGATGAGAATACATAATGTATGGGTATTTCAATATTTCAATTGCCAATAATGTTGACTGGGTTATAGACATCTCAAATTTTTTTTGAAAAAAAAGGTAATCATAATTTAATATCCATGTTACAGTACACCAGTATATTGCTATATAAAGTATTCTGTGTGCATTTAAGTGGAAACAATAGTGAAGAATGATGACAGCTGTCTAGGGGTTTTTAAAATTCATTTTATAGGAAACTGTTATGGAACAACCAAAATGTTTTGAACTAATTCTTGTGTAAATTTCAAAATGTCCTTTACTGTACCCTTTTGTTTACACAGTATATGGTATCTTTATTTCTGCTTTGTTAAGTGGGTATCAGTACAAAGCTGGTCATTCACTTTTAAAGGCTTGTAAAGCCAGAATCATTTCCAGTTTTTCATGTGTACTTATATGAAAGAAAGAAAGAAAAACCCGCTTCTGATTTATTTTTAAATCTAACACATGATGGCTTTTCTGAAGTGTTGTACAAACTTCAATCATACATAAAATTTTGTTCTTTTTTAAAAAGGCAAATTATTATTAAGTGGTTTGTTTAGTATTATTTATATATGGTACTTACTCAGAGAAACATGCTTTGAGATGTTTTTTATTAAAAAAAAAAAAAAGGACAAACTCTTCCTAAAGCAGAGGAATATTCTCATTTGAATTTTGCCTGGGAGATCCTACCAAGGAAATATATGCCCTCCTACGGGACATATTCTAACTTCTACTGTATGCAAACTGTATATATATAATTCACAATATAAGATTCGCGTTGTTAGTTGTATCACAAATGGGGGGGTGGGGCGGTAACAGGACTTCTTAAACACTTTAGATAACATTTTTCAGGGCAATATACAAAACTAAAATCAGAAGAACAAGACATAATTCAATATACATCAATAGATTGTTCTTTGTGGATATGGCGAATGTGGAGTCATGCAGCTGTCAAGGCTTTGGGAAAGCTATTCCTCCCCCGATTGCAGCAAGAGCAGAGAAAACAAGGTAGAGTTCTTTTTAATGAGTTTTTCCCCAATCCTAATAGCGAGAGACAAAAGAACGCAACAAGCCTTAAAATGCTCCAATCTGGGCTCCTCCTCCCACATTTCTAGCAACAGCACCTCCCTTAACGGTGGCTGTTTGTAGCCAAAAGTCTCTGGTTCCGTTGTTCCTGCACCCTTAATGAACACCGAGTTCTGGGAGAAGGGGGATCAGAAATACTTTCCAGTGACGTGTCACCTGGCTGCCCTGTCACAATTCCCCCCTCCCTCCCCCACTTCTTCTAACACGTCCCAACTCCTTTGTTCACCTATCTCTGCGCTGTGACCGTCCTCGAACTTCTCAAAGCCCTGCTGTAAATCAAGGCTGTCTCCCTCTTCTCCTGCAGTGTCAGGAGAAAGGGTGTGTGTGACCCCCACCAGTTCTTCTCCTCCATCTCATCCTCTTGAGTCTGATCTCTGACAGCAGCAAAGCAGCAGAAGTATGATAAATTTAAATTGTCTAGTTATAGTGTAAGCTTATTTAGGGTTGCCATAGGTCCAGGAATTCCTGGACACTTTTTGGGGTCCTACATGCCCATCTGGGGGGAATTTTACACTTTAAAGCAAATGTCCTGGATCTGGGGGTTTAAAAAATAATAAACATTTTAAAATGTGAGTGGGCAGATCTGGTTCAGACTCTGACTCTGGCACGGGCAACCCGGGCTTTGGTTCAGGCTCTGGCATGGGCAACGCTGTCTCTGCCTCTGCTTTGGGCTCTGGCATGGGCAACGCTGTCTCTGCCTCTGCTTTGGGCTCTGGCATGGGTGGTTCAGGCTTGGGAATTCATTCAGCCCCTCTAAAATTGTTCCGTTTGTGAAATAAGAATCCATATTTAGGTTCACATCTTAGTAGTTAGATAGCCGCATAAGATCCAAATGGCAAAAGATCATCTTTTGCCATGCACTTATATGATATTTTCATAACAACTATGGTAATAGTACAGGCTTGTCCACATGAGAAAATTATTTAGCTGTTAATTTACTTTCCCCCATCTGAAGTAGACTGGAATAGTCCACACCTACACATATCTGAATTGGTATTTGAGGAGCAACCCCGGTCTCTCTCATTCATACCAGCAGGCATTTCCATTTGTTTGTCTCTGCCTTCTAATTTTTTGGTTCTTTTATGCCAAATAAGTAACCCCCAAAGGCACACTCCTCCAGTGCCTCCCAAGACACATGGATGCCAACCAAGGGCATAGATGCTGACCTTGTTGTTGTTTTTTACAAATTCCTCAGCCACAAACGGCTCAAAAGCACACTGTCAGGCCATTGTAAATTATCAGCACACACTTCCATAGTTTTATGGGTTTGTGCAAATGTGAGCATCAAAATGTGTTTTTTGTGTGTATGCAGGGCTGGATTTAGGTTTGATGAGGCCCTAAGCTACTGAAGCTAATGGGGCCCTTTATATGTCCAGCTGTCCTTTGTCAACAACAAATTGTCGCTGTTTTTTAATAATAATAATAATAATAATAATAATAATAATAATAATAATAATAAATTTATTTATATCCCACCCTCCCCAGCCGAAGCTGGGCTCAGAGTGGCTAACAACAGTAAAAATAGCACAATTTACATAAAATCACAGTCAATTAATTAAAATACATTCTAAAATCAATTCAGAATCAAATTAATGGCAACCATTGGGCTAGAGTTCTATGAGGATTACAGAAGGAGGGGGTCAGACTGTGCCTTGGCCAAAGGCCTGGTGGAACAGCTCTGTCTTGCAGGCCTGCGGAAACATGTCAAGTCCCACAGGGCCTTAGTCTCTTGTGACAGAGTGCACTAGATCAGGGCCAGAGCCGGAAAAGCCCTGGCTCTGGTTGAGGCCAGCCTAACCTCCCTGTGGCCAAGGATCTCCAAGATGTTTTTATTTGAAGACTGTAAGGTCCTCCATAGGACATACCAGGCGAGGCGGTCCCATAGGTACAAGGGTCCTAGGCCGTATAGGGCTTTAAAGGTTAAAACCAGCACCTTAAACCTGATCCTGTACTCCACCAGGAGCCAGTGCAGCTGGTATACCACCGGGTGAATGTGATCTCGCAGCAAGGACCCCGTAAAAAGTATTGCCGTGGCATTCTGCACCCGCTGGAGTTTCTAGGTCAGTCTCAAGGGCAGCCCCACGTAGAGTGAGTTACAATAATCAAGCCTGGAGGTAATCATCACAGTGGCTAGGTCGGGGCAAGAGATGTGTTGAATATATGCTATATGGTAATTTATGGACCTAATAGGTATCTAAAGACATTTGCACACAACAAAACATGTATTTTATCAAAGTAATTGTTGAACTGAAATAGAATTAAGATGAAGTATATTAATAGTGAAATTTTTGGGGGACCCCCCCCCAAGAAAGTGTGACCCGTAAGCTATAGTTTGTTTAGCTTATACGTAAATCCGGCACTGTGTGTATGTCTGTGTTTATGCACCTTCGTTCATGAACATGCTGGAAATAGTGCCAAAAAAGAAATGAAACATTGCTGAAGTACTAGTAATGGAAAGGGTAGTAGCTGAAAGTGAGCCACCAACCCAAAAACACTGACTCAAACAGTGGGATGGCTTGGAGTGGCAGAGAGTTTCAAAATTTGGACACTGCCACACTTAAAGGTTAATTTCTTACAAGCATGCAAGGTATATTATGTGTCACCTGTGGCTGTGTCACTTCCACAGATCAAAGCAGTTGAATGGTCAGTTTACTCAGTCAAGCTCACATATATTGTGTCTATGTTGATGGGCTCCTTTCCAATATCAACAATATCTTAGCAAATGTATATATTTGAGTTGTTGGAACAACAGTTCTGAAATACCACATTTTGTGATGTTACACTAGGATTGCTGTTGATACAGCCACACTCTTGAGTATTCATATGCTGGTGTTGATAGACTTAATATAAGGCTGTTATTATTTTTTACAATATCAGTTATATAGTGAATTTGCTAGTATTTAGTTTGCTTCAATTTGCTGACTTCACTTTCTGACAAGATTCTGGTACAGCGATACCCTGTGGGATGACTATCTTATCATTTAGCTCAGCCCATGGGGGTCATTTAACTGGCCCACGAGCCACCCCCGAACTGAGCTGCCCACTCAGTGAGTCCCCACACACTGCGCTAAACCAGTGCAGTGCGGAGACTTGCTTCCGCGGTGCCGGAAATCGCATCTGCGCAGATGCAGATGCCAGAAATCACAGGCAGGTGAGCTCACACATGCGCGCAGTCTGGCCTATGGAGGGATCTCAACTGGAGTGAACTGGCCCAGGCGAGGTAAACCTTGCCAACCTCTGTTTTAGCTGTCCTTTATAGTACGAGTAAGATTTTATTTGTTGAGTCAAGTACCACCGTAACATTTAGTATATTTCTTCTACTCTTTGGTTTTATTATTATTTTTCTAGTTCCCTCTTTCTTTTGGGAAAAAGGACTTGCTATTTAATGCAATTGAAAATACTACAGCTCCCTGATCCCCAGACCAGGGAATTTCCCCTTGGGAACAGTCTTGACTAAAGTTAATCCCATTAGCTTTAGTATGGCTACTCCTTCACTACTAGCTGATATTATGACTTAGGTCAGTAAGATATAACCATGCACACAAGTCTACAACACACAGCAAATCCATACAGTAAAAACATGACCTCAGATTGGGAATGGTGGGAGTCCTTCATATTGCAGTCGTTGAGGAACATGCAAAGCTGCCTTATATCAAGGCAGACCATTGTCTACACTGACTGCCAGTGGAACTCCAGGGTTCCTGGCAGAAATATTTCCCAGTCATACCGGGAGATGCCAAGGATTGAGCCTGGGTCATTCTGCATGCAAGCTATGTTCTCTTTTGTTGAGCTATGGCCCCTTTATAGATAGCTGTAGCATGTTAAATGAAACCTTTATAACCCACATTTAGAAGATGTATTTGTTTTGGATGGTATGGCACTGTCAAAGATTCTATTTTCTGGAGCATTGCATTATACAAAAGGGGGGTTTAAGTGCTTTCTTGGAAACTGCACGAGAGATGTCTTGGAGAGAAATGGGTTGAACTGTACATTATGAAATTCTTCAGGCCTCCAAGTAGTTTAATCATGAGACTTCTTTAAAGAATAAAGCTCTCTCTCTCCCCCCAGGAGATGAATGGCTGCTTTTACTATGCAATGAAGCTGTTGCCACAAGCAAATCTGCTTTTCATGTTCACACTTCTTTTATTTAAGTGTACCTCATGGGCTTACCTTCTGGGAAACACTTATTCACACATTTGCACACTGTCCTAAGGTCTTCAGGAGATGGAAAGATGACAGAGCAACTTGACTTAACTCCTGCTTTGCCCCAGTGTTTTCCAGAAATGGATATTGTCTTCAACCTGGACAAAGCTGGACAAATGATTTATAGAGGGAGCTTCAGCCCAAGTAGCATAGGTTAGGAAAACCTAGGTACTTTCAATGAGTTCAGCACTGAAGGAATTACAACCTAGGGTGTTGCTTGTGGATGTTACTGGAGATCCAGTGGTAACAGCTGTAATCTTTGAGAATTCTTGGGAAATGAGTGACATCCCAGAAGCCTGGAGACAGGCAAATGTTCTTTGAAAAAGAGAGAAAAGGCAGGTCTGGTGTAAATACGTGGCAAAATTCAACAGATTGTTAAGCATTAGTCAACAATAATTGGTCTATAAGCATCTAGAAAAGAATGCACCGATTTTTAGGTGCAAACCACTGTGTCGCTCGGTCCCAGCGCCTGCCAACCTAGCAGTTCGAAAGCACCCCCAGGTGCAAGTAGATAAATAGGTACCGCTTACCAGCGGGAAGGTAAACGGCGTTCGGTGTGCTGCGCTGGCTCGCCAGATGCAGCTTGTCACGCTGGCCACGTGACCCGGAAGTGTCTCCGGACAGCGCTGGCCCCCGGCCTATAGATGTGAGATGGGCGCACAAACCCCAGAGTCTGTCAAGACTGGCCCTTTCGGGCAGGGGTACCTTTACCTTTATCTTTACTGTTTATACAGAATAGGTCATGTCACAATTTTAACAGCAAGCCCTAAATACACCTACAAGAGAGTTAGCCACAATGAACATAGAGGGAAACATGCACACAGTGGCACCACTCGTCCATTAAAAGCACCAGAATTTTCTTCTAGGTAAATATGCTCAGAATATGGGCAATGTTAAATTGCCTTAATCCTATAGATCATGTAACTGGGTTCTTGGCCACTGGATTTTCACATCTGGCATTGAGAAAAGAGAGAGGTTGGCATCTGCTGTTGGACCTCAGCCAACTTCCCAACCTCACCAGCTGCCAATGTCCCCCGTAAACCTTCCACACCTTTTCAAAGCCTAACTTAATACTGATAAAAGGACAAGGGAGTAAAAAATGATTACATGGTTTGTACATATATTGAAAAACTGGCGGTGGGCAACTGGTACCCACCAGTATTAAAAGGTAAAAATCAAAATTTGGAGGATGCCAGATGTTTTCTAATGCAGCAGGATCAGACGGTAATGGAAGGGACAACTGAGCAGTTGAAAAGATTAAAGATCCAGGACTTTTCTCACCACCTGAGTTTCAAAGCTATCCTAGTATATCTATAGTACTGAATCCAAACCATAGCTAGAGAAAAGTCTCTCCCAGTTTATCCCTCAGAAATTTCCCCCAGTTTTGAAAGCTATTATTGACTATGGATTGGGCATGCCTACTTTCCCCAAGCTGCTGTGGTCATCCCTGGCAGCCCAGAAGAGTTTCCAGGTGCTATCTCTGAGATCATTGAGCCAATATTTTTTGGTGGCTATGGGAAGCAAGCATAAGCTCTCTTGGAGACTAAGGGGCTAATTGTCCAGCTGCAACAAAGGTTTGTTTGGGACTCAGAAGGAAGTGCCAAGTGTCATTTGTGTCCACCTTCCTTTGTGCCCTATCTAATGTTATTGGATCACTTCACCACTCTCTCCTGGATAACATATTTGACCAAAGAATCTTCTCTTTGGGCCACCTTTGGATAATAACTTCAAAATCAGAACAAACTTTTAAAATCAAAGCCTTGCCTTTCAACAGTCCAAAGTCATTGCCACCCAGATGCAGAACCAGAATGCGAGGTGGCTGCTTGATCATATCCAGAAGATGAGCCACATCCTATCCCATGTAAGTCCCTCCTACACAACCACTGAACTGCTGCCATATGACTATGCCCCAACTAAGTCTCCAACCTTGAGTGTGTCACTCTACAGCTGGCCCAAGAACCATTTTGTGGCCTATGATGAAGACTCAGACGTGGCCTCCATCCCAGCCACCTGTGAAGAAAACAATGATAACGAACAATTTACACATGTTAACACTAGTTCTGCCTCCCCTTCATACATATGGCTTATAAGCCGATGACCTCCATCTGTCAATAGTACAGATGTCAAACTGCAGTACTCCCATATGCACAGATGCTGATGATGATGATGATTACAATTTATTACACACCCTTCACCCCTAGGGTGAGTTACAGCAATTAAAATACAACCTTAATATGAAAACACAATATTAAAAACAGTTTGAAACAGCCCAAGATTACAGAAACACAGTGAGTCCTAAAAATATAAATCTCAAGTGTCAAAAGCCAAGGTAAAGACGTTAATCTTCAGCTGAATAGTGAAGGAGCCAGATGTACCTTTGTTGGAACAGAAAGGAGTTTCTCAATTTAGGGGCTGCAACAGAGAATGGCTGCCTCATGCTCCAAGCTTCTGTGGGCAGTGGAACAACCACTCTGCCAATCTCTGCAGCCAAGAAGGTTCATAGAGAAGGAAATGATCTTTTGGGTATTTGCTGCCCCAATTCCAAATGAATGAGTTCTGAAGTCCTAGGGAAGCTCCCATTTACTTTGCCACAGTCCCAAACTGGAACTTTGTCCATGGAAGCCAATCAGCATAACAAAACAGATGCTTTAGTGATTGTTGAGACAGCATTCAACCTTCAGAGTTATCTGCAAACAATGAGACTCCCAGGTCTCTTGATAAATCCTGAAATTGTTGCATCAAGTGTATATACTAACCCAACCCTAACTGCTCCAGCAAAAAAATATATGCAAATAATGCTCTCTCTCTCTCTCTGAAAGACCAGTTCAGCTCCCCAAATCCCATTCCAGGAAAGAACCAGAATGTTCAAATGCTACGCATAAAATAGTTCAGCCCACCAGGAGAGCCTACCCACATAAAAGAAGAAGAAAAAGAAGAAGAGTTTGGATTTGATATCCCGCCTTTCACTCCCCTTCAGGAGTCTCAAAGCGGCTAACATTCTCCTTTCCCTTCCTCCCCCACAACAAACACTCTGTGAGGTGAGTGGGGCTGAGAGACTTCAAAGAAGTGTGACTGGCCCAAGGTCACCCAGCAGCTGCATGTGGAGGAGCGGAGACACGAACCCGGTTTCCCAGATTACGTGACTACCGCTCTTAACCACTACACCACACTGGCTCTCAGTAATTGGTAATTGTAACAGAAACCCAATAAATCAAAATCCTGGGTAGACTGGGAGGACTCAGAAAGTGGACTGAATGCTGGCCCCATGCCATATCTGTGCACACTTTTCATCCCTTTATTAAATGAAGAATAATGTACCAAGCACAGGTGATCCAGGAGGAAACCATTTGATGAGCCCGCTTTAGGATATGAAAGATGGTGTGACACCCTAAACCATTCTGGCTCTTTTTTCAGGATGACAAACAACGGAGTGATGTACAGTGTAGACAAAGAGGGATGGGGAAAGAAGCCTAATGTCCTACTTTTCCCCAGTTTCTATTCCCCCCATCACCTCTTCTACCAACCTCATATGATTACAAAACATGGTTCCCTCGGCCCTTAATTGGGGATACTAAACCCCTCTGTAAATCCTTCCAACAAATACTTGGCATCATCTGTTCTTGGATATTATCTGGATATCAAAATTGCCAGATGAATGGGGCTAGGGCCCTTTCCTGGAGCTGAACCTGTGGGGCCCAGCTTCAATCCCTGCTCGTCTCTTGCAGGCTAAAAGAACTTTGGTCTGGTGCATCCCAGATGTGGTTGAGCCCCACACCACAATGGAACATTCATGGCTGAAACAACATGGGTTTCTGTTACAATGTCCTCTGGAGCTATACTCCAAACAAAGCAGGCAGGGTTAAACCACCTGTCTTGTCCCACAGGCTACATTTGTAATAATCCAGTATCAACACTGTCTCCCGGCAGTATTAAGCCCCCGATGTAAAATGCATCAGAAACTTAGATTCTGGCTTTGACAGAGAAACATGAAAATGCCCTCGAAGCTTCCATACTTTAAAAAAGCAATCCTGCTTCCATCACCAGAGTTCAGACCATTCCTAGTCCAGCAAACAAACATGGTATTAATAACCCGATGCAGATAAACTAATCTAATGGAAATAGCACATTCTACTCTGATTAATGGAGCCTGCCCTGTTCCAGTTTCTATTTGCAGCTCTCTGCCCTTCTTTCTGATGGCATGCACTTGAGGAGCACTGCAGGCAGTTCCATGGGGAATGTGCCTCAATACCTTCTTGATAGATTAGCTCCTTGATCCAAAGGAGAACACGTGGAGCCTCTTCAAATAGGTCAACAATACTGTGTGGAAAAGGAGAGTGTGCACACAGCCCCAAGCTCTTGAACTGGGAAGGTGAACCAGATTCATGCAACTCCCCATCCAGCTGATGATGTGGGTATGGAAACCTGACTCTGAACATGTAGTGCCATTAGGTGGGGCTGAGGGATATGTAGCTGAGGATTCCTCAAGGTTAGATTTCATATATATATGCACAATTAATTTTACATATCCAGACACCAACCACTGCAATTCCCCCAACAATGCATTAGCAAATTTAGCAGGGAGAAGCAATTTTGACATCATGTAGAATAGATGCATTCAAGCTGTTCTGGTTGTTACAGTTATGTTACCTTCTCTCCACTTGACAGAAAAAAGCCCTTTAAAAGTTTGCAGTTTTTGTGTTTCCCTGTCCCTCAGCCCGGAGCTAAGGAATAAAGCCAAGAGAGAATTCTTGCTGTAAGTTATAAACATTTTATATTCTTAAAAAGAGTGAATGGGGAACACAGAGGTTCATTTTACATCATAGAGAAGATCGGAATCTGAACCACAGTCTGGAGCAGAGAGATGCAGAAATGCACTGGATTTTTTAAACATCACTTTGTTATATACAGTATATAAGGCTAATTCTGGGGCCCATGTACACCCCTAGAAAACATTGCCATACCTGTCATGCCAGCATTCCAGCATTATTTTGCATTGCTTGTTCTTGTTTAATGATTTCATATTTTTAGCAGACCAATTTAATTTTTATCAGTGTCAAGCTAACAGTGCCTCAGTTCTAGTTGCTGTTGCTTCGCAGATTGCACTCCTCTGTATTCAGGTATTATTATCATCTTAATTAAAATAGTTAATCATTTTCTATTAATCAGTAATGAAGGCTTTATATACAAAAGAGGAGTATTATTTGTTTTATAAGAGGACGTTATAACCATACCCACACAGACAAAATGGCTTTCCCTACTGTTTCTGCAGAATAAGTGTAGACAAGGATTTAAAATGGGAATCAGCTAGGCTTTTGTACACTTTTGATATATGCATGCTCATAAAAGCATTTTCTTGGGAGCAGTCATATTATATAAGGCTTCTTAGAGGTGGCCCTGTAAACTTGATTGTGGATTCCTAATAGATTTAAACAATGGGATCATATTACAGCAAATTGTCTGCATATTGTATTGCAAAAATTAACACATTATACATTAAATGCACATTGTGTGATGTGGCACTATATTTCCACTATACTGTGGTCTGAATAGGGCTTGCAGCACAGATGGCCCCCACTGTTGATATAAAATATATGGTGACACGTCCACCATTCACACAATCCAATGCAAGCCTATTTACCTCTGTGGTATTACGTGGCATAGAGAATTTTGCTTCACTCCTTCCCCATCATGCTGAAGTATCATTATGACCCACTGCAGAAAATAAAGGAAAAGAGACAAGCAACACATCCTGTTCCTTTTCTGCTTTTGTTGCCCCTCAAAAGAGGGAATATCTCTCTGCACTGGAAAAATGCCCATCTCCCCAGAAGACACCCATATTTTCTCTCCTTCACTTGGCAGCAGAAGTAAGTCTTCTTGTTACTTTTCAGGCTTCAACCTCTTATTGCTTCTGGAACATGTTTGAAGTGAGCCTACTTTATTTCAAACCATTTCTCAACCCTGACTGCGGAATGAGAATGGGCCAAGAGGAATAAGCTGTGCATATGTGGCAAGTATAAAGCAATGGGGGAAGCAATAGCTTTGTTTTTTGTGTGATTTTGGATTCCAAAAAGGAAAGTAACATCTTTCCCTGTCTCGCCAAAGTAACCATCACACCCAGTGACTTCCCATGGGACTACTGACTCCGGTCTTCAACAAGTTAGAATTTTGACAATAATTAAGAATTCGATTTGGCTTTCGGTCTCTTGTAAATTCCCACTGCCATCTGGAAAGGCGGCTTTCTGCTGACAGAATGGAGCAGATGTAAATTCATTGAAAAGTAATTTATAGCAAAGCAAGGTTTGTATGTAACCAGTAGAGATTTTCTGCAAGCGCCACAGCATTGATTTCTATGCCTTCTGGACAGAGACAGACAGCTTGACACTCCAGATGGTTCTGGGTCTCATCAGCTTGGATAATTATTACAATAGCCAGGGATGTTCTATTCTAGAGCATCTGTGTGGCATGATTTTTAAGCCCCCCAAGGTTATTGCAATTAGTATTTCTTACTCAAATATTTGTGTTAGCATTTAGATCTCATTTAAACATGACCCCCATGTACGGAAGGAAAATGTTCCCATGAGGTACCCCATATGCCTGGCATCTCGTCTACCTTTAAATCAGTTCACCTTGCCTGTATCTGCAGTGCTAGCATGTAATCACAGCAGCCCCAGCGGGGCCCTGATTATTACCACCAGGAGCGAGGAGTAAGGTACCAGACTCTCTCAGGGTTGCTGTGCTGTTTCCTGGACTAATATAAGCAAGAAGAAGTTGCCGATGACCCGAAAAGGGACCAGATGGGAGATAGGGGCCATCCACAGAACACACCAGACCATTCATTTAAAAAAAACAAACCACTGTTCAGATAACTTACCCTACAGCAAGTTCAGTCCCAAAACCAGAACGTGCGAATTCTCCCGCTTGAGTCATGTGACCCATGCAAGATCACAGAATCCAAAAGATATGTGTGTTTTTTTCAGGGCCGTGCTCTGCCCAAGATCACAGCCCCAAGAAAGTGCTGGGACTGTGGGGGGGGGGGAGAGTGATCCTGGTGCAAATTCACACCAGAAATGTAAAAATGGTAAATGCAATGACCACCGTCAAAGAATGAAGTGTGATGAAACACCAATACCTCTAAATTATTTCATTACAATTAAAATGGGATTGAATTAAAAATCGCCCCAAGTTTCCATGCAAAACACCCCCTCTTAATACACATTCAGTTCACCTGGAAATTATAGGAATGACTTTCAGGTGTAATTTGGAGGCTTTAAAAAGTTTATTCAGTAAATTAGTTTATCTGAATTAGTTCATTCCAAGCACTGACTAAAACAGAATGATTAAAGAAACTGAAAAAGAGACTCAGCGGATGATCATCTTTAGTATAGGTCAATGTCACTTCCAGGCTCACATTGACAATGCTTTCTACAGAGAGAGAAGCTATGTAATATAAATAATCTTCCAATTTCAGATCCCCCTTATATGTCAATATATATATATATAATGGTCTATGGAAATTAGTGGTCATTTAATTTGCTTCATTACATACTTCTTTGGTGAATTGCCACTGATTATAGTGATATCACCTTACCTTGATGGATTTCTTTAATCTATTTTACCATAAGGAAAGAATAATTCTATGCCATAGTCCTTTACTAAAGTATGCACACTATTGATCCTAATGCGACTGAACATTCCTATCGCTAAATGCTGCATTGCAGCTAATGTTTCTTTGTTATTATTCATTAGGCACAGTCTGTTATACATTGTAATGTATATTAGTTAATGTATAGTGCTTACAAATGTGTTCAAGACCCATTTATACTGAAGGGATGGTGAGAATGGAGGTAATTCCAGATTTGCTTTCTACAATTCTCTATTTGAAGTGGAAATTCAGGGATTGCAGGGAAATAACCTCCAGCCTATCTGCCATAACACAGTGGAAAGGTTCTACATCTCAAATGATTAAATTGACATTTGGGGGACTTCTGATGCTACAAGGTGCAAACTGTCAAGCAGCTTCCTTATACAGGACTTTTTAGGCTGCTTATTTTTCATCATATCCACTCAGGGAAATATACATCCTGACCTTTAAGCTACTTCTAGAAAAGGAGACCTTATGCCACTAGTTATGTAAGAATTTCAAATATGTATGACTGTGGTCCTAAACAGATTTACCTGAAAGCTAGATTGGGGGGGGGGGTTGTGTGTTGCTATCAATAAATGTGTTTAGGTTAACTCCTTTGTTTATGGAGACTGGTGCCACACTTCAGTTTAAGCTGAAATAATTATTCCTATATAATTAACTGCAGACCAACCGGCACATCAGTTCTTAATATTTCCACCAATCCATCTGTTGGCTTGTGATTTTGCACTGGTATATTATTATTATTATTATTATTATTATTATTATTATTATTATTATTATTATTATCCCATCTAGCTGGGTTTCCCCAGCCACTCTTGGTGCCTCCAAGGAGAATAATAATAATAATAATAATAATAATAATAATAATAATATGATAGAACATTAGACATTAAAACCTTCCCTAAATAGGGCTGCCTTCAGGTGTCTTCTAAAACACAGATAGTTGTTTATTTCCTTGACATCTGATGGGAGGGAGTTCCACAGGGCAGGTGCCACTACCAAGAAGGCCCTCTGTCTGATTCCCTGTAACCTCATTTCTCACAGTGAGGGAACCACCAGAAGGCCCTTGGAGCTGGACCTCAGTGTCCAGGCTGAGTGATGGGGGTGGAGATGCTCCTTCAGGTAGACTGGGCCGAGGTCATTTAGGTCAGCAACAACACTTCGAATTGTGTCGGAAAAGTACTGGGAGTTTATTCCAACCTAGAGTCTTACTTGCTAGGGCAACAAGCCTTTGGACTAATCCACAAGACATGTTTCCTTTACTATACAGTAAATATGCTCTAATCTGTTGTCATGGCATCCACTTATAAGTCTTCCTGTTGGATTTTTGTCTGTGTTATCCAACAGACAGAAATATAGCATACTATGTGTTTTGGTAGTAAGTGGCAATATTTCCCTCAAAAACCGTATGCCAATAACCACCTAGGTGTTATTAATGGTGTTCACCTTCTGGGGCGAGGAAGACTTTCTTTTGAAATTTCTTTCACTTAAACTGCCAGTGAGTCCTTTTAGATCTGTAACTGCAGGTTAGATACGTGTGCTGAATGGGTGGAAAGGGGAGAGGAAGAAATGACAGAATACCTGGGCTGAGCAGGTTCCTGGCAACTACATAATGAGAACACTCACTGTTATTAATACCCATCTTCCATTTTGCTTTCTCTCTCCTTGTTGGAATAGGTCCTGGGAGACCTAAGACATTTATAACTCTAGCCAGGAGCAGCCATACCAGCAATGAACAGTTGCCATCCAAGGACCACCAATTGCTGGTTATTTGTATATGTGGGATCTAAAATTTAACTCATTTAAAGCAAAGGTTGTAATCCTAAATTAAAATCTTTTCTTGGCAAGTCTTGATACAGCCACAAACATTACAAACACAGTTTGACATGACTTACTCCCTGCAATCCCATTGCTGTCCACGTTGGGATTCTGGAGATTTCTTTCATCAGAGTTTTTGACTACCACCTTGTGAGTTTTATATTTTATGGATGATGAATGAGTTCAAAGAATCTTGTAAATATTAAGGAGGAAAATGTGCATACACATAGGAAACAAAACTGAAAGGCGATATATTCAATGTTATTGCTGGATTACCGGAGGGGCGGGACGTGATACTACAAAGGCAGATGTTTGATATGATGGCCTTAAAGCTACCTTGTTGTTGTTTAGTCGTTTAGTCTGGTAGTTGTTGTTCTCTTTGACATCTGGTGGGAGGGTGCTCCAGGGGGGGGTGCCACTACCGAGAAGGCCCTCTGCCTGGTTCCCTGTAACTTGGCTTCTCATAGTGAGGGAACCGCCAGAAGGCCCTCGGCACTGGACCTCAGTGTCTGGGCAGAACGATGGGGATGGAGATGCTTCTTCAGATATACTGGACCGAGGCCATTTAGGGCTTTAAAGGTCAGCACCAACACTTTGAATTGTGCTCGGAAACATATTCTTGCCATCTCATTTTTGACCACATCCAGCTTCCCAAGGTTCATGGTTCTTACATTCCAGGTTCCTATGCAATATTTTTCTTTACAGCATTGGACTTTCCTTTCGCTTCCAGGCATATCTGCAACTGAGCGAACTTTCGGCTTTGGCCCAGCCGCTTCATCAGCTCTGAATCTACTCGTACTTGTCCTCCGTTCTTCCTCAGTAGCATGTTGGACACCTTCCAACCTGAGGGGCTCATCTTCCAGCGTCATAACTTTTATATGCCTGTTGTCTTTGTCCATGAAGTTTTCTTGGCAGGGATACTGGAGTGGCTTGCCGGTTCCTGCTCCAGGTGGATCACATTTGGTCAAAACTCTCCACTATGACCTGTCCATCTTGGGTGGCCCTGCACGGCATAGCTCATAGCTTCTCTGAGTTCTTCAAACCCCTTCACCACGACAAGGCAGTGATCCATGAAGGAGCTAGCTTACTGTGAGCTAATTCATTCTTACATATCACCAAGAAAAGTACATAAAACTCCTTTCTAATAATAACAAATAAATATGAAATATTACTTAACTGCTAATTGCTATGCAGTAGTAGAAAAGAATCTTGGTGAACCACAGCCTAGACTGTGAATTGGTAACAATTATTGATATGTATGTTTGCTTTTCTGTTTTTTATCTACAAGATACACATTTACACATGAAGCTCAACTTTATTTGCATTTCTTCCCTTATTAATTGATGAGGAATGGTTGAAAAAAAGTGGATTTTTTTTTGTCACACTAACTTGAGATAAAGTGTGGTGAAAAGAAATACCTGTGTGTCTGGTAAGTGAAGGCTGATGCATGCATTCAAGTCACCACTTGATACAGTCATCAAGTGATGAGTGCACATATTTGAATGAGCCCTTTTCCCCAAGTGCTTCTAATTAGGCTTTATTTCACAGCCCAGAAGATTAAGGCTGAAATCCTGTGTCCACTTGCTTGAAAGGAAGCCCCACTAAACTTAATGTGACTTCCTTCCAACAAGCAAATATTTGACACCTTGTGTTACTTTAGAGACTTTGTTTATCTAGTGTGCTCCTGGTTATTCTAATTCATCGGGTGTTCCCCCTCATGTCACTTAAACCCTGTGTAGTTGAAGAATGCTTCCTTTTATCGAGACATAATGTCTGGCTTGTGTTTTTCCAGAGGGAAGTGCATCTCAGTATTCAAAAGGAACGATGAGCTTGCATTTCCTGCAGGAAGCTTTCATTTTAGCAAATAACATGTCAGAATGATCACAAAGCAATAGGAAGCCATGACTGACTATCGCTGTGCTAAAATGGTTTGACGTAGAGCACTACCAGTCCCCTCGCATTACAGCTCTCCCCTGCACTCCCCAAGGCCACTTACTGACACCAAGCATACATCCAGCTTGTTTTGTTTTGTTTTGTTTTGTTTTGTTTTGTTTTGTTTTGTTTTTGTGGTCAAGCACAAAGCAACCCCTACCCTTGATCCTCAATATCCTAGATTCTCCTGTCTCAGAGGCTGTTGCCCGTGAGTGTGGAAGTACGGTAAGCTTTATTCAAGGCTTGTGGTGGCACAGGTCAGACTATAGTGTCCAAGAGCAACAACAGGGGATGGAGACCAGACAAAAGCTACAGAGATGTCTTTAATGACTGGTCACATCCTTCCCACCAGCTTTTGAAGGGTGTGAGAAGGGTGTGCTCACTCGCAAGACTCTCTCTGCCCATGCACTTGGAGGGTCATGCTTCTCTGAGGGATGTGGGTCTGTTGGCAATGATGAAGGGGGGACAAGGGTCAGCTTCTCTTGCTCCTTCTCTCCAGTTCTCTGGACTCCCCTCCCAGCTGACTGGTGCCCTCCCGCATTACAAGGGAATCTCTCCACTCAGTGGATAAGGCTAAAACTACTTTCAACTCAAGTCAGGGTATTACTTTCTGCTGAATTTGGAAAAAATATTGCATTGTGCTAGAATTAATATAATTCATTATTTATGATGCTCCGTTGTGGGGGTTTTTTGTTTTTAATTCAAAGTGCCTTTTTGTTCTTATTGCTTTTTATAGCATTTCTAAAGAAGGATAATGATATTTTAATATGTTCTTTCAGCAAAAGTGCCCTATATAGCTAGCTTCCGCTGTCTCCCTGAAGTCTAAAAGCATGTTCCTGTAAGAACTTTTGTTTGTTTGTTTTCCTTATGTAACAGTAGAAACTCGCCCTCTAAATGAAAGCTGGAATTGTAATCTGATGGAAAGTGACAGCCCAAGATATTTTGCTACCTGAAGCAGAGGGCAAGTGCTGACCCTGCCTCTCCCTGCTAGGGTCAGCACTTTAAAAAGTCTTGCCACACTACCCACACACCAGAGCCTGCCTTCACCTATAATTACTCCATAGGTGTCATCTGAAGCAAATCACTTCACTCATCCATCACATCACCTGTCACATGCATGCATTCAACGGCATACTGGAAAATAAAATTTCATGTAGGGTGTTCACACAAACACACTTCATATATTGCACCTGGAGGTCATGCCACCACCAGCTACAATGTCAATCTGCATGCAAAGCAGCCTAACATGTACATAGAGAAGCTCTATCTAAGAGGGGGCCCTTGATTGTTCCAGAATTCCCTTGTAACAGGAGGCACTGTACATGTGTAGGCCAGAACGCAGATTGGGCTAAGTCGCATGCTGGCAGAGGAAGTGTGTGTGCATGTGGCTGATGCATGCATTGGTGAGATGTGTGGTACCAAGTATGACTCCATCTCTGTTTGGTGCTTGAACTTTGAGCTGAAATCTGAGGCGAAAAAGAACTCCCCTCCTGTCTCTCCTCCCAGTCCCACCTACCTTCCTGGCAGCAGCTGTGGGAACATCATGCTCCTCCCTTTCCCATTCTTCCTGGAAATTTAAGCACTGTTTGGGCTATATTGCTTGTGCCAGCCATGCTGAGAAATATCTCCTAGCATCCCTTGAGCAGACAGCATTGACACAGTAGTGTTTCATCCACTATGAAGGGGAGGGGAGAGATGAAAGAGGAGGTAAAGGAATGGAGAAACACAAAACACCCACATTCCTTGTGGTCAAAGAAGAGTTAGAGGCAGCAGAAAGGGCTACTAACAGCAGCAGTCAGGTAAGAGGTTTTGGAGACTCAATGAGTTGGAGGAGGAGGCTACTAAGTGAAGATTTCAGCAGGAATCTGAAATGAATAACAGTGACACTGCCCCACTGTTATTTGAACAGTGGTGTCTTAAGTAGCACTTCAGAGACAACTCTTGTATGTCACATTTTCCTCCGGTGGCAACATGTGTTATTATCTGCATTCAGAAATGTTCTTGTATCTAATTCCCCACAGGTCCTGATCATAATCTAGTCTATCCAGTTATGTGTGACTTTTATGGATGACTTCATCAAAAGCCAGATGCTCTCTTCCACTGGAAGAGTACCCAGAGGGGAACGAAACAATCCACAATGTACAGAGCTTTGAATTTGTAGCCATTTAGTGCTTATTTCCCACCGCATATCTAGATTCGTGAACAAACACATCTACTGGGAATTAAAATGTATCACAGTTAAGATCCCTGCAGGTATATTCAGGAATTCCTACCCCATCCCTCCAGAATGTGTCCATCTACAACCTTGCTCATATCACTGATTTCAGTGGGACTTAAAGATTACATAACTTGTGCTGGGTTGCACTTCAGCAGCAATCCTAACCATATTTGCCCTTGATCCTACCTAAATGTCATGGGAGCCCTGTGGATATATAAAGGAAACTGGGTATCTTGCAGTTTCTAATACACTTGTGTTCCTGGATCTGGCACTGCAACTGGATAACTGTGAGCCTGATTTGCATGTAAAACTAAGCTATGTTTGTTTAACAAACCAGAGTTAATGACAAGTGATTCCATGGACAACCTAAAAACTGTGGCTTGTTTTGTTTTCTAACCACTCTTGCCTCTACCCATTGATTCAGTTCACGGTTTGTTGGCAGTAGACAAACCATTGTTCAGTCAATGGGTAGGATTCACACAGGTCACTAAGCTGTTCATGGTTTATAGGCCATAGTTTAGCTTTATGTGCAAACCAGGTCACAGGGCATTTGGACATGGGGAAGGAAAATAAACAGCTTTTTGAAGCAGTCTATAACTTATTGTCATCATTGCCACACAGTGCCTAGATCAGCCTTTTTCAACCTGTGGGTCCCCAGATGTTGTTGAACTACAATTCCCATCACCCCTAGCTAGCAAGGCCAGAGCTCAGGGATGATGGGAGTTGTAGTTCAACAACATCTGGGGACCCACAGGTTGAGAACTGATGGCGTTATGGTGGTTTTAAAAAAAGATAAAATATATTTTGTATTACACTTAGAGTTATTGTTTGTCAGGTTTGAGTAATTCTCTCCCCCACCCCACCCAGTTGGCACCAAGAGGCAGGGAGGAAACAAGAAATTTCTTACATATGATTTATTCAGTCATCATGGTAAAGACAATGAATTCTGGTCATTCTTCCATAATGGAGTTGCTCGCACTGAACTCCTTCCCCTTCTAGCAACAGTATTTGCTTCTATGGCATCTGTCTGTGGACAAATGTCTTTGTGCTCTATGTTCTTGCACCCTTAACAAATGCTGCATTTTGGCAGAAGAGAGACTGGTTATGCTGTCCAATGACATGTCAGCTATCTGCCCTGCCTCCCCTCCTCCTCCTTCTAACACCACATAACTCTGCTGTTCTCCTGTCTCAAAGCTGCTCTCTTCCTCAAAGCCCTGCTGTAATTCGAGACTCTCTCTCCCCTCTCTGGAAGCTACAGGAGAAGGGGGGGATGATCTCTACCATTCCTCCTCCTCTCCCTCATCCTCTTCAGTCCAATCCCTAACATCATTGGTAGAAACCGCACTTGCTAACCCTCCTAACATCTGGATACATTTAAAATTCATGGTTCTGCCTCCAGGAGCAGTTGCTGTATCTGCTGCTGGTTCCTCACTGCCACACATCCACACAGGCCTATTGCTCCTTGGTCCTATTAGTTGTGTGAGGAAACCATGCTCCAAGGGGGGGGGGAGTCCTTTTCCTGGACCGCTAAAGTCTCCTAGCCATAAGAGTTTAGCTAAAGAACTTTTTTAATATATACTTTTCAACGGATGTGTTGGGTGCTCACAAACATCCCACACCTCTTAATCCTGTCCTACTTGGAAGGTCCAGAGGTCAGTGGCAGAGCAGATGCTTGACATGCAAGAAGTATCATGTTCTGTCCTTGGCATCTCCAGGCAGCTAAGGCTTGGGGGGACTCTGCTCTGAAACGTGTGAAACCACTGCCAGTGAATTCAGACCAGGGATAAGGAAGCTGTGGTCATCCAGATGTTATTGAACTCTGCCTCCTTGGCCAGTACAGCCAATGGTCAGGGACCTGTAGTCCAACACAGTTAGTTCAGCTGGTTAGAGCATGGTGCTGATAACACCAAGGTTGCAGGTTCAATCCCTGCTTAGGGCAGCTGCATAATCCTGCACTGCATGGGGTTGGACTAGATGACCCTCAGGGTCCCTTCCAACTGTACAGTTCTATGATTCTGTGAACATATGGAGGGCTCCCATAGTGCAGGCAAAACCGAGCTAGCTGGACCAGTGGTTTGACCTGGCATAAAGCTGCTTCCTTTGGAATCAAATGTATTGTGTTTGTGTCTTGTCTAATAGTTCATTTATTTGTGTGGAAGAAGATTTTTAAGAATCACACTGGCAGTGAAATTTGTGTATCAAATCAATTAAAAGTTCTACTATTTTTAAAGAGACATTTTTGCCTTTTTTATATGTTGAAACCAAGTTAGTGCACCATTCCAAATAAACGTTTTCCAAATACAGGACTCCACTTTTAAAAGAGCATTTCAGAGTTTGTTGCGACCCTGCTAATTTCTCTCTAATTATCCAATGTTTCAGGCCACATGAGCGTGCTACATATAGAAAGCAGGAGGAAGCAAAGCTAACAGCAAAGATACCTTTGGGACTCTGTCAACAGAGCAAGTGTTTAAATAGCAAACAAACCTTTGGTAAAGTTTGAAAAAGACGCCAGAGTAAGTGAGGAATCCTAATTGGTGAGGGAATTCCCTCCTGATAGCAATTAAGATGGTTCATTGGCCTTAGTTGTTTAATTTTATTTTCTGACTTAAAATGCTCCAGCAGTACCGTATTTTTCACTCTATAAGATGCACTTTCCCCCTCCTAAAATGTAAGGGGAAATGTGTGTGCGTCTTATGGAGCGAATGCAGACTGCACAGCTATCGCTGAAGTCAGAAGAGCAAGAGGGATCGGTGCGCACCAATCCCCCTTGCTTTTCTGGCTTCAGGGATAGCCCTGCAAAGCCTCCTGAGTGAAGAGGGAGGAGCGCTCCCTCTTCGCTCAAGAAGCTTTGCATTGCTTTCTTGTTTCTTGTTTTCCTCCTCTAAAAACTAGGTGTGTCTTATGGTCGGGTGCATCTTATAGAGTGAAAAATATGGTATATTGTTATGGCATTCTCAATGCATTCTAAGCTTCCCTGCCTCCATCTTCACATCAGCTCAGACATGTTACCTCTCTGTATTTCAGTCTAGTTCCTAATTCAAAAAGTGTGTTCAGAGACAGGAATTCAAAAATAAGGAAAGCCAAGTCTACCTTTTTATATGATGGACCATAAATATTAATGTTTACTAAATGGGAAAACATGTTGCAGGCCACAGAAGTGATTCATCTGTGGGGTTTAAAAAGACTAACTTTAACACCACACTCCTGCCCCACACAGTTTAATTTTTTCAGATATTTTTTGCTTCAAAGACATGTTTTCAATTCATATTACTCTGTACCTACCACCATACTCTTCCAATATCTTTGTCAATCCTTATAAAAATCAAACCTAAGCACTGAAGTGAATGCCTACCACCAGGTTTCTCAGTTCCATTTTCAATATTCTGCCCTTTGGACCGTACCACAGCATGGTATGACATCCCCAGGAGATCACCAGATTAAATACGTTCTGTCCAAAACTTTAACTCCCAGCAAGAAACACAGATGCTGAAAGATAAAAACTCCAATTCAGCATTGAAATAACTGTGTATCAAGAGAAAGCTGGTTTGTCTCAGGATGTGTACTGCAGTTTGGCTTTTTCCTGACAGGCCGTTGTTTTTGAACTGGCAAGTCCTCACAGCTCAAATATTGTTAGAATTTCAAGAACCTCAGTTTAGTGCTGTTTTCTAGTCCTCATGTTTGAAAGTGTATTTTGAAACATTGAGTGCATACAGTAAAGTCAGAGTAGGGTACTCTCCATGGTTCTGATTGACCTAGACAGTAGAGGGAGAACTTTGTGCCAAGAGAAAATTAGGGGAAGCAAGCACTATTAGGAGTTTTTTAAAAAATAAAAATCCCAGAAACTAATTTCTAACATGATATGCAGATACACACACACACAGTGGTACCTCGGGTTAAGAACTTAATTCGTTCTGGAGGTCCGTTCTTAACCTGAAACTGTTCTTAACCTGAGGTACCACTTTAGCTAATGGGGCCTCCTGCTGCCGCCGCACGATTTCTGTTCTCATCCTGAAGCAAATTTCTTAACCTAAGGTACTATTTCTGGGTTAGCGGAGTCTGTAACCTGAAGCGTCTGTAACCTGAAGTGTCTGTAAGCCAAGGTACCACTGTATTCAAATCAAAAAATGGTTTTCCTGGAAGAATAAATTTTGAAAGATTAATCTCTAGGAAATAGTTAAAGAAACTAGAGGACAGCTAAAACATATTTAGCCTCTTCTTGTCAAATGCAACTTTGAAGATTACCCTCTCACAAATAATCATTACTTTTTAAAAAGCATATCCTGTCATAAAAAGGAAATGTTTGAAAGGGCAAAGTGGATTTGCCAAAAATACATTGATGAATTAGCTTTTAGGAAATGACAATAAAATGTAGGCTGCATTTGAATAGAACCGAGTGAATTGTTGGCAGGTTTCCATGGCTAGAAAATACTAGCAATCTCTCTGCTTTTACAAATTACTGCCAATCAGATCTTCATAGATGACCAAGCACAACTCCATTCATTTGAAAGGGGCTCACAGAGTGTAGATTCAATTGGTGGGCAGAGCTTCTGTCAAAAGATCCAATGAAATGAAAGGTTACAGTAAAGCAGTAGTGCTGGCTGACTACATCAGCAGGGGTACAGAATAGTGCAATGGGACCAGGGTAACAAGCCTTTCCCCATGCATTAAGAAATACTGATGAAACCTCTTAGTGGAAACATTTGCACTAACAATGGATTTCCTAAAGAGCGATCATGGGTTGGCTGTAGGGGATAGAAATGCATCAAGACTTAATTACATAACTGATTTCTATCAGTGTAATTTGCATTGTGTGCAAGCTTAAAAAGTCATAGGACAGCAGAGAAGTCCAGCAAGGAGATGTTCTTGCTGGTGTATTATACCTTCCTTGAAGATCTTATGAGCCAGCTGAGCATTGCTTCTGCAAGGTAAGTGACTCCTGGGGAAAGAATTGCTTGTCTTGTAGAACCATGGCAACCATTGCACAGTCCCATTAGGCAAACTGAATTCAAAACAAATAATGCTTTTAAGGAATACTGTCATGTTATCTTTCATGGCTGACAAGTCAATCAGTACAATTCAGTCAGTAATAAAAATAATTAGCATCCTTTCCTTAAACATATGCAGAATGTCTTCAACCTGCTGGTTTGGGGAATGTAGGAGGTAGTGAAGTTGTTGCCCTTTTTTAGCTGTCTGAGAAATTAATAGCTTGTATCTGACTTGCTTCTCTTTAAACACAATGGAATGCTTTGTGCAACATGATACATGGATTCCATTAAGCCTTACAGCACACCACCAAAAAAGAAAAGAAAAGAAAATGACCCTATATTGTATTCTTCACCAATGGAAAAAGTGTCCAAGGGCAAAAAGGTTGTGGCAGTGTAACTGTGTTCAATAAAAGAGAAGTGGAAAAATACTTGGCCTCGTGTTTTGTATCCAGTACATAGGTTTTGTGCATGGAGTGTGTGTGTATTCTGTAATATATACCAATATTGTTTTATGAGTGTCCCCAAATGCAAAAATGTTAACTAAAGAAATGAGTGCAAAACAAACAAAAAAATCCTTGTAAAGGCTTCACAATTACAGTTTCAAAGTGCTTTTTGCTTCAAGGGTATCAAAGGTTGTGGTAGTTTTGGAATACAAGGATTCCAATTCACATTGGAGATAAAAGGATATAGCATTGTCATCAGGTTTGGCCCCATGCTTTGACACCTTTGAGGTCCAGCGCCAAGGGCCTTCTGGCGGTTCCCTCCCTTTGAGAAGTGAGGTTACAGGGAACCAGGCAGAGGGCCTTCTCAGTAGTGGTGCCCACCCTGTGGAACACCCTCACATCAGATGTCAAGGAAATAAACAACTATCTGTGTTTTAGAAGACACCTGAAGGCAGCCCTGTTTAGGGAAGTTTTTAATGTCTAATGTTCTATCACATTATTATTATTATTATTATTATTATTATTATTATTATTATTATTCTCTTTGGAGGCACCAAGAGTGGCTGGGGAAACCCAGGTAGATGGGTGAAGAAGAAGAAGAAGAAGAAGAAGAAGAAGAAGAAGAAGAAGAAGAAGAATGTGATAGAACATTAGACATTTAAAACTTCCCTAAACACCCTCCCATCAGATGTCAAGGAAATAAACAACTATATGTGTTTTAGAAGACATCTGAAGGCAGCCCTATTTAGGGAAGGTTTTAATGACTGATGTTTTAATATATATTTTATCTTTTGTTGGAAGCCGCTCAGAGTGGCTGGGGAAACCCAGCCAGATGGGCGGGGTATAAATAATAAATTTGGTAGTAGTGGTGGTGGTGGTGGTACAGAGAAGCATTTCTCTGTCTTGTTCATAAAGAGAGAGGAAAGAATCAGAAAGATAAAACGGTGGTGACTGATTGGAACAAGTGCAGTAAGCGATCCAAGAGCTTTTCAACAATGCTTCCTTTATCTAGATTGCCAATTGTGTGTCTTGTGTGTTTGAAAGCCTACACACTGCTGAAATTCTCCCTTATCTAGCAGGGTGAAAACTGACATAAAAGTTTTCAGTCTGTTCTAAATGTGTATACAGATGAGGCTGTAACAGGTTCAGTAGCAGAGAGGGTCTACTTAACATGAGCTCATAATCTTGGGGGAGTAGTTACTAGAGATTTGCATCAATCTAAAAGTTTGGTTTTGGACTCCAGTTTAATGCTTCATAAAACAGTCTGATTTAGCATCTACCTGCTGTACCCCTTACTACTGGGAAATGAAAAACCAAGAGTGGTGTTACTTTGTATGTCAAAGAGGACACACAGTCTTAATGTGGAGTGTCTCAGAACCCAAACTGCAGGTTGAAACAGAGAGCACAGCATTGCAGGAACAGATGGCATTTTTTTTAAAAAAAAAATGTACAAGTACAAGGTGAATCTTGGGCCCTGTGCACATCACTATTACATTCACGTAAATAAAGTGTTTCAGCATCACAATTTATTTTCCTGTTTAGCAGCCTTTCTTGTCATGTTTTACACTGCACATTTCAAGTATCACTGCACAGAGGCCCAAATGTCATTTTTCACTGTCAAACTGTCTTTTCATATTCAGTCTAGTTTGTAATTTTGTAAATATCCTCTAGTTTCTGCCATTTTGCTCTTGGGTGCTTCATTGCCTTTTTGCAAAGGCATACCAGAGACACACAAACCTGTCCTATAAGCAAAGAAACTGCGGTGGGAAGTGGAGAAGAAATTGCTAAATTATTCCCAGACTTGTAGGAGCCACTGTACCTTATGGTACAGTAACCCCAGCATTAGACATTCTGTGGAGTTTTGGGGGAGATACAGGGCTTTATGACAGGCTGTGAGTGTAATATTATTGTTGCCGGAAGGCAATGGTAATTGAAACACCATTTTGGTCTTGAAACACCATTAAAGAGGAGGAGTTGAGGAGGAGGAGTCAGGCTAGCTCAGTGCAGTCTATAAAGACCAGCAGTAGCTCTTTGGGGTTTCAGACAGGGGCCTTTCTCAGAGTTGTTTTTAGATTCATCAGTCTTGGCTGGAACAAGGAAGTATTCTATGCATTACAAATGTAAGTGAAAACACCTCAGCAAAATACAGCAATCAGGTAGGCTCTGCTTTTTTTCTTTTTTAAAGAGTGGCTCTTTTTTGGGGGGGAGTGAACGAAAATCCTATGCCCCACAAATAACTCAGAGATGCATTTTAAATAAAACATGCTGATTCCCGGATTCCGCGGGCCAGATTTAGAGGGTGATTGGGCCAGATCCAGCCACCGTGCCTTAGTTTGCCTACCCGTGCTCTAGTCATTTCTGGTGACTAAGACAAAGATGGGAAATCCTGAAAAGTCAAAATCAACCACACACTGCAAAAATTGACTCATATGTGGCCAATTCTGATGCTCCTTCTTCAGTTATAGCTAATAGACAGAAGCATGAGAGCTCTTTCCCATAGACGCTGCACCACCTACACCCTTAATCAGTGTTTTTTTCCTAAAAAAATGTTTAGGGGTTCTCTCATTTTCTTACTCATATTGAAATGCTGCCCCTCAATGATGCCAAAATGTTTTCACAAAATAGATTTACAAAATGTTTAGGGGTATGCATACCCTGTGTCCCGTCCCCCCCCCCCAAAGAAAGCACTGCCCTTAATAGTAAGTAGTATTTCAATTCCTGAAACACACATTCTGTATAGTGGATATCACAGGCATGAGATTTATCGTGTGATGTGGTAGATCACAGTGTGAAAAGTTTGGACACATTAGCACCGTCATGGGATGCTCTGTCATGTTTCCAGTGATTTTCACAGTGTGGCCATACGTAAGACTTGGCTCAGTGCTGTGCAAAAGGTGCCCTACATAGTAACTTGAGCAATACACCTTTGCTGTCTCTGCCTCTAATCAAAAGTATATCCCATCAGATACATTGCTTATACAGCATCATTGAACAGAGAGTGGTCCAAACAGAAGCCCTTCATTCTAAACTGAAATGCTTTTCTTATAACCATTGCTTAATATGTGCACATTATCTAGTAGTCATTCACCCTATTTAGGTTACCAAAGACAACTTAAGCATTTGAACAAATTATTTCACAGATGGCATCTAAATAACAACAAAATAAGGAAGCACCATGTGTATATACTGGGCAGAAAAAATAATTTTTGACTGATCTCCATATTCATGTAGCTCTCTTATTTTGTTTAAACCCTCATGCAGCCATTCAGCTGATGACAAAAAAGCAAAGCAATATAAACGAAATGACCTGAATCTGCCAGAATAAATTGGAAAAATGTCACAACAACAACTTGCCTGATCTGCCTTCTTTGGGTTTTATTAACAGAAAATAGGGCATCCATGATGTGGGGAGTTAGTGCTTTTTAGAAAAGAAACTAATTAATAAGCAAGTTTTCCTGGTCCGGATTATTTAGGAACAATAGCTTGCTTTTTAATAGCAAAGAAGATTGACCTTCAAGGTAAAAAAAAAAAAGAAAAAGCTCATTATCTGTTTAAGAGAATATTACATAGCCCTGGAATGTGCTTGGCTAATGCACTTAATAATTGGAATCTTAGGATTGCTAATACATGTGTGTTGCTTGTCTAGGACATCTCATTGCCTGTAGGCCTCACCATTGTATTTTGCAATACTGCATGAAAAGGCTTCAGAATGACATCCTTGTTGCATTTTTCTCATTAACATTATGAGAAGCTTAGTTATTCCAGAAAGGCTGGACATTTTCCCTTTGAGACAAGCTTTTATACTAACAAATAAAAAAAAAAGTTAAAATCTGATTGCATTTCCCTTATCTAGCCCTGCCGCCCGATCATACCAAACCCTGCCTAAAAGATGCCACTTGGCTGACCAGTTGGCTAACTGACATTCTATATACCCACATGACTGCACAATCACAATATGCTGCTCCTAAAGTAAAAATCAATGGTATTTTGTGTGTGGCCTAGCAAACATTTAGGATCCATCTTTTTTACCTTTAGTCGAGTTTGCTTTCAAGATGTGCGCTTTCAAGATGTGTGTAAAATCTTCGTTTAAAAAAAGAGTGAAGAAAATCCATTTTGATCACTTACTGTATTTTTTCGTGTATAAGATTATGTTTTTCTATAATAAAAAAAGTTTAAAATTGGGGGTCATCCTTCTTTTATCTTTTCCAAAAATTTTTCTCTTTTCTCCTTCTGCTTTCTCTTCTTTATTGAGTTTTGTTGAATCAAAAACCCTCGCATCACAGCTTTACTTGCGTCCCAGATCACTCTTCTTTCCACATCGCCCCTTAGATTGATTTCAAAATAGTCCTTTAAGGTTTTTTGGGCCTTCAAGTGGAACTCTCTATCTCGAAACAGGGTGTCATTCATTCTCCATCTAAACTGACCAGTTATTGTAAGTTTCATTTCCATTTTCACGGCGTTATGGTCGGAGCAGGTTTTTGGGCAGATTTCTACCTTCTTAATCTTCGGAGCCATTCCACTAGTAATCCAGATTTGGTCGATTCTGGTCCAGGTCATCTTTGCTTGGGAGAAAAAGGTTCCCTCTCTTTCAAGAGGGTTCCTTGTTCTCCAAATGTCTATTAAGTCCATATTTTCAGTCATTTCAAAAAAAGTCTTCGGGAGTCTCCCTTCTTTAGTGAGTATCAGTCTTTGTGTCTTGTCCATGTTTGTAGAAACTACACCATTCATATCTCCCATGATTATCATGTTATATTCCAAATAGTCCATCAGGGTTTCATGAAGTTTTTTGAAGAATTCTGCTTTACCTTCATTTGGTGCATAAATCCCAATTATCAAAAATTTTTCTCCTTGTGCTTGAATCTCCACCGCTAAATATCTTCCTTCTTCATCTTTAAAAATCATTTTTGGGGCCCACTTCTCTTTTACATAAATCACAACTCCTCTTTTTTTCACTTTGTCCGACGAGATAAATTCTTGTCCCAATTTTTTATTCATAAGCAGTCTCCTGTGGGCTCTGGTTATGTGAGTTTCCTGTAAACAAATCACGTCCAGTTGTTCTCTGTACAAAATGTGGAATACTTGTCGTCTCTTCAAAGGCATGTTCATCCCATTACAATTCCAGCTAAGGAATTGCAGGGCCATCTTGTTATTTTTCTGGTATTCCTCCAACTGCTCCCAATTGTTGTTCCTCCTCTGTTGGTGGTGGAAGGTTCTGTCCAAATGAGAGGTTCAAGATATCTATTACACTCCTTTGCTCAGCAATTGGGTCTACAGTTCCTTTCTGTAGATCTTCTTGATTTTTATGCAGGAAGCTGTCTTTATCCTGTGTCGTCTTTATTTTCACCTTCTTCCCCCTATAGTCAAAGGACAGTCCCTGTGGAAATTCCCACCTAAAACGAATGTTGTTCTTCTTGAGCAGGTAAACCAGGTCCTTATAAGAAGCTCTCAAGTCCAGAATATGTTTAGGGATATCTTTAAAGATCTGTATCGGTGAATTCCCAATTTGTAAGGCCTTTTCAAAATGCAGTCTTAATATTTTGTCTCTTTCCTCCTTCGATCTCAAGGTGATCAAGCAGTCTCTCGGTACCTTTCTATTCTGTCTTCTGCCCAGTCTGAATGCCGTTGTGATTTTGATTTCGTCTTCCTCTAAGTCTTCCCAAGCATCAGCAAACTCCTTCGTTAAAAAGTCCGTGAGATTGTCTCCTTCGTCCTCTGGAATTGATCGTAATTTCAGATTCCTTTCTTTTCTTTGTAGTTCCCACAGTGCCAGAGTTGCATCGTGGTCATAGACCTTCCTGGCAATCGGTTCTAATTTTTCCTGAGTCTCTCCAGCAATAGTTCTGGCTTCCTCCGCAATTTGACGTGTGGCAGAGTTCTCTTGCGTAAGCTTATTTATAGATTCTGTATTCAAATCAAGTCTTGCTGTCAAGTCTGTCAATTTCTGTGAGTTCTCTGTCAATTTCTTAGTGTTCTCTGCCGTTTGCTTTGTTAAATTCTCCAGGGATTGATTTATCTTAAGAAGGGCTTGCGATACTGCATCCATGGAGACTGCTGTACCTCTTTCTTGTCCTGTTGTCACTGTAGAAGTTATTCCTGAGATCGAGCCTCTTTTCTTGTGTTGCTGCAGCTGTTGTTGATATTGCCTTGTCTTGGCTCTCGTGCTTATCTCGTCTGCTGGGCCACTCATATCCCAAGGTCGTTTCCCACAAGAGCCTTCTCCTAAGAAAATTCCACTGTCCCAAAGCGTAGCAACTTTTAGTTTACCCTCTAGAGGGAGCAAATCAGAATGTCCGCAAACCGAAATAAAGAGTGTTAAAAAGCAAATTTATCAGGAGGCTTCTATAAGTATAATGCAACACTTTCCCAGTAAATAGAGTCCCAGCCTTCCCTGATATAATGTATCCACAAAGTCCCAAAACTTTGTAACAAATAAACAATAAAGCTTCCACTTTGTTACTTTTACAGGAATCTGAAGTCAGTTCAGTGTTCCTTTGTTTTATGAGCAGTTCGTACCAGGTTGGAGGCTGCAGAAAGTTTCCTTTTCCTTTAAATTAGTCATGCAGCTTATAAAGTCACTTTTTCCTCCCCTCTGCCCTGCAAGCTGGAGGGGATAGTCAAAGTCCAAATGTCGGGTTCAAGCATTTAAAAACGATTTTCCCTTACGGATGCAGCTTAGTAACTTTCGTTGCTTTGATTATCATGCAGTCGGGGGAAGGCAGACTTCCTTAATTTTTGCCTTTCCCGTTTTCAGCCTAATTTCAGGTAGTTTTAATTCGAATAGAGGTTCAGTCTTACTCACGGGTCTTTTTTGTCCAGATTATTCAGGAAGGGAATCGGCGCTCTCCACTAATGGCGACGCGGCTTCACTCTGCGGGCTGGGTAGCGATTCTCAGCACCGCGCTCCCCCGTTGTCGTTCCGGAGCCTTTAAAAAGGCTCTTTCTGCGGTAAAGAGGGGGCGCTTCGGGTGCCCACCGAATCTCCTTGTTCACAGGATCCGTTCCTGTGATTTTAGGGGTCCCCCGCTTGCCGAAGCGGGTCAGACCCGAACTCGCAGAGCCGTCCTCTCTCCGGAGCTCGGAGAGAGAGCAGCCATTAGCGCTGGCGCCGAACCGGAAGAAAAAATTAAGGTCAAAACCAAAGTCCCAGGAGATTTTGAGGGAGATTAAATTGTATCAAACACAATATATGGAATTGATGAACCAAGAGATAGAGTGGAAAATAAAGCAAATGAGACAAAAGACATTTGAGTCGGCAGACAAATGTGGCAAACTCTTGGCATGGCAACTCAAGAAAAGACAGAAATTAAATACAGTTTCAAGTTTGGAAGTGGATGGAAGGACCATATCTAAACCAAATGAGATAAGAAACTGTTTTGTGAGTTATTTCAAAAAACTTTATTCCCAAGGATTACAAAATGAAGAAGACATAGATAAATTCCTTAATAAACATGGATTACAAAAAATCTCTCCTCAAAGTAAGGTGGATCTAAACCAGAGAATAACAGAACAAGAGATAGAGGGTGCCATTCAGGACATGCAATTGGGCAAATCTCCAGGGCCAGATGGACTGACTTCCAGATATTACAAATCGTTAAAGGAATGGTTGATACAACCGTTAAAGGATGTCTGTAATGAGATCTTAGAGGGAAAAAAGGCACCTGAATCGTGGAAAGAAGCATATATTTCACTCATACCAAAGACAGAGACTGAAAAGACTCAATTGAAGAACTACCGCCCAATCTCGTTACTCAATGTGGATTACAAAATTTTTGCAGACATTTTAGCAAAAAGATTCAAAAGAGTATTGATGGAAAAGATTCATAGAGACCAAGCAGGCTTTCTCCCAAAGAGACACCTCTCAGACAACGTTAGGAATATAATAGACATTTTGGAAAAGTTAGAGGTGAACATAAATACTAAAGCAGTTTTGATATTTGTGGATGCGGAGAAAGCCTTTGACAACATTTCTTGGAGTTTTATGAAAAAGAACCTTCATGGGATGGGGGTAGGACAAGGTTTTGAGAATGGTATGGGTGCAATATATTCCGAACAAAAAGCTAAGTTGATTGTAAACAATGTAATAACTGAGGAACTTAAGATAGAAAAAGGAACACGACAGGGGTGCCCAATTTCCCCATTGCTTTTTATTTCGGTCCTGGAGGTGTTGCTGAACATGATTAGAGAGGACCAGCAAGTTAAAGGTGTACAGGTCGGAGCAAAACATTACAAGTTAAGGGCTTTCGCAGATGACTTAGTTCTGACTTTACAAGAGCCATACACTAGCACGAAAAAGGTGTTGGAGATAATTCAACAATTTGGCCAGGTAGCTGGATTTAAATTGAATAAACAAAAAACTAAAGTCTTAGGGAAAAACCTGACAGATATGGAGAAGAATAAGTTTCAAGAAGAGACGGGTTTGATGGTGGTTAAGAAGGTGAAATACCTAGGGGTTAATTTAACATCTAAAAATTTGAATTTATATAGGACAATTATGAAAAATGTTGGTTAGAAATTAAAAAAGACTTAGAAATATGGTCAAATTTGAGATTATCAATGTTAGGCCGAATTGCAGTAATTAAGATGAATGTATTGCCTAGAATGTTATTTTTGTTTCAAACTTTGCAGATTATTGACAAGATGGACTGTTTCAAGAGGTGGCAGAAAGATATTGCGAAATTTGTCTGGCAGGGCAAAAAGCCCAGAATAAAATATAAAATATTAACAGATGCAAGAGAAAGAGGGGGATTTGCCCTGCCGGACTTAAAATTGTACTATGAGGCAGCAGCATTCTGCTGGCTGAAAGAGTGGATGCTCCTCGAGAATACAGATATCTTGGACTTAGAAGGTTTCAATAACGCATTCGGTTGGCATGCATATTTATGGTATGACAAAATCAAAGTGCATAGTGCCTTTAAAAATCACATAGTAAGGAAAGCGTTGTTCAATGTTTGGATGAGATATAAAGACCTGTTGGAAAACAAAACCCCTAGATGGTTGTCACCCTTAGAGGCGAAGGCCCATAAGAAAGTTAATATGGAGGTCGGATGGCCAAAGTATTGTGAGATTTTAGAACAGGATGGAGAGAAACTGAAATTAAAGAGCCATGAAAAACTAAAACCCAAAGTACAAGATTGGCTCCACTATTATCAAATAACGGAGGTTTTTAAACAAGACAGGAAAATTGGCTTCCAGGTGGAAAAATCAAAACTCGAGACAGAACTGCTAGAACCCAATACTAAGAATTTGTCAAGAATGTATAACTTGCTGTTGAAATGGAACACACAAGATGAAATAGTTAAATCAGCTATGATTAAGTGGGCACAGGACATTGGTCATAATATTATGTCTGCTGACTGGGAAAGGTTGTGGAACACCGGAATTAAATTTACGGCATGTAGTGCCTTAAAGGAAAATGTGATGAAAATGGTATACAGGTGGTACATGACCCCAGTTAAGCTAGCAAAAATTTACCATTTGCCTGACAATAAATGCTGGAAATGTAAGGAAACTGAAGGTACTTTTTATCATCTTTGGTGGACATGCCCGAAGATTAAGGTCTTCTGGGAGATGATATATAATGAAATGAAAAAGGTATTTAAATATACCTTTCTTAAGAAACCAGAGGCCTTTCTCTTGGGCATTGTCGGCCAATTGGTGCAAAAAAAGGATAGAACTTTCTTTATGTACGCAACAACAGCAGCAAGAATACTGATCGCAAAGTATTGGAAGACACAAGACCTACCCACCGTGGAAGAATGGCAGATGAAAGTGATTGACTATATGACATTGGCGGAAATGACGAGCAGAATTCGAGACCAGGGAAAGGAGACTGCGGAAGAAGATTGGAAGAAATTCAAGATTTATCTTAAGGACTACTATAAACTTGATGAAGTTTAGAATGTCGAGATTCTAAAGAGAGAAAGGGTTGCAGTAATATAAGATTAGAATAAGAAAGGACTATGACGAATTAGAGTTGGAAAAAACATTTATAAGTTGCTATAAAATTTGGACATGAGGATGCAGAAAGGGGAGGTATGGGGAAGTCCGAGGAAAGAAGTTTATGAAACGACATTATGAAATTATACTTGTTTGTTTGTTTGTTTTCTTTTTTGTGTTTGTCTGTTATAAAAACTTTTGTAAAACTAATAAAAAATATTATAAAAAAAAAATAAAATTGGGGGTCATCTTATACATGGATAGTGCAGAAGGGGGACGGGCGATTGGTGGCAACCACAAGCAGGAGATTGTCAGTGGCAGTAGTGCGGGTGATTGGTGACTGCGGCAAGGCCTGCTGGCGATTGGCGGTGGCAATTGAGCGGGTGATTGGTGGCTGCAGCAAGGCCTGCTGGCGATTGGCTGCTGCTGCAGCAATTAGGCAGGTGATTGGTGGCTGCTGCTGGCAAGCGGGCAGATGATTGGTGGCTTCAGCTAGGCGTGCGATTCGCAGCGGCGGACAGGCAGGTGAGCGATTGTCGGCAATCCCCCCACAAAAAATCTCAACAACTCTGGGCAATCTTCCCCCATTTACTTAATTTGGGGTCCCCAAAAATAGGGGTCATCTTATACATGGGGGTGTGTTATACATGGAAAAATATGGTATATGCTTTGGTTTCAGATACTGTGAAGAACTGGTGGTATTTTTCCAGCTTCTTTCTTCTTTATTACATGATTCAAGCCAATTAGGAATTATGTGATGAGTATGATAACATCAGGTAAGGCTGAAAAATGGCCTCACTAAGGACAAATGAGACAGACCTCAATGCCACTCATGTGAATAGGGGAGCAAGTACATCACTATTGCCAAGGCAACAGGCTGATAGGCACTGTTTTGTCTCAATGTACAGCAGTGATTTGCCACGATGTTCTACTCTGTAGACAGGAAAACAGGGAACACTGACCCAATTGCCTCAACAACAGGGACACATTTCCTATCCCCAAACACCCATTCTGTATATGGGCTTGCTCCACACAACATGCAAACATTTGTAACCCATTTGCAGGACCCCTTAAAAACAAACATTGAAAGGTTGTGGGGTTGTTGGGTTTTTTTGGTAACTTACAAAAGCTTAAGTAAAAAGCTTTTCCAGGCTTCCAAATCAGACATAATTAAAAGTAATATATGAAGGATGTGCCTGTTTGCACAATTAGAGCAAAAAAGTCTAATAGCACATTGTGTCCATACTCAGAGCAGCAGTACACACTACCAAACTGATGTGTTAAGAATGTGAGTTGAATGTCATATGGTCTGAGTTTGGCATGTGTTGATGGATTGCTTCATACACTCAGGTCACAACTGCATCCCTATTTCATTTGTCCCCAAGGCCACATCTTGAGACTGATAATCCCATACCATAAACTGTGGTGAAGGGACCACTTTTGGTAGCTCCAGAGCAAGGGATGGAGGAAGTGGTGGTGGTTCTGAACAGTAATTCTAAGCTTAGCCCCACATTTAAGCTCAAGGGTCCAAATTATCTGGACTTTGCCTTCCTTTGGGCTTGTTAAGATGAACAGTGATGCCAGATCAAAAATTCTGCACCATTGTGAGCAAACAAGTCAATAGTGTGCTACCACACTCCTCCTTATGATCTGCTCCTGTTGGAGCAAAGGCAGTGTCATTCATGACCTTCTGCTCCCTGCTCCAAAAATGTGATGCAGATTTTGCTTCAGGCAGCAAAATGCCTGAAGTTAACCCAAATACCCATAAACGCATGCTCTACAAATTTGCTATATGTGCCAGCTATTAGCCACAAGATGGGCAATAGCATTAGTCTGACCCTTACTTTAAGCAGTCTGATGTATCCTACTTTGACCGCCTGTTGCCTTCCATAAATATGTAAAACGCCTCCAATAAAAAGATACCTATCTACTCAGAGTAGCATGAAATTCCCTCTTTTCATTGCTAAATGCATTTGTATCCCAATGCACTGCAACCCTCTCTTTTCTTCTTCTTGTTTTCCCTCTGACCTCTAGTGCTAATTGAAAGTGTCGTAGCTGTGAATGTGCAGGAAATGCCCACTAGGAACCGAGACCTTTTGAAATGGGTAACATCACTTTCCTGCCAGGCTTTGGGGCTTCATTAGTAAGCTGATGTCCTCTACACTTTAGTGGAAAAACAATACCAGCTAGGCTGAATGATGAATCAGCCACAGAGGATTTAATTCACACTTTTAAAAAAATCTGCAATGGCCTGTTCAGACAGAGCTGAGTGCATCTCAGATACAGAGAAAACTTCTTTTATGAGGAATTATGATGTTGATGTGACTGCTGTGTGTGTATATGTACACACAAATGAGGAAGGTTTGTATTATCCATGGAAATATTAATTCCCAAGTTAAAATGTCACCAGATACCTGACTATTTATGTATTCCCTTCCCCCGTTTTTAAGATAGAACAGCTACAGCAAAACATAAATATCCAACTCTATGGCCTCACCGTCTTTTCATGCCCTAGGCTTCCATTTTCCCACATCTAATGCTTTTTAACAAGTTTGTAAGAGACCAAGCTATTATTTATGTGGCAGCAAAAATATTACTTTGTGGGTGATGAAACCATCGTTTCAGATGAGGATAAGAAGCACAGTATAACCATCTCTGGTTAGTTCAGTGTTAAAGGGAATCAAGTATAAGCCTCAGCTAAGATTGTGGCTGCTAGGCAACAAGTAACATTGCCGCATTAAGAAGTGCACACAGTGTAACTAATTGTTTTCTGACAGAATTCCTGCACTGGTCTATAGAAATCGAGACGTATTGCTGGGAAGTCTTGATGTGACTTAGTAGGTATTATGGTCTGTACCTGATACAGGATCATATTTGCAATAATGAGTTTGAGGAGCAAGCAAAACTCTATTTGCACAGGGATCTTCAAGGTAACAAATGTGATTTTGCATGTAATATCCCAATTCTAAGATCTGCTTCACAGGTTTCCTCTTAAGAGGACTCCACCAGAGATTCAAGTGTACACTGTAATCAGATGAGACCAAGCAAAAATACAACCCAGGAATATGCCCTATTCTAGGTGCCAACAGAACTGACATTTCTGATTGATGCTGACTAGAGAGAACACATAACATTGCTCTGCTATATGGAGGAAAATGCTTGCAATATAGCACAGTGGTTGGGGGGTTTTCATGCCAAAGGTGCCAATTGCCACTCAGGCAACATCCCAAAGGCCAGTGAGACAGATAAAGAATGAGATTCTGAAGTAGATTTGGACCATACCTAGAGGATATTTTGTTGATGTTAATACTGGGGAAGTTAATAGCTCTAACCGCCTTCCTTTAATTCTAAAAATCTCGGGGGTGGGGAGGAGACTATATCTCAAAAATCATTGAGATAAATACAGCCTCCTCTTACATTTCAGGACAGCCAAACAAAACTAATTCTTCACACAGTGCATAGTTGAATTGTAGAAGTAGTGCTGGTCACCAACTTGAAAGGCTTTAAAAGGATATTAGACAAAATCATGGAGGTTACGGCTGCCAGTGGCTCCCAGTCACAATGGCTATGCTATGCCTCCACTGTCTAGGATGCTCTGCCTCTGCATACCAGTTTCTGGGTATCACAAATGGGGACTCTGCACTCTGGCTCACAGGTTCTGCTCACAGGCTTTCGCTGAGAATCTGGTTGGCCACTGTGAGAACAGGATGACAGAATGCTGAGAAAGAGCCTTTACAAGCTCTGGTTTCTTCCATATAGAGCAAGTCCTGGATCAGATGTGTGGCAATAAAAATAAAAAAGGTAACAGATAAGGGAACCAGGAGGATTATGAGATCAAGAGAAGGCAGAGCTGGACAGCCGCTTGTTTTGCAGAAGAGCAATTGCAGGAGTGACTCAGATCAGGCTGCCTGCAAGAAAGACGCCCCATGCCAAATTCTGAAATGAAACAGCAGTTTTGCTCATAAAAGAATACCCCCCTGAAAGAGTCTCTTATGATAAAATTTATGGCCGTAGAAAAGCCCCATGCTAAAACATGCTGAGCTACCCTTTCTTTAAGAAGAGTAATATGTAGGAGGCTGGCATACATTGGACTGGGGATAATATAAAAACAGCCTCACCAACACAATCTTTAAAACACAGACAAAAGAGAGCACTTGAACTATAAACAGAATGGGATTTATTGGGACTTCACATCCTGGGAGAGTCAGGCAAATGGAAGGAGAAAAGGAAGCTGCTTGCAGGAGGGAGAACGGGGAAGAGGCTCGCAGGTGGCTGAATGCCAAAATCCTCCTTTATGAAAGAAAGAAATAACCACACATTCACTTCTTAGACAGAGAAAGGAGGCTTTATTGTATTGACTGCAAGCCAAAGCCCAATAGGACTCCCCCCCCCCCGCGGCGTGCTTTCACTTCTATAACTGCAAGGATTGTCTGGGGGCTGAGCATTGTAAGGAGCGCCTTCTGAATTAAGCTATTGTTCCTGAACTCTTATTCCAGTTTTCTCATACATTATTTATTGCCCAGCTTTCTCTCGGACTGTGGAGACATGCAAAGGAAGGGGGGTGGCACCAACAGACACAATGATGAGGCGGAATATACCACCAACCAGGGACACCCCTTCAGGTTTCATTAGGAGGGCAGAGCGAATTCATGGGGGCAGCGAGACCGCACAAAAGTTCATAGGAGGAAACGAGGTGATAGAAAGATTCATAGGGGGGAAACAGATTGCAGAAAGGTTCAAAGCCCTGATGTTGGATACATCCAAGATAAAACTGCCCCAATGTGCTGAACCTATTTTTAAAGCTATTTTTGTGACTACAGGCTACATTGTAACCACATAAAACCAGAGGTTTCGACACGTCCACTAATCTTGTCGTCCAGATAAACAAGAAAGGATTATCACTGCTGGAGAAAACATTCCAACCATGCTAGAGCAATTGAGCAGGGATGGTAAGTGGCAAGGCCCAGGGAGAATCCTAAGGGCCACACAGAGTGTCCCAAAGGGCCACATTCAGCCTTTGAACCAGAGGTTCCCCATCCCTGTTCAGCATGTCTGCACAGTGCTGCTTATGCGCTGCTTCCATTCGCAGTGCTTTGTTCGATGTCTGTTGAGGAAAGGGATTCTGTTCAGCCCCAGACTTTTTGGGTATGCTTTCTGAATATGGTTTTAGTTTGTAATGATATTCTGCTTTCCTTTTGACTTGATTCGGATTGGCATGCGAGAGTCCTTGAATCCCGGAAAAGAATCATTGAGATGCTGAGCAGAGGCACCATATGTCTCTCTCTCTCTATGCAGTGACTTTCTGTATCATTTTCTCATCCTGCATGCTTTGCATGAGAGGAACTGTGCTTGATCGAGTAGCTTGGTGTGAGAGCTCAGCATGCCATGAAGGGCGGGATGTGAGGCAACTGCTGATATTGCACAGAGCTTTAGTAACTCGATGTGGTGTGCTTTCTCTTTCACCTTGCACAATACTGCCCCTGCCCTGATCAACTCCTGGCTTTTGTGCTCCTACATGGGGCAGCTCTTCTGGCACTCAGCATTGTTGTGCTAGCTGGCCCAGTATGGAGGATCAGGCCCCATCTGCACTACAGATTTAATGCAGTATCGTGCCATGGTTTCCCCCAAAGAATCATGGGGTCTGTTAAGGCTGCTGAGAATTGTTAGGAGTTCCCCATTCCCCTTACAGGGCTAAAATTCCCAGAGTTCCTTAGGGAGAGGGATTGATTGTTAAACAGCCCAATTTACCCAAGCTTGTGCCACTGCAGCCAAAGTGGTGCTAGGGTTTTTTGGCTGCTTAATTGCTTGGCAGTCTAAGGCTCCGATCCAAAAAGCTGCAACAGCAACAGAAAACTGCAGGATGAACTGTATGTCTTGCTGCATGCATCTTGGATTATCTGAATCAGGGTGCATACATCTAAAAATAAATATTCACTGAAAACTCTCAGGAGCAGAACAAAACCACCTCATCACTGCCATATTTAATATTAACAATAAAAATCTTTCCCCTCTTGGGTATTATGAAAATCCATCCTCCAAATACAAAGCAAAAGAATCATGCACTATATCGTTAGTACTTTGGAGACAGTAGGCACAGCTTGAAGGGATTTACAGATCCTCTGTTAAGCATGGCTAATACCAAGTTAAGCATGATGCAATCTTGTTTCCACAGCAAGGAGAATGAGCTTTTGAAGCTAATTAATTACTTTCATTTGACTCCATCACAACAGTAAAATTGTGCACTCTTATTATATAATGCTTTTTTGTACTTCTTGAATTTGCAAAACTTCAAAACAAGAAAAGGGGGGAAATGTTGAGAAAGGACGTCTTTTAGTTTCAGAGATTTGCTTGCCCAGATGGACATGCTGTTTTTCATTATTGGGCCAAAATGGGATTCTGACATGCCAAAGTGTATGTTGATACGTTGGCACTTTATTTGCAAAATTAAACAATTCCAAAATACAGATGCACTTTCACTTATGCAAGATTAAATATAGTGCCTTCAGCTGTATTTGAGGGTTGATTTCTAAAATTCCACTGGAAAAACACTTATGTCCATGTGGAGATGGCAGTATTGAATCAGTAGCTCATGTGCTTCTAGCTTGCACTCCTTATAAAAAATTGAGGAGTGAGGGTATTACCCCTCTATTACTATCCATACCAGTTCACCCAACCATTGCTACTGTGTCCTTTCTTTTAGTAGATCAAGTTAACCAGGTGACAGCAAAAGCTGGGGAGGAGGGATTAGTAGGGGAAATTAGAATAAGATCTGTTATTTGATTATTGATGTAAAACTCCAGAGTGTATTTTGTATTATTAAGTTTTTACCTTTATCTTCAGTACATTTTATTTTATTTTATTTTATTTTATTATTGCTATGGCTAGTGGTTGATACAAATAAAGATTCTGCTGGTTCTGATGCCAAAGTGTGCCCTAATTAAAATCTGGCCTAATGTATTGTGTGCCTAACATGGCATCCAGCTGCATGTTTAACAGCACAATCTTACCTACTTTTACTCCCTAGTAAAAGTATTTAAGTTTGCAGACTCACATATTTTAATAGGTCAAGAGGTGCACTGTTGTCACTGACTGTGTGTTCTTGAATCTGTATGGCAGCGGCCACGAACTTTTTGGGGTTTCTAGGCACATTTGGAATTCTGAGAATGTGCCATGAGCAGCAGTCATAAAATGGCTGCCATGGCATAGCTTAAAGTAGCTGCCATATCCAAAAAAGCAGGAAAGAGACAGGACTACCAATGTACATGCTTTCACACTGTGTAACCCATTCCATGACCAGGCCAAGCAACGTAACTTTTTTGAGACTATGTATATGGGTCCACATGACTGAATCTGCATTCTCAAGAATCCACTTCACAGAGACACTGGTGCGTCAAGGAGAGTTCTAGACTAGAGTCCTTTAATTTGATATCCAGTTTTCTGTATGATTTTTTTTGGGGGGAGGGGGTACAGAGAAGCATTCAGTTATAAGAGCCTTGAGCCAAAAAGTCTGAATTGGCCGCAGGCTTATCCTCTCCGCAATAATGAGTTTTAATAGTTCTTCACTGTGAGAATAAGGCTGGTTCATGGAAAACCTGAAGGGAAAGCTAGAACTCCAAATAGGATTGAAACTTGACAATTTTGTGGGATTAAAAAATGATTATGGCACGAAAGCTGGCCCAGTGAAAATTCAGCTTAGTCAACTCTTTCCTATGGCTTTCACAAAATGTCACTCAGCCCAAATGTTTGAGGCAATTGACTCAGGTATTCATTCCACACAAAAAGAGGCATACTAGATATATAGCACATGTGGGGTACATTTTAATTTTTAGTCTGAGGGCTGCATTCCATTGTGGCTAACCTTCTATATAGCCAGTAGTGGCTATATAGGGTCAATGCTACACATACACATATTGGCCTAACCAATCAGGTGAGAGGGAACAAGGTCAGGCAGTTAGCTGGTGCAGATCTAGAGTAGGGTGTGTTCAGGACATGTTCAGGAGCCTAGACAGTACTGCAGGTACTGGACCAGATACTCCCAGAATAAGTTCAGGACATATCTTATAATTCTTCAGCTGAACTAAAAGATAAATTACTTCAGCACCAGCTGGGACATAGCTGTCAACTTTTCCCTTTTCTTGCAAGGAATCCTATTCGGAATAAGGGAATTTCCCTTTAAAAAGGGGAAACGTTGACAGCTATGAGCTGGGAGCAACTACAAGGGCTTTGTAGCTTAGGCAACAGAGTCTTTCTGGAATCTCCAGCTTTCCCAAATATGGTATCTGGCTTTCTTAAGGGTCCCACATCTTGTTCTGTATTTGCCTGTTCCTTCTGGTGCAAGAGTGGCTACCCCTTGAACACTGCATTGAACACTGCATTGACCACACTCAGCCTTCAGGAGCCTGCATGTTGAAGTGGGTGGGGCCAAGATGTCAATGTGGACATGGCCAATCTTACTTCATTTTTTAAAGAGAACATTTGGGAGTCATAAAAACATTTTCATATCATTTGTGGGGGTTCAGTTTCAAGGGTGTCAGATATATGCAAAAATCATGTACAGTGGTACCTTGGGTTAAGAACTTAATTCGTTCTGGAGGTCCGTTCTTAACCTGAAACTGTTCTTAACCTGAAGCGCCACTTTAGCTAATGGGGCCTCCTGCTGCCACTGCGCTGCCACTGCACGATTTCTGTTCTCATCCTGAAGCAAAGTTCTTAACCCGAGATCCTATTTCTGGGTTAGCGGAGACTGTAACCTGAAGCGTATGTAACCTGAGGTACCACTGTACAGCCACAATTGCCTTTGGAGCCACCCCACAGCTAGCCAGCCTTTTATGAGGAAGCCAGAGAAGGAGAGAATCAAAGGTGGGAGGAACTTGGAAGCCCCAGGAAGACATAGTGTGAAAAGAGCTTTTAAGCTCTCAGCCTTTCTTTCTGGGCAAATAAATCCCTCTTGGTGCACCCTGCTGGCTCCCTGCATTGGGTGGCACAGTGGCTCTGGACGTGGTATGGATGCATTTGTGAGATGGGAAGTTGGATTGGCCCAGGTCATGACATCAACCCCAACACTCCCACAGTGTTGCCAACCAAAAGGGTCTCACTCACAGGGCGCACTGAGCACAGCTTGCCCAGGAAGAAAGGCTAAGAGCTTAAGACCTCTTTATGTGCTGGGTCCACTTGGGGTTTGCTCCCACTGCATCCTATCAGGACGCAGAACAAACTTGTTTGAAGTGCTGTTTGATGTGTTCATTGCTATCCATAATTCTAATTAGAACATATTTATTTTAAAAAACTGGACAAATTGGGGGGGGGGGCTCATGGGAGCAGCACCACACACACCCAGTGGGACCTATGGGAGCAATCAGTAAAAATTTGTGCACAAAGATTGCCCTCACATGGCAATTAGAATTGAAAACAGTTCCCCAGCGGCTTTTTTTCAAGCCTAATTGCCACATGGTTTTGATGGGAGGGAGCAGCGTGCAGGGAGGGCAGAGTTAACCCAGCCTGTACATATATTGAATTTGAAATCATTTTACATTTTTATTGTTTCTTAATTACCATCATGGTTTTTATAGAAGAAGTTGGATGGTTTTTATTGATGATATTATTATAAAATTGCTTTGAGATATTTCATACAAAATGTTTCCAAAATAGAAGAGAAGAGGAATAGTACATAAATAAATAACCCTTTCCTTCCTTAACTGTGGCTCCCTCCCTGTACGCCTCCCACAGACAAGTAGGTTTGAAAACAGCCTCCCAATGGAGCCCATGGCAAGCTTTCCCTTCCTCAAGCCTAATTGCCATTGTAGGGGTGGGGAGTCACAGTGCATGGGAAGTGGACTCGTTCTTCTTTATTGTGACTCCCCTGAAAATTCCTTCCATACAGCTATTGGGCTTGAAAACAGCTTCCCCTTTGCTCCAGTTGCTGCTCACGGGCAGAGGAAACTGGCTTATGCATAAATGCCCTCATGTGGACACAGCCTCCATCTGTCTGTCTGTCTGTCTGACAGACTGTCTCTCTCTCTGGAATTTATTAGTCTCCCTTTACCCAACAGTCCCAGGCAGTGCTTTTTCTCTTTAAAAAAATGTTTAGGGATACTCTCATTTTCCTACCCATATTGAAATGCTGCCCCTCAATGAGGCCAAACTTAGATTCACAAAATGTTCAGGGGTATGCATACCACCAGAAAAAAAGCACTGGTTCCAGGAAAGGCTACATACAAATATACAATACCCTCAAATAAAAGTGAATATACAATAAAAGCATTGATGCATCAATATAACAGGGAGGCTGGAATCAGCTGAGAACCCCAGTCCTCCAAAAGCTGAGGCAAAGAGGTGCCTCTTAACCACTGTACAATGTTGGTACAAGATGCACCTTGGAACGGATATCAGTTTCTCTCTCTGCAGGACAGCTGAGAGACAGACGCTTTCAAATCTGTTCTTCATGCTGATAACTCATAATTAGTCATTCATTTACCTAATTCTATCTTGTAAGGTTTGAGCAGTGGCCTGAGAGTAGGATGTTGCCTTGGGGTTCTGCTCTGACTAACCTGGAAAAATGCACCTTTTGCTCCTTTATTTTCCCACCTGCCCTTAGGCTGTGTACACACTCCAGTTTAGTGGGCATTCACAGACATTATCAAAAATGCATCCATAGCCTGTTGTTGTTGTTTAGTCACTTAGTCGTGTCTGACTCTTTGTGACCCCGTGGACCAGAGCACGCCAGGCACTCTTGTCTTCCACTGCCTCCCGCAGTTTGATCAAACTCATGCTGGTAGCTTCGAGAACACTGTCCAACCATCTCGTCCTCTATCGTCCCCTTCTCCTTGTGCCCTCCATCTTTCCCAACATCAGGGTCTTTTCCAGTGAGTCTTCTCTTCTCCTGAGGTGGCCAAAGTATGGGAGTCTCAGCTTCAGGATCTGTCCTTCCAGTGAGCACTCAGGGCTGATTTCCTTGAGAATGGATAGGTTTGATCTTCTTGCAGTCCATGGGACTCTCAAGAGTCTCCTCCAGCATCCATAGCCTGTACTTTGTTTCAAAATACTACTGCTTGAGGTTTTGTTTCTAAAAACCAGCTTCACATGAATCAGAATCCTTAAACCACTCCTAATTCATCTCTAACCAATCTTTGCATAGGGTAAAGACATTACCATCCCGTCAACCCATGGTGTGTACACAACAGAAACAAATGTGTCACTATGAAACTGGGGGGTGGGGGGAGAGCTGTGAAATGAACCAAGCCCTTCCCCTTCCCCTTCAATTTCAGTGGTCTCCAAGGCAGTAATGTGAACACATCCTTAGTTTGATGCTGTGCCTATGTGTCTTCCTTAGTTGAAGTAGCACTCCCATATAATATTTAACGGCCTAAGCAGACAGGCATCTCTTGACCTTCCCATTTCATGTCACAGCCTTGTCTTTTTCCTGATACTGGTCCCCACTGCATTGCAATGTTGCCTCTTGTTCCTTTCCCAGCTGTGCAGCCAACCAAAATGTCATCTCACCGCAGAGATCTGCACTTTCTCCTCCAGATAGAATTCCAACATCACCAAACCATGGGAGATTAATCCATAGCTGAACATGCTGAACTCAAATGCTTTGATAAGCTCACCATGGGAGGTACATCTGTGAGTCTATATTCCATCATTGCAAAGAGGCTAAATTAAAACCATTACCATAGCTTGCAGCGAATGTGAGTAGGAGCTTTAATTCTGCCTGCTCCCTCAAAGGTGTATTGCCATAGAAAATGAGGGGCAAAGTCAGGTTGATGCTGACAGCTCCACTGCCAAGTTAGCAATACAGATTAGTATGGCTGAATCAGAGAGGTTGAGTACAAGGACTTTTGTAGGTAACACTACATAAATCCTTGTACTCAGCCTCCAATTCAGCCATACTATGTGAGTCAGAAAGAAAAAGCAGCAGAATGTGCTTGCATTGTAGTCCATGAACATATCTGACTCAGCAGCATCATGTAGAATGGCACAACCACACTATCAGCAGACTTGCCTGACAAATGAACCACAGTCGAATGGACTGTATGTTCACCAGTTTGGCTTGAGTGGATTTGTGGTAAAGTGACCATGTAGTACTGCATAACGTGTGAAGCAAATACATCTGTTACCCATCACACATGCATACATTCAGTGAAATAAGTGAGCAGATCTGCTTTACATGTTATGAACTGCACAGTAGAATCACACAAACTTTAATGCATGCAGTGGGTCTAGGTCTGCTGCTTTGAATTGGATTACAAACTGTGGTTTCACCAGATTCCAGATAGTTGCATAGCCATGCTTCCAAATCGTTCCACATTTCTAAATCTCCAGTGTTTCCATGCATGTGCAGTTTGCTAACAGTTACACGACATCAAAAACTTGATGGTCTTTAGTAATGCAGTCTTAAGACTACAAAATCCAGGATAAAGTAAGCATGGACATAAGCATCTAGATGCATCAGTACTGATCAGTTCCTTGCCATGGTCGACTGGTGCCAAATCCAGGGGCCCCAGGGACCCACAAAGGCAGAAGTGGCGTCTGAAGAACTGGACTAGGTCTGAATTTATCTTTCTTTGCTACTGTAGCCATTGGACAAATAGGTAAAACAACATTCAAATTATTCACTATTTTCTTTTTAAGCATGGCTTAACTTCAGATCTGAGATTTGAAGCCCTATTTATATTCACATCATTGGAAATAGTTTTAAAACGCTATACCATTAATTACATTGATTTAATTGGCATGGTTTCCTTAAGAAAAGGAAAGGTGTTTTACTAGCAATTTAAAAGGATGAAGAAGTGCTTTATAGTGGCATTTACGTAATAGCCTGGAAGGGAATATTCTGTTCATAGTAACACACGTTAGCAACATTTTCAGTGGGATTGTATTAAGGAAAACATTCTGTTTCTGTTTCCCCGTTAATTTTCCATGTAATGAATGGAAATAAATAATGGCAACAGCTATACGGTTTTCTAGTGGACTCTGCCCTAGGCAATAATCCTCTGGTAATTTCTCTTGCTGTAAATAACACAACTAAATCCCATTGTTATCACAATGGTTACTTGGATCTACGATAGAAGCTGTAGAAAGGTATCTATCATAGGAGAAATCACATTTTTCTGCCCTTATTTGAGGAGGTTATAGTAAAGTGTTCTGTACACACATTTGACAAGATTACCCAAATCCTTTAATGCTTAAGTGGAGCTATTGCCAACAACAGTGAAAATCTCAGTGGCAAAGCTAGCAATAATTTTCTTACCTCTGGGTAAGAGGACCGCCTGTTTGATGGTCTCCTTCTCTCTCTTTCAAAAGAGTGGGCCAGGATGGATTTGTGCTACCACAATGAAATACAAGGAGGAGTGTGAAATTTAGAACTTTCTTAAAATGAAAAACCCAAGGATAAGGATGGGGACGCACGCCGCGCGCACGCACGCGCACACACACACACACCCCTCTCCCCCTGCACAAGGGCAAGAAATGGCAGGGTAACACCAGAAGGTATTGCTAATTTCTTCCCTCACCGTTTTTATTATTATAAAAAGAATATTCCAAGTAGAGTGCTACAATGGGGACTAAACAGGCTCTAATAACATGTATAAATGGAGGGAAATAATTTTCAAAATACTTCTGCATAAGTGTATGGGGAGGAATGGGGTATCAACAGTGATACCCAATAAATTGCCTTTGACAACTGGGGCAACCAGGGCATACTTAGAAATTGCATGAGCAATAGATTTCCAGATGAGGACATCTTTATCCCAGAGGCAAAACATGATGGTTTAAAATGACTTATCCACAATCGAAGTGCTACCTGGGGAAAAGACCTCTGCATCCCACTTAACAACATATTATTGCCTATGCCTGCATCTCCACTGGAATTTCATACCAGCTCTCTGAACCATGCATATATACTTTAAAACTGACATTTATGGCCAGCTCCCTTAAGACTACTAAAATGCCTGCTATTGGAGAGAGGGTTTTGCATCAAGAAGAAGTGTATGAACCTTTAGAAATGCAATGTAAGGGTATAAACAATGCCAGTCTCTGCATGTCTACCCATCAAGTTCATTGGGACTTATTCCGAAGGCAGGCAAGCATGTATAGGATTACAGCCGAAAGCACTTTATTGAGTGGCACAGACAGTTTTATTTCCATGTGATGTGCTTTATTATTGATTTCATTTTAATTCTCTCAAGTTCATTAACAAGCTGCAAATTAGAAAAAGTATGAGAGGAAGAAATAAGAAGCAATGACTTGGGGCGGGGAGGATTTTTAACCATGGCCAGATAGGAGGCCTACAATCAGGAATGGGGACCCAAATACAACCCTCCAGATCTCTGTACCCAACCCTTGGGCTCTGCAGAAACCATCTGAGAATTCTGTGGTTTCCTTCCATCAGCCAATTCATTAATAAAGGATATGAATGGGAACCAGACTGTATGGATGTGGCATGGTGACTAGAATTATACTCAGAATTCCAAATTCAGCCACACCATAGATTTATATAAAGGCATTACAGAACTGCTTGCTTTTTTCTCAATTTACCCAAATTTTACCTTTTTCACCACCGATACATACGGAACTCATTATTTCATTAAATTCTCCAGTATCTCCTGCAGCCCTAAACCCGTTTTCCTGTATAGTCGCACCCAGTTTAGGTACAATCAGTGAACATATGAAGTTGGGATTGTTTTGCCCTCATGGGCATCACTTCCCAGTTACAATGAACTTCATTTGCCATTTTGTTGTCCAGTAACCCACTTTGGAGAGATCCTTTGGAGTTATTTACAGCCTACTTACATTTTCAGTACCTTGAATGTTTTGGTTTCTTGCTGTTCACCCTGACTCCAGATCATTGTGATGAACTGAAGTTCTAGTCATCACAAGTGTGGTCAAGGTGAACTGGCTTAAATGAGGTAATCTAAATGGTTAGCCTTGTGGTGCAGGCATTTAGGGTGAGGAAACAGTTCTGTTAGGGGTAAAGGAAGGATCATCAAGAATTTTCTGAGAACTATGTGGAACAGCAAAGTGAAGCCTTTTACTTCAAATAAAACCAGAGGCTTATGCTCACAGCTTTATGGCAGATGGCTTCACAGCAGGTGTGTGACATTAGTATACAATGGCAGGTCACTTCCCTTTCACTAATGAGCCTTTTCATTTAGATTTTGATTCCACGGGCTGGGCTGCCTTTTATTTTATGTTTTACATTGTACAGCATCGTGGCACTTTTTAAGCACTTAATAAATATTATATATATTGCTAAGGCTGTTAACAGTGTACCTGTAAACCTCTGCTTTGCATGGCATTCCATTTCCAGAAAATAATTACTATCAAATGGGAAAATCCGGCACTTCTCTATGCCTCAGTGTTCACGTGGACATTTTTATCAGCTCATTTAGTGATTTCCTACCACAAGATTTACACGAAACTTAGTTGTGATCTGGAGATCAGATCAGTGCAGCACATTATCAAGACATTTCTGGCTAATATAACTCCTATGTGTAAAATTAAACCTCCAGGCAGACAATGGCATGTAGTGTATGCAGCATATTCAAGAGACATTTGGAAACTGAGAAAGCGTAATATGTGCAGTCCAAGCAAAACCAACTAAATTTCTGCTGGCTTGAATGGAACCATGATATTAATACTGTACCTATTTTTACTGGTTATTTTAAAAATGAAAATGTTTAACATATTTAGCAGCTAATTATGTGAGGTTGACTTATCTTTATGCTTTCTTTTATTGCTCTTTGAGTTCTTATTGCCACTCTCAAGCTACCGCTGTCCTGTCCAAGCTGGGAAGATCTTTTAACCAAATTAAAACCCCTCTTTTCATTGGATTGTTCAGGAAGGCCTGATTCCTTTTCTCCTCCAGTCTGACTGGCCAGCCAGTCAGCTTGTCCATTCTACAACCTGCTAATTCATCCCAGTAGCCAATGGTTGAAAGCTTGCGTTGAGGGTCATAGCAAGTGGTAACAGCTCTGGCATTTGGCCTATTTCTTCCTTTGAAAACTAGAGGGGGGAAATATGAGTGTCTCAGTCTAGGTGGGATCACAGGGACTAAACTACAACTTCCCTGGTTGAAATTAGAATATTTACAAGTATAGATTGTCTTCTGTCTCCGAGTTAGACTGGATGATAAATTTTCCACATCCCCATAGAAAGGTGTCAGCTGCTTGGAATTCAAACTGGCTTTCCCCCTTACATTGGATTGTGAAACTTGTGAGTCTTTCACGTGTACAGCAAGTTGTCCTACTTTTTCCTACCATCTAGAGCTGTGAATAGATGGCATTTCAATATCGCCCAATCTACTTGTGATTAGGGAAATGGGAGAGGGGGATTGTTTTGCTGGCTTTCTCCAGGAGAAGGCTGCTTCCTTGGGCAAGGGCAAGAGAACTGTCAGCAGCATATTCTGGAACCTCATTGACAGAAGGCACACCCCTGCCATCCTCCTCCTACTCAGATAATGAGCCCCTGCAGCATCTCTGTCTTCCCAGTGTCTCAAGTCTACCACACACCAGATCTTGTCAGGCTCCGTTAGGCTTCAGTTGGTTCTTACTCCTTGTAGAAACATTTCATTAAGACAGGCAGGCCCTCTTGGAGCTATCCAGGGTCCTGCAAGGGGTGTCTCCACATGTATGTTCCGCACTTGTGTAGAGGTTTACAGCTCTCCAAACTGGAGCTTCTAATCTCTTTTCATCTGCAATAATAGCCTTTTGTTAAATACGGGGAGAATGTGTGTGCTACACTTAGGTAATTTTCATCCTTTGTTTGTGTTGGATCCTACTGGGGCATCATTAAAAACGGTGCACATCATTTACAGACAACTGCCACTTATTCTCAAGAGCACTTATTGTACATTAAACTGATGCAAAGCAACATCGAGCTATATAATTTTCCTAGTTCATTAAGCCTATTCCACTCACAGATGCCTTGTTTCACTTATTCCCTTTGAAAAACCTTTGCATTGTTATTTCTAGATGAACACATTGGCATCAAGTAATGGGTGATTGTTATGCTTTTTCTATAGTAACACTGTCTCAAAGCATGAGAAATGCAAACTCCTTCTCCTGCAAGAACCCTTAAAGTGTGCAAGACTGCCTCTTAGGTGTAACTTAAGAGAAAATGAATTCAAATTATTCAGTCATTTAATATTGCTGAGGGGTTTTTTTTAAGTGGTTGCAGATGTAGGTCACATAGGCAAAACAGGAGCTATTCCAAGGAAGCTATGCAAAAGATGGAAAAGATGTGTTTTCTATTGCACGAGAGGGCAAGATTAGGTCTAATGCAGGCTTCCTCAAACTCGGCCCTCCAGATGTTTTTGGCCTACAACTTCCATGATCTCTAGCTAGCAGGACCAGTGGTCGGGGATGATGGGAATTATAGTCTCAAAACATCTGGAGGCCCGAATTTGAGGAAGCCTGGTCTAATGGGTGGAAATTGCAGGGAAGCAGTTCTTGGGAGGTGGTTCTGCCAGGTTTGAGCAATCTTTAAGCAAGGTGCCCTCTGGGGGACCTGTCTGCCATAACTGTCCTGCTGCTAGTCCTAGATATGGTTGCACTCTGCCTGAAAGAGCTGGTGTGTAATCTGGCGGTGCATCTGGATCAAACTCAGTAACTGGATTGTGCTTGTGTTCAAGTGTCCTCAGTAGCTGCAAGTGCCTTTTACCAACTTTGGTTGGTAAGACAGCTATGACCATTCCTGGATTGGGATAGCTTGACCACAACTGTCCATGCATTATTCAAGGTTGGGTTACTCAAATGCACTCCATGTGTTCCTACCTTTGAGGTTGGTCTAGAGGTTGCAGTAGGCACAGAGATAAATGGCTAGGTTGCTTTGCGAGGTTGCTTTGCGGGCACAAAGTACCACAAGCATCTAACACCTTCCTTGTGGGATTTGCACCAGGTGCAAGTCTGATCTCATGTCAAGGTTTCTGTACTAACATATAGCTAGGTTATTTGAGAAACTGCCTTACTCCTTATATACCCAGTAGCTCACTATGGTCACCAGAAGAGCTTCTCCCACAAGTCTGAAAGATATCAGAAGCCCACTTCTCAGTTACTCAGGGTTGGGCTTTGAGCGTGGCTGCCCCATGTTCTGTGGAATAGCCTACCTGTCAAAATATGACAGGCACCCACTATCTGCACTTTCCAGACACAATTGAATTTTTTTTTTTTTCCCGTGGGCTTTCGAAACTGGATGAATGGGTTTGTTGCTTTTTAAATATGTCTGCTATTTTCTTTGTTGTTTTTAACTTTTTAGAATTGTATCTTGCCAATGCAATTCTGGGCTGCATCAATAGGAGTATAGCATCTAGATCAAGGGAAGTAATAGTGCCACTGTATTCTGCTCTGGTCAGACCACACCTGGAGTACTGTGTCCAGTTCTGGGCACCACAATTCAAGAAGGACACTGACAAACTGGAACGTGTCCAGAGGAGGGCAACCAAAATGGTCAAAGGCCTGGAAACGATGCCTTATGAGGAACGGCTAAGGGAGCTGGGCATGTTTAGCCTGGAGAAGAGGAGGTTAAGGGGTGATATGATAGCCATGTTCAAATATATAAAAGGATGTCACATAGAGGAGGGAGAAAGGTTGTTTTCTGCTGCTCCGGAGAAGCGGACACGGAGCAATGGATCCAAACTACAAGAAAGAAGATTCCACCTAAACATTAGGAAGAACTTCCTGACAGTAAGAGCTGTTCGACAGTGGAATTTGCTGCCAAGGAGTGTGGTGGAGTCTCCTACTTTGGAGGTCTTTAAGCAGAGGCTTGACAACCATATGTCAGGAGTGCTCTGATGGTGTTTCCTGCTTGGCAGGGGGTTGGACTCGATGGCCCTTGTGGTCTCTTCCAACTCTATGATTCTATGATTCTATGATTCTATGATCATCCTTAGATTCATGTGTGCAATGTGATACACGAATAAAGGATTCTGTTGTTGGATTCTGCTGTTCTGTGAAAGGATTCTGCAGCTGGAGTCACTCTGGATTTAGGTATTGTGTAAATTGGGGTGACTTGCAGAACATACTATGATGCTTTAACTTGGTTCTTGGTCCAATTTATTTTTCTTTAACTTAAAGCCCAGTCTTATACAAGTCTACTCAGAAGTAAGCCCCACTGATATTAATGGATGTGTGTATAGGATTGCAGTCTAAAGTTCTTACACCATCTTTAGGTGCTAATTGCATCTAGTATTTGTGTTTTTTCCTACCAGTATCACATTTTATGCCTTAGTGACTGAATGATAAAGTATATATGTCATCTGGTAAATCATGTGTAGATTTTCTTCCTTCCCTAGAATTTATAGAAGCCAAAAAGCATTCACTTGCAGATTTTGATAACCTAATAGATGAGGTTTCTGCCCAGTTGCAGCAATGCCGGATGGTTTTATAGCATAATTTACTGGCTTGCAAGTGGCATATTGGTAATTTATTAATAGAGACTAGGCCTTCATTAACATTCTTTGCCATATTAATTGTAGGTGCTGTCAGTGATTTTATGACTATAATTCTTCTCAGAAATATAAGAAAGCAAAAATAAAAATAAATGAAAGGCATAGACGGAGGCTTAGTATGGTGGTTGGATTAGAGATATAACAGGGCTTTGTTTAGAAGTGGAGAAGTCATTCTGGTTGTGGAACCCACCCAAAGGAATAGCTGTGGGTGGAGCAGAAGCTGAAAGCAGACATCCAGATATCTACCTGCTTGTGAAACAGAAACGTGTTTGGAACTTCTGGTTTCCCTTCTCCCTCTCCACATGTTCTCCCAAACCGCTCTATTGGGCCCTCCAACCCTCCAGAGCAGGGAACAGGTCATACAGGTGCTGCAGGAGGAAGGACAGGAATGAAAAATCCTGTTGCATGAATGGATGCCCACTTCCAGGTGGATAGCTTCTTGGCAGCCAAGTGGCTGTAGCTTACCAGGAGGGAGAAGGGAGAGGCAGGATAACAGGGAGACTGGTGTGGTTCAAATGCACAGATTGGTTCAATCTGGCACTCTCGCTGGGGCATTTGTGACACACCAACCTCACCGGCACCTTGCCGCTGTCCTTCTAGTCAACAACAATGATCCACCTGCTGGAAAGCTAGTGTAGTAAATCTACCCTACTGGTCAAGATTTTTCTGTGTGGAGTAGCTTCTAGTTACATTTTCAGAAGTCATGAAACAGAACTTCATGATATGTCAGAATGTGTTCATATGCATTTGGGTATCAGCTCTCTCTGTGCAACCTCCAGGCTTTTCTGTGCTGGACTGCGTGTGACATATGGGGGGTGAGGATTGTGGAGGGTAGAAATTGAAGGAAGACATGAGCCTGTCTGTAAAAAGAAGTGTTGCTACTGCCATGATCTTTGGACAACCACATAGCAGTCATCACCATGCAAACAAAGCCTCTTCCCCTTACCTCTAAGTAGATTAGAAAGTAAAAGTTGGCAAACTGTAGGCCCTTTGAACATTATTTCCAGAGGATTGTTTCTGAATGAAAAAATAACCAAATCTGAGTGATGAATAGGAAGCATTAAATTACCAACCAGAAAGAAGGCACAGAAAGTAATACCAAAATGGCTGCTCAGTGCTGAATGTTGAAAAATGCTGATACTTACTAAAACACATTTGGAAGAACATATATTGGATTTATATACATTTTCACTGGTGGCTGGTCTGAGAAATATGGCAGACTAGAAAGAACGATCTATCAAAGCATATAACATTTTATTACTAAAGTGAAAAATATTGGCAGAGTAAATTATATGCATCATATATAATAAGATGGAGGTGATGAAGTGTCACTTAGGTTTATCACTAACTTGAAACTGTCATAACTTAAATGTAGATAACAGACCTGTAAGATGACATACATGGGTAAAATATTAGCTACTATTGTAACAGTGCAATGCTGTAACTGTCTACTCAGAAGTATGTCCCATTAAGTTCAGTGGGGCATACTCCCAGGTAAGTGTATATAGGATTACATCCTAAGTCAATAAAGTGAGGAGCAAGGGGTTTTTGCAGTTGTTTCTAGGACAGCAAATCTGTAAGGAAACATAAATATTGTACGCCTTTTCAAATGAACAAGGCTTTGTTCATCCCAATTAATTTTGCTGTCATAAAAGTATAAGTTCAGGCCTTTCCACAGAGGAGTTTGTGTGTGACTCCTATATAAATGAGATATGTTATTGTAACATAACCTAACAATGCTTTTGCACCTTTAAGGACACAGTCTATTGTGATTCAGTTTGATTTAGTGTGTGTGTGTGTGTGTGTGTGTGTGTGTGTGTGTACATATACATACACATGCAGCTGACTGGTGATGCTTTCAAGCTCTGTTTTGATCAGCTGTGATCTTCTCCATCTTTTCCTTCTGTTCCTAGCTTCACCCACCTATACAGGAGTCACACAAGGCAGCGTGTTGTCTCTTCTTCCGCTGCTGCTACCTCAATGATTTATTACTCTTCAAATGCCTAATTATTTCACTCACTCACTCTTGATCCAGCTGTGGGTAAGTTTCTACAGTCCCAACAGTATGTTCTGGGACTGCCTATGCACTGGGGATGCCACATCTAGTGATTAATACACATGTCAGTTTCAGTTTCTCATTTTTCCAATCTCCCTCATATATTGCAAATATATCAAGGGGGGGATGTTAATGTCAGTTCACATTTCTGCATTAAGTTTGTGATTATTATTATTTTTGTAGAAAAAGGCCTCATGAAAACTCTTAATCATGTCTGGTTGCATTTCTCCTAACATACACATTTTTATATGCAATTTTGCATTTATATATAATTTTCTTCAATAAATTTTCACTAATATGGTGGGTTTTTATGTGGTATGTGCATTTTCACTGATATTTTCACTGATATGTGCCTTTTTGTGCATACAACTTGTATGCACTGCAAAATTTGGAGAAGTGTGAATATGGAACAATAGTTGTGTTTTGGTTCATATACTGTGAATTAGATTGGCTAATGTGAACTGAACCAGAATTACCGTATTCCCTGTCCCTTTCCAAATCCTTTTGATTCTGTGACCAGATTCGTTCTGGTCAAGTTGACTGCACCATGGAGATGCTGGGGGTATTGACCTTTCTCCAAGTTAGCCTGTTTGTTTAAGTCAGCCTTCCCAGGGCAGCCATACATTCAATCTATAAATAGAGAGAGGAGTGGTGGTGGTGTGGGGGATCATAAACCCAAAACTGCTGGAAATCAACATTTGTAAGCACTTTCATATGGCATCACAGAGTGAAAATTACTTCTTTTCCGAACAGAATTTTAGTTTTGCAGCCATATTAGTTTTGAATCAGCTAAATTGATAATCACAGCCTACTTTGTTATTTTGTAGTTATATGTTTTTGCCTTTTCTGGGTAAAATATAGACACACTGTTGAAAGAGAATAGTTAAAATAGCTTTAAAAAGTTGCACTCTGTCTATGCTACTTTTGCCTGCAGCTTGTGAATGTTTGGGGGAATAATTTATATTCAACATTCTGCTTAAAAAGCAGACTTCAGGCTATAATGATGCCTACAGTGTTCATGTTTTTCCTACCTGATACATGAAGAAATGCTGCCTCATTACTTTGTCAGAAAGTGATATCTTGCTGCCTAAAAATAGCCACTCAACTACCATTCTTACCAAAGTATGATTGGCTTTAATCTTTGTATCATATTGTATGCATTAATCATTTCTACTTGATTCAAAGCTGCTCCTTTTCATGTAGCTTTGGAAAGATGGATTAAAGCAGAAGATTCACCTTAAAGCAGGGAGGGAGAACATGTGGCCTTCCAGATATTGGATTCCAACAGCTCCAGTCAGATCAGCCAATGAAAGATTAAGCCCAGCAACATCTGTAGTGGTGGGGAACAGGTTCTCCACCCCTAATTTAAAGGAATTGTACACCAGGTACCATCAGTGCTTTCTCATATGCTATTAGTATGTGGCTATGTAGTTTATATAAGGCTGCAGTCTAATGCCCACTTATGCAATATGTGTGCGTAAGTCCAACAGAAAGCAAATTAGGGTTGGCAGGGAATTTCAATTCAATTCACATTTCAATCCCCCCTCTCTAAATGAACAAATAAACCAAAACACAACCATCCTGCAAAATTTCAATTTCTCTGAATTTTTCAATGCATTTCTCCTCCCGAGTACTGTGTACAAAAATGCACGTGCCAGGATAAAGTGTGTGTAAAACTGCATATAACATAAATATGTGTATTATATGAGGAACATAGCACAGCAAAAATGTGTACATTAGGCAAAATTGCATTCAAGCATTTTGTATATTAGGAGATGAATTTTCAAGAGAACTTTTAAGAAAATCACAAGCTAATGTGGAAATGTGGAGAATTGAAGTTAAAGGGGGGGGCTGAAATGGACAGATTTACACATGCTTCTGAGTTGACATGTGTTGGTTTTCACTGTAAAGGCCAAACTACACACGACGCATAAGATTCACAGCCTGACATTTTTCCCGTTGCTGAAAAGCAGCTGGGGAAATAAATTGGATTCGTGCTATAGTGCTGAGTGAAAAGCAGGGGTGGTAGTGTTAATGCTTTCCTGGCTCCACTTATTTTAACATCCTCTTGGACTTCTGTCAGCCATAGTGAGAGGCTAACTGCCTTCTTTCTGCAGTTAACAGCAGCATCATGGAGCAATTTAATCAGGGAAGTGAATAGGGCTGGATCAGTTCTGGCTGAATTTCAGATCCCGAACCAAACTGAGCCAATTCAGGTCAAACCAAGATTCGGCTGAATCAAGTGAGTCATGCATGAAAGGCTGTCAGGTCTCCTGAGGATTCTAAAAGGGCCAAAGCAACATGCACAAGAGATGATGGAATTAACCTCCATTATGGGATCCCTGAGTATGGCCATTCAAGTGCTACTGACTGACTTTACTTACAGACATACACATCAGTCAGATATAACTTTTCCCACTATGAGGAAGACTTTTGTCTCCTTGGGCATACCAGGATAATGACCTATTCCTCTCCTTATTTTAAGATAACTAAGCCCAGATATAGTAGATCTGCTAAAATAATTCTGTAATTGTCACACAAATAAGCAGTTTAGGGAAACTTATGCTAAGTAATGTTAATTTGAATCAATGAAATTTCTCCCAAGTGAGGATCAGACCAGAAAATACATCATTCATACAGTTAGCAATTGTGTGAATGGCTTTTTAAAACTGAGTAACAGGCACAGGAGTGCCTGGCGTGCTCTGGTCCATGGGGTCACGAAGAGTCGGACACGACTAAGTGACTAAACAACAACAACAGGCACAGGGCCAATGCAGATTAGGAGACTAGGGATGAGGACTTTAACCCTTCCCATCCACTGTAGCCCCAACCCTTATTGGGCCTTTCACACCTGCCATTTGGAATAGGAGAAAAGAGTGGATTGGCATGCATGGTAGTTTTTATATCTAGTTGCTGGACTACAACTCCCATCATCCCTGTTAATGGACCATGCTGGCTTGAGCCGATGGGAGTTGGAGTCCAACAACCTCTGTAGAGCCACAAGTTCCCCATCCCTGTACAACACAGGTGATGTAATTCAGATTGGGACAAAGGGGGAGTCAAAATGTTAAAGCTGTCCTATCATCTTGCCAGGGTCCTGATCCAGACTGGGCCCTGAGCCTGCTATTTACTGTTAGAAAGCCCTTCACACAATTGCATCTCATCTGTTTGCTCCTGGTATAAGAATGCTGCGATGTCGCCTTATCCTTTCATCCTAAATGAGCAGCAAATGCCACCATAATTTTTAAAGAAGAATTAGGTAATCATTTTGGTGGAAATGGATGTGGGTTTTCATCTAGTGTTGAATCAGCTCCTGTATTGTTATGTAACTGCCCAGTTACCCTTCCGCTTCCATCACTTACAGCCAAAGATGATTGTCTGACTAATGGATGAGTAGGTGGCAAGAGCAAATGTAGAAATCCAAAGCACAATGTCTATGACTCATATGTAATGAATGGTAGGAAATGTAGATGGAAAAATCCAAAAGCCCGGGTGCCTTGGCTGTCTGCCTACAGCTGGAAAGTATAGGGGGGAGTGGGGAGAGACAGGGACAAAATGTGTCTGCATCTCTGCACATGGAAGAATAGGTGTGATTTGTGTCTTCTCTTCAGGATTGCATTTATCCACAGCTGACTATTTTCATTTATTGTTCTAGTCACAACATGGAATGCAATTGATTTAATAAATAAAAATGCCTATTAACTTTGACTGTCAAAAACCATAAATTTAAAATCACTCACGTTTTGCCTTATTCCCAACTCTTTCTCATGCATTTCAAAGGAAAACACACAATGACCTAAAGCTGCATGCCTACGCATGGAAAACAGGTTGCTTGTCAGAAAAAGAGGGGTGGTAATGTCAACCAAGATTGAAAGCCTGGCCAGAAATTATGTAGAGGATATACCACTATGAGGTATAAAGCCAGTGTGTGATATATGAGGGTGGCTAGCTGCGGAGGGAAGTATAACTCATATGCCATGCCATCTGCAAAATGTGCTATTTTCCATTGGCACAACCTACATTTAAATTTGAGTTCAGATCCCCAGAGATCTGAGGCCAAATATAGAGCCACAGATTTAAAAGAAGCACTGCAGACCAATATCTATCACAGCACTGGGCCAGATACACACCGTCACCTTAACCTCAAGGCAGCTGCGCATTCTAGATATGCATTCATACAACAGTTCACAGAACTGTGGGACCATGCTGCTAACCATCCACCAATGACCGCACCCTTTGATGTCTGCAGACTGAGTGCTGATGTCTGGAAAAGGAAGCCAAGTTAACAGCCACTCACATGCAGGCACCCCAAGCTACCAGGATCCCAGATCACACAGGGGTCTTGATCAAAAGAGGATCCTACACATGAGTAGCCCATGTAGAGGCTTCCTGTTTCAGACTTCCGTGTTCAATGTTCCGACATCAGGGGTGGTGCTAGGGTCATACAAGGCAACAGCTGCAGGAGCAGCAATGCAGCTTCCCTCCCAATTAGCCATGCATTTCTTGTATGTTTGGTTTGGTGTTTACTCAGTTTCTAGAGGTAGAATAATTATTGCTATGTCTATGCCCACAGAGCATAAGGATCTTACTCTCAGGGTTGTGGGTTTGAGCCCCATGTTGGGCAAACAGATTCCTGCATTGCAGGGAGTTGGACTAGATGGTGGTGGTGATGATTTATATACAGCCCTTCGTCATAAGAGTTCAGGGTGGTTCACAGAATATACAGTATTTTTCGCTCTATAAGACGCACCAGACCATAAGACGCACCTAGTTTTTGGAGGAGGAAAACAAAAAAAAAAAATATTCTGAATCCCAGAAGCAAGAACAGCAAGAGGGATCGCTGCGCAGCGATCCCTCTTGCTGTTCTAGCTTCTGGCTTAGCCGTGCAAAGCCTCTTCAGGGCAGTAGGATGAAGGCTCCCCTTACCCTGAAGAGGCTTTGCACGGCTAAGCCAGAAACTAGAACAGCAAGAGGGAGCACTGCGCAGTGATCCCTCTCGCTGTTCTGGCTTCTGGGATAGCTGTGCAGCCTGCATTCCCTCCAAAAGATACACACACAGTTCCCCTTACTTTTTAGGACGGGGAAAGTGTGTCTTATAGAGCAAAAAATACAGTAATACAAAAACAAGGAAATCATTAAAACCAAACAGCAAAACAATGACCCACATGGTCCCTTCCAACTCTATGATTCGGGCACAGCCAGCTGAATCAGGCCAGTGACCCATCAAATCCAACATCCTCATCTCACAGTGGCTGATCAGAGATGCCTACAGAAGCCGTCAAGCAGGACCTGAGCACAAAAGCACTCTCGACTCCTGCCATTTCCAGCAACAGGAATTCAGAAGAACGCTGCCCATCAGGGCTGGCCGCCACGCACAGCCTTATCCTCCATGGATTTGTCTAAGGCTTCTTAGCAACCAGCATGTTTCAGAAGGTGCTAATCATTTTAGACCAGTTTTGCCAACCTATTTTGGAGGATGCCAGCACTGATGCATTGGGCATCTGCAATTCTCCCACATTAACCCCATTTATATTAATAGGAACAGCATAAGAAAAGTCGTTTCTTATTCAAGTCCCATTTATAGCAATGGGCTTTGCACAGCATAAATTGCCAGTGCATTGCCCATTACGCACTTCTATTAATTACCATGCAACTGTTAATTAATCATGCCATTCAGTTCTCTTAAGAAAAGCTATCTGTTTTGCTGGAAAGATGGCATCAGAGTGGCACTGTCTATACCGGCATTATTTGTTCTTCAGTTCTTGATTTGTTCCATTTATTCCACAAATGTCCTTGACGCCCCACAAAAAAGCTTTGCTTCGGCAGACTCCCACACAACTGAAAGCAAGAGAAAAGAACAGGATCTGCTATTTGTCTATATACTAGTAAGAGTAAGAACAGCCACCCACCCTATGCAGATAGAATGTTCTGGCAATTATTGAGGTGGCCATGGAAACTGAATACACGACAGGTATACAGAAATGTTTTATTTTAAGGAAAAGGCTACAAAAATAAAATGTGTTGTTCATATCTCCTTTGCTGCAGATCTGGATGTTTCTCACAGTAGTTTTTTAACACACTGTTTTGGAGGAGGAGGTAGAGGAGGAGGAGGAAAGATAATTCTAGCAGCTGCCATCACACTTTGGCAGCAAAGGACTACATTCCTGTTCTAATGACTCTACCCCCAATTCAAGTGATAACTGCAGGTTTTCAAAGAAGAGCAAGCAAGAGTTTTTGCTTGTAAATTGTGTGATTTCATGAACAATTATTTTTTACAAAAGCAACAGCAATGGATTGTTGACGTTCAAGCAGAAATTAAAAATAGTTTCAATGTTTATATTTCCACTCCACTTTTTCTAGCACCTGCTAAAATTAATTTTGTTTACGTAAGCCTACCCAGATATGTAGAAGACTGAAATGGATGGGTTTTAAGCTTATCATTGATTTTAATTATTTCTGTGTGCTTTAAATAATTTAAATAGCTGTTCTACTGATAATTTCATTCTTTATGTAATCTACTTTGAGGGTTGTTTTACAGTGAAATGATATATAAAATTTGTGAAATAAACACAAGTATTTTCCATATTTATACTCCAGGTCATCCAGATGTTTTGGACCACAGCACCCATCAACCCTGACCATTGGTCATGCTTTCTGGGACTGATGAGAGCTGAAGCCCAAAACACTGGTTGGACACTAGGTTGGAGAAGGCATTAATGAACTGTGTGCCCATTTTAGTTTCTTCTCATTTGCTCTGTCTTCTTATGGCCTAATGCATTATTGTGAACCTTGCATTCAGTTACCAAGGGCTACCAAGAATTCTTAAATCAATTCTAAGTCCAAACAGAATGCACTGACTAGTTCCAAATGCCATGGTCCAGTAAGGAACATAGCCCTTAAAGTTTGGCAGTTTCAGAACTGTGTAACCTTACAAAGTGTATCCATCTGTACAATCCTTGTTGACAGTTATTGTCTGGGGATGGATGCAACATCAACATTGGATATTGTTTTAAGGAATAAGGCAGCATATGTACTATTTTAATAGGTGCTACTAAATTCTTTGCGTGCTCAGATTTCGAATTCTACTGTGTTCAATAGCGCTAGCCCCCTCCCACCCTGTCTTTTACCCAGAATCTTTTCAAAGCTCTGCTAAAATTAGTTTTCCTATGGTGACCATTTCTATGTCCTGGGGTAATGTGGGTATAGGATTAGATGTTATCAACCCCTTGACCACAGCTTTCTTTATTGGCTTTGAAAATCTCCTCATCGCTTCCTCCGATTGTTCAGAGGTTCTCCACACAAAGACAGAGTTTGCCCATAGTGAAGGAGGAAGGGAAAGTTCCTCCCAGTTTCTTTTGCAGCTGGGTCTCTCTTCAGGCATTACTACTGTGAAGTGGAAACACAAGCAGAATGAAGCTCCAGTACCGTGGCTTTAGCCTCACTCCCATCATCAAGTATTGCCTTTCTGCTACTTTTGTGTTTTGAAGCACAGAGCCTTCTGCCCTCATGGATGCTCTCCATGCATTTTAGAACCCTAGAATATCAGGTTTCTAAAATATGTGGAGTGCCTCCACAAGTGGAGAAGACTTCTTCCCCACAGATGTAACAGCTGAACATGAAAGCAGCAAGAACAAGCTGCATAATGTCGGCAGCAGGGCTAAAGGATTTGCGTTGCTACAGGCTGCCCTGAGCACAGTGACTTTCAGTGGGAAATAATCCTACCTTAAGTAAATAAATATTTGATACAATAAATGGATTAGCACAATGTATTTACCACTTGACAGTAAGAGAACCTCTAGGCGGATTACAAAAAATGAAATAAATAAATGAAAATTATCATTAAAAAACAGTTAAAAGCAGGCATTTAAAAATATTCAAGCAAATGATAAAAATCAACAGAATCTAAAATGGAAAAACCCACAGACATCTAAGTTCTGCATGTCTACACTTTAGGCAAATATCTGGTTTCAGACCCAGTATAATGGAGGGGATTCTACCACTTAAACCCCCCTCCTGTTCTCTTAAACCTCAAAGCATTACCTTGTAGCCTCCTTGGTCACCATTACCTCACTTCTCACACCTCTCTATTATTTGCTTTTCTGGGACAGTCTTCAATAGTTAACTCAACTATGATAGCCTGTCCCCCTGCAGAATAGAGCTAGGTCTGCTCCTGGGAGAAGTCTTTTTAGCATTTGAGCTAAATTCACCCTAGTCATTCATGTACCAGAAGGTCTTGCTCACATAACATGAAAAAATAGTTTGCAGATGTGTAGAGCAAGCATAGTAACAAAGGTTAGTGTATCAGGAGGTTTGTTCATGGGATCATCTTAAATATGGCACAATTCGTTATCTGCTTAGTTAATGCTTGTCCACATGAAGTCTTCCATGTTCACTTGTTGTTTGCCTTCTGGTGTCCCATCTCTATATACCAGGGGTGGCCAACGTCCAAAAGACTGTGATCTACTCACAGAATTAAAAACTGGCAGTGATCTACCCCATTTCAGGTCAAAGTTATTGAGCTTTTTTTAGGGAGGGGGAAAGCCCCATTTTATTGGGGTTCAAGTCAAAGTTGATGAGATTTTGGGGGGCATGTTTTTACATTGGGGGGGTCAAAGAGAAACAGCAACTCACCAAAGGATCGCTGAGGGGAAAACAGCCTCAATTTGTAAACTCCGTCAACCATTCTCCAACAATGGTGGGCGGGGCGGGGTGAGGGGGTGGGGCTGGAAGGAGGCCAGCTACCAAAACCTCTCAGGGATCAACCAGTAGATCACGATCAACCTGTTGGACATCCCTGCTATATACCATTGATTGAAAAACAAATTCTAACTAGTTCTCAAAGTATTGTACGAGAGAAAGAGAGAGGGAGAGAGAGAGAGAGACCTATTTTTATTCTGCAATTTTACTTAAAAATGACATATAATCCTGTCACTTAAAAAGCTAAATACTGACTGGTTCTCAGATCTTCATTCAAATTGATCTCTCATCTCTAGTTCATGTGTTATTCATGGCAGTTTCTAGATGCGAACACTCCCTGACTACAAAACCAATTTAATTTAAATATCATTAATTTTTTATTTACTGCTAGCTGGAAGCTTTGTTGTTTTTAATTATAATTGTTTATGGTCTCAAGTATTTCAGTAGCATATCTGAGTGATGCAACTCGTCATATGTTGCCCCTGGAGAAGTACCTGGTTGCCATGGATATCGAGTTTTCATCATGAAGCACTTCAAATGTGCATCCAATATAAACTGTGCCTAGCATTTAAATTCCGATTCAAGGCCTTTCCCCTAAACTGCTGTTGAAAATATGTCATTACTACAGAAACTATCAGATAATCATTCTGGTTCTACAACCCAGCACCAAAATTACTCCTCCTTTTGGTACATACTTGAAACTCTCTTAAAATCAAATTGTTACTAAATTAAACTCCCACAGAAAGGTTCACTGATCATTTTGAAACAACTATAACAAGGGAAGCTCCTTGCCTGCTGCTCCCTCCCTACACTTTATGAGTTATGTTTACCATAGACAAAGTGTGAGCAGCTATGACCTTCCAGGTTTGGGAAGGGATGAAGGAGACACTTTCCTTCACTAAAAGTCTCTAGGAGGGAAAGGACTCAAGTCATATGACTAGAGCTCAGTGCAATCTGTTGCTGAGGTCCATTCTAGAATTGCTTTTTTAAAAAATCCATATAATAAACACAGTTATTTTGAAGATGTCCTGTCTCCACTACTGGGTTCTTGACCTAGAAGGAAAGATTTTGCCCCCTCCCACAGTTTTCTTAGGGACACCTATAAATGTCCTGATGAATGCAATTGCTCAAGGTCCTTACAAGAAGCTTTCATTCCTTGAATTGCTTTCTAGCCACCCACTCATCCTTATTCAACTGCGGATAGATCTATGCTCATAAAACATCTCTCACTTCATCTCTGTGGGTTGTTGTTGGGTTTTTTGTACTGTACACTTTTGACAAAAGAAGTAGTTTGTACTATAAAGTACTGTTTCATACACATAGGCATGGGGTGATGTGATATAAAATCGTTGTCCCATTTCTATCATTGATGACAACGTTCTACTTCAATAAATAAGAAATTCAATGGAAGAGATTGGATTTGTATCACACAATAAGATTGTGGGAGGGGTTGCAAGGGTTCAGCAAGAAATATGCCACTTTACAGGATGCCCATCACTCTACACTGCTCTTCAATAAATTTGTGGTATGGTTCATGAAATAATTTTGTTACTGAATTAGAATAGCCTAGAAAACCATGCAGAAAACTTAGTGCTTATAAATAATAGGATGAAAGGTCTCCCCAAAATCTGATACCAATGCAATATAAAACCTCAATAGAAATTGATAAAAATATATATTTCTGTTTTAGAAATCCATTTCTTTTTCACAAGTACAATTTAGTCTTTATGAACTAAAGTAATTTGAAGTTAGAAATTTCAGGATACCTCTTACAATTTGTACCAATACATACGGTTTTCAATCACAGTCAAGGTTTGCCATTTATCTTAACAAGATAAAACATGAGGACCCCATACAGTAGCTTTCATAAAAATGTATCGTTAAAGCTTACATTTGCATAGACATTGAACTTGAAACATTGCATAGCAATGTAAATTGCAGTACAAAGATTTTTTTGTGGGCAGTTAATGAATACAAATTTGCCTTGTAATATTTTTAGTGTGTTCCATTTTCCTTCATGTTGAGCTATCAAAGGGAGACCAGAGTATAATAAAGACTATCATAAGATTTTCCTATATAACTATTATACAGCACTATTAATCTTGGGGATGTTCTCCGCTAATGGTTTCACACAGAACGATGAAAAATCCTCCTTGCGGGAGGATAAGACCTGTGAAATAGATGGCATAGGAAAGGAGTTTCCAAACAAGACTCCTGAAATGTGATTCTACACGTTGTGCGAGGAAGGTATTTGGGGTTTTCTACTCACATTGATTGGTGACCCAATTTTATCAGAGTTCCCAGCAGTAGCAGCTCTCCCAGCTTCCCAACATGGTGTGTAACTGTTCTTTACTTAGAGAATCAGGTGTGGTAGAGGGAGCTATGACAGAGCAAATCTGACTCTTCTGTTGCCATGTGCTGAACTCCCACCTCACCCCTCACCTTTACATTAAGCAGCAGTAATGTGTGATGTTGGGAAACCAGGACAGCAACACACTTGTGCAGCCTTGCCCCCACCCTACTGCTCCTCAGTTGAGTGGAGGATTCTATATTGCAGATATTAATATTGCACAGTTTGAAGTGACTGGATGCATAAAAACTGACTCCTTTTGGAATGAAGCATCGTCCAGACCCATTAGATTGTTCAGAACTTTACTTGCAGAACTTTCTTCAAAACCGAACGAAAACATCAAAGATACATCCAGATAATTGCATACAACATTTTGTGCAAATCCAGCACAGGCTCATCTTCTTAGAAATCAAATAAATGTATTATCAGAACTGACAAACATAGCTCACAGGCTCCATTAGTCTGCATTCCAGCCCCTTAGGTTATGTAGGTCCCGGAGAGGCATCTTACTCTCACAGAGCCTGAGAACAAAGACTCAGCCACCATCCTTCCAAGATGGTGAATTTGTAATTCAGTTGCCTCCCATGTGATCTAAGGTTACAACACCACGTCAGAGCTAACAGATAGCAATAGTTAATTATCAACCCATCTAGGCAGCTCAGAGAGCTCTTCTTGCTTAGCATACTCCAGTGGACTATTCCAGTGTTAAACCTTTCAGCAAACACACAGCCATTCCCATTTCAGTGTCATTTAAACAATTATACTTAACATTCTAATCATGTTCAAGCAACCATGAGCAGAAGCCACCTGAAGATCTTTCCCACTCAACATATGAGAAGTCAGGGACTGAGCACACAGAAAGATGCAAGAAGCCTCCCATCCACACATACAGAATTTGTTTGTTCAGGCTAACTGTTGTAGACTCATTGCTGAGCAACCACATGCAGAGCTCAGTGGAGTGGGAGACCAGCCAACCACAAGTCTCTGAGGTGTTACTTACCTGGAGGCGGAGTCAGCATCCAAAGTCAGGTCCAGTCCTTGGGTCAGGCAAATAACAATCTACATGTTCAGACAGTCCAGGGATCAGGGAATCTGATGATCAAGGGTCAAGATGAGCAGGAAGCAGCAAATTAAGGCCAGGAACTACAAGCGTTGTTTCCAGTATCTAACTGCTGCTGAAAGTTGTGCTTAAGAAGGCTAGGGCCAGCTCATTCTCATCTGTGCCACCTCCTCTGTGTCCTTGAAGGCTGATCAGCTGCAGGTGGAGTCACTCTGCCTTCTCTCCCTTCAGGCTGCTGTTCAGCAGGCGAAGCTGACTCCCGGTCCATGACACTGACCCTCAGTCTGAAGCTCAGTGGGTGACCATGAGAGAACGGGCCTTTATGGGGGTGCCCTCTGATTTTTGAAAACTCTTCCTAGTGCTTACTTTGTTGCTAGGTTTTCTGTTCTCCAGACCTTTTAAGGGCTATTTTCAAATTTATGTAGTAGACCTGAGGGTTTTAATGTAGGTGTACTACAACACATGTGTTTATAGTATTTACTATGCTGGTTTTATATTTGGGTTTTTATGTGGGTTCTCTCTTAAATTTGTTTCATTTTATAAACTCCTTTAAGGGTCTTTTCGTTATTACCCAAGATAATAAAGAAAATCAGAGTGTATGTGATATGGCAATTAAATGAAAGGCTTTCAAAGTTACAAAAAACAACACTTTATGAAAACATAGCAAAAGACATTGTAAGGGCAAAAGCATGATGTCTACATTGGGGGACAGCCACAAAATATTTAAAATACAATCCATCAAGATAATACATCCATTAGCATAATTTTTCTGGGAAAATTTAAGGAATGGCAAAGATGAGTTTAATTTTCTGGGAAAATGTCTTTTGTGATTACTTTAAACTGTAAGAACAGCAATGAGTCTTGTGTCAACTTAAAGACTTAACGAATTTATTGTGGCATACGTTTTCAAGGACTTCAGGCCACTTAATCAGAGGCATGAAGTGTTGTCCTGAGCTGCAGGCAAATATATACACAATTGGAAGGTGGAATGGTAAACAGTGAGGAACTGTAAAACTCTGCTTAGACTGCAGTAGTGATGTGTAACTGGCACAAACATCTCCATGCTCATTCAAATCAGTTCAGGTAGCTATAATGAAGCCCATACTTCCCTCTTACGATACAGTTCAGGTACAACTTATGAGTTACCTGTCTCCTGACCCTGTGTGACTCCATGAGCTTCTCAAACTTCAGCAAACCTTCCAAGAAATCATTTTCATTCTCTCAAGAGTAAAGGTCAAGTGCAGTGAGGTTAGCCTAAGAGAGATTCCCATTTAATTGTCTTTCTGTATTGATAACATTTGGTTAGAATTCTGTTGCTATACATCCTGCTCCTTTCTCCTTTTTCTTTTTAAACTATTCACAGTGTCCCTGGTGTCAGTGATGTCAGTGATGTGTGGTGAACAAAGTTATTTGGCTAAAGACAAATCAAGGAATATGCAGGCACATGCACACCCCATTATGATCCATGGGGTCACACGTTCTAAGCACCAGCTTACACATAGAAATTTTCAAACAAACATTAACAAGTGTATTGGAAAGAGGGCTCATAAACATCCAAAGAGCAGGGCATGATCTTCAAATTTGGCAAAAATGGGCAAGTAGTTTGGGCTCAGCCCTACTTCAAACCTTGCGCCTGGAACTTCTGCACTTTCGCTATACAGTGGTACCTCTAGTTACGAACTTAATTTGTTCTGGAGGTCCGTTCTTAACCTGAAACTGTTCTTAACTAGAGGCCTGCTTTCACTAATGGGGCCTCTTGCTTCCTCTGTGACGCCAGCACACAGTTTCTGTTCTCATCCTGGGGCAAAGTTCCCAACTCAAAGTAACTCTCCCAGGTCAGCGGAGTTTGTAACCTGAAGCGTTTGTAACCTGAGGCGTTTGTAACTCGAGGTACCACTGTACTTCATTCCTAACTGTCTGTTCTTCTACTGTATTAATGTCTTACAAAATGTATTCTGAATAGGACGAGACACTGTCAAAAGAATATAAATCATCACAAAAGTCCATGCAATAGCCAGAAGGTCAGTTTCTGCCTTGCTGCAGGCAAAGATAGATGTCCAGCTGCTTTGCAATATCTCTTAGCAGAGCTAAGCTACATATTGCATGGATATTGGCAGGAAGACTGACCATGTTGCCATCTCACTGATGATTTCTCATGCATGTACTTGCCATCTGGTACCAGCTATGATATCTGCACATGTAGCCAACAAAAAGTGATGTGGTGTGTGCGTGTGAGAAAGAGAGAGTGACAGAGACATCAAGATTATGTGGATTTTCTGTACACTTATTCATATATAATATTGTAACATCAGTGTGTATCTGTATTGTTCCAACAGGCCTTATGTTTATACTGTTTTTCTGTACTTTATTGTGTTTGTGTGTGTGTGGCTTTGATGCAACATGATCCTTCAGTTCAGCTAAGACAGGTTTCCTCAACCCTGGCCCTCCGGATGTTTTTGGCCTACAACTCTCATGATCCGTAGCTAGCAGGACCAGTGGTCAGGGATGGTGGGAATTGTAGTCTCAGAACATCTGGAGGGCCGAGGCTGAGGAAGCCTGAGCTAAGAGCTGAAGCTATTCTTGGTGTATTAGCTTAGGACAACTAGGTCTACATAAATAGGTGCTTGTGCCCATGTCACAACAGAAATGGCATTGTTCACATGCCAGTGAGAGATCGCTTCAATCTCCCACTGCTGAACAGAAAACTGGATAATCTCCAACAAAAGAATTTCAAAGAGAGACTCAGGATGAAATTACTGAATTAGAACTTTCCAGGCCAATTAGGCTTGAATCAAGACAATGGTTTCTTATCCCACTAGACAGAATAATTAACTTATCAATGCAGGCCAGCATCCAAGGAGTTAGGGATACATGAGCCATTAGGAACACCAAAGCCTTCTCACAATCTAACCTTATTCCTCAGCTTATTAAATCAATTTTGGCTTGACAAAATAGCAGGAATCCAAAGACATTTGTGAATATATACTTCCACCTGTCCCACACCCCAGCCCATCACCACCAGAAGCAGAGAGATCCTTTCCGGTTTGGACCTACAAAAACCACAGCTTGGGATGAGGTTAGTTGAAGGACTGCCAGCTCCTGTGTGAACCTGTTTAGATGTATCAGTCTGATCCGGGTCCCACCATCTTCTGAGGGAAGATAGTTGAAGATAGCAAACATGGTATTTCCTGTTGCGGGACCCAATTTCTAGAATTTCTTCCCTCCATATGCATGGCTTCATCTTTGCTTTTTTTGATGCTGGCTGAAACCTTTCTATTTGCCTAAGTGTCTGAGAGTTTATGCTGGCCCAACATTTTGTCCCGTTTTATTGCACTGCCGTGCCTTGTTTTGTGAGTTATTTCATTTTAATGATTTGTTGTTGTAAAATTGTGATGCTATTGCAAGCCACTCTGAGACAGTTGAAGAAATAAATAAATGCCTTTGCCTTTAGGACAAGCCACCAAGGCTCACCAAACTGATCTATACAATGTTGCTTTCATTCTACTTTGCAGCTCTCGTTTTATAGTCACCATTTTGAAATACTATTCGCAATTTGTAGTCAGGAGGCGAAGGGAGCCTTTGTACTCCAATGGGGAGTCCTTCAAGCATAGCTTGCTCCATGTGAGACACGAATAATCAACAGTGAAGGCTCCTCGCAGTGCCCTGTACTGCTGTGTGAGCTTCAGAGTTCCATGACAGGAATCATCAAGGGAGGCAAGAAAGATTGAAGGGATGAAAGAATGGCTTCCCGTAATGAACATGTACACACAAATGTGCTCTTCCGTAACAAATGACACAGCCTGGCTTGTGGCTATTAATCAAGCTGCTACTTGGTGCATGGCAGGACAATAATATATGCCAAGTATGGCTAATTGGGGACTGCCTCTGAATCTGGTACCATTCCTTAATCTCATATTTATCAATGCCTGCCAGCTGTGGCAACATTTCATCTCTGATGCATTCTTCTTAGGGCTGGTGGCATCCTGAATTAAAATGGATCATACAGACAACTTAGTTCACTGCAAGCTGACAAGCCATAAGGCACTCCAAATAAGGATGAATGTCAGAAGCAGCTCTGAATATTAATTGATTTCATTTGGTTACCATGCTTACTTGGGTAGAAAGTCAAATCTAGACATGTGCTTTTCATTCTGCACAATATATTATCTGAGAATATCTACTGTAATGGGCCTCACTATCTGGTTTCTGTGACTAAGGCTATTATCACTCTGGGTTGTCTTAAGACAATGTCTGACTACAGTCTTGGACTTGACTATCAGTAGTTCAGGATATTTGGGTGGTGCACCCCAATGGCAGCTTCTGCCCTTCTTCTGACACAACATACATGTTCTGGGACATTTTGCCACATTTAAATTGGCTTGGGGTAGGAAAAATACCCCATAATGTTAAATACCCCATAAAACTGCATATGTGAGTTTCATACTGTCTGCGTGTCAATTTTATACTACACTGGAAGTCACACAGAGCAGAAAACTAACCCATAAAACTAGCTGTGTCCAATTTTAATTTTCTTGGAAGAGGGCTAAGTTGGAAAGTTTCAAAATTTAAAAACCCATGATTGGTGCTGATTAGTCAGCTCACCATATTAGATTTCGAAGTCTTTCTTACCAAACGGTTTGCTCAAACTGTTTGCCCAGTTCTTAAAATTGCAAGTCTCCCATGTTCTCACTTCTTCTCCACCCCCTCCTTTTAATTATAAAGCTATTAGTTGCCTTGGGACCATTTTTTGAATACATACACACACACACACATCTATGATAGTTTCAGTTTGCACTCAAACAACACACGCAGCATTGCATCTGTGTCATCAGGTCAGGTAGCAAGCAGTGGTAAAGCTGCTTTGGTCGTGATCTGGTTCTTCCTTCTCAATTGACACACAGCAGCTTATTGCCCCACCTCCTCTTATTTTCCATTATCTCATTCCCTATCTTCCTCCTCACCTGAATGATAAGAGGCTGTAGCTTTAACAACTCTGCAGAGTTGGGCTATCACAACAGGGAAGTTAATTCTCAGGAGTTTCCCAATTATTTTGTACTACCCAAAAGAAATGATGTATCTGTCTTGAGTTCTTCTGATTTTATTAATAATTTTCTCCATTTATACCTATTATGCTACATAATTGTTTCCAAAGATAATGAAAAATGAATCTTAATGTCTGATACATGAAAGGCAATAACAGTTTATACATCTTTAATCTCCCCTTTGCTACCCCAAACTGTATGCATGGGGTTTTGTAGATTGAAGTGATATGTAATAGACTATCTATCCTGATTTCTTTCCTTGATGCTTATTTGTTAATTTATATACTCTTCTAAACTGCATACCAGAAAAGAACAAAGTTTTCTTTTTAAAAAAATGTAATGAAAGAGATATAAAATAAAGACTGTTTTTTTATATAAAGAGGGAAAGTCTGTGATGAAAAGAGATGATGAACATGGATGTCCTGTGTCGCCATGTGTTACCATAGTAACTTCTGGTAGTGTGAGGAGTGGCTAACTACAAGTTAACCCAGGGTGAAAGGCAGGCTGCTGATTAGTTACTGTTGCCATGGGAACTAGAAAATTCCAAAAAAAGAGGTCAACTGAGGAAAGGGGGATAAAAATGACATCTGAGAACAGTTAGCTGGGAAGAGAGATTTCTCTGGAACCTGAGGAAAATCTGTCAGACAGTGAACATTAAAGAGGAATGGAGGGTGATCTCAGCCTCCTGAGCCTGTGGGAGAGAGTTTAGACAGAAGGTCCAGAAACAATTGTCCAAGGGGAAGGCTGCCAGCCAAGCTGAGAGTTGGCCACAGCAACAGCCAAGGCTGTGAACCAGCTTTTGTGCTATGAAGAGGGAGAGAAAATGTTATAAAGGAAATGCGGAAAGTGTGGGCTTTTTAGAGGTTACATGTAGGACCTGCCACAAAATGTTGTAATGTGCAATGGTCCTGTTTGCTGTTCCACACTGTCAGCTTTGATCAGCCAGTTTGTTTTCCATTTCCCCCTCACTCCCAGAAAAAAATAACATTCTGTGACCACTGAGCATGCTCAGTCATCAACGAATTGTTTCTGTAGTTTGTCCCCAACACTGAACATTTTTTCCTTCTTCTAGAAATGTTTTGTATTTCTACAAACCTTGGGATTTCCCTATGTTTCCCTCTCATATGTGAGCAGTTCCATTTTAGGCTACTAATGCATCAACACTCACTCCTGAATATCAGGAAAGATGAAATAATATTGTCTGATTTAAACATTTTATGCAGTTTGATTAATTGATTAGCCAATAGTTATAGTTTAGATTTGGTAATGTGTGTCTTATGAATTGTTTGTTATTTGGAATCTGCTAAAAGTGTGCTATACTCACCCATGTTTTGATTTCTTGCACATACAAAGGAGTATACACACACACATACATCCAAACCAGTTGGGACATATATTCTTTACACAACTATTTGAAATGCACACTGCAAGAGTTTCAACATCCACCCATAGAAGTATTCTCAATAAAGCACTATAAGTCAGAACTAGTGGTGGAATCAGCAAACAAAAGCACAACACTTTAAACCCACTCTCTTGTTAGACATTTGTTTACTTAGTGTTCTTTTACTCATAAGAAACAAGGAACTCTGTGAGCTATGTCCAATGGTAACTTTGGTTTAGCAGAAAACAGTTCTGCTCATGTAAGTTAGAGCACCAGATTTCTGTTGATCTTCCCAACAGATGGACAGAGAGCTGCAATGGGCAGTGCAAATTGGATATCCTGACTTGCGCAACAGGAATCCGTTTCCACCAAGACAGTATTCATAGTGCTATACTAACTATGTCTGCTCAGATTCAGTGTGAGTTACTCCTAGGTAAGTGGATTTTGAATTGTAGCTGGAGACACTGTCTTGGTGACTAGTCCACATTTTTTATCCTATCTCCTTAAAATGATCCAATAATGTTCAAGAAATACTGTTAACATCAGTTTACTGCAGAGTTTGTAGTTATAATGCAAATGCTTTATGTTTTTCTATGCTAAAACAATAGGTGGACAGAATATAAATAGGCTTTTCAAACACCTATTTCAAATCTGGTTGGCTGCTTTTCCAATTCTGCTATCCTACTGTATCTTCTTGAAGTTGAAAAGTCTGTATTGTGTCAAAGTAGAAAGGAAGATAGTTTATTCTCTTGCAACACTCAATGTCAACAATATTACCTTCCCCAATTGGATAAAGTCTATTCTGCAAAGTACAAGCTGGCTTTATGACCTAGTCTATCTTTTATCTTTGGTAAATGCCCCTCTAACATAAAAATATGTTTCAGATAAAGGTCAGTTGCTTTAGAGAGTGGATAGCCAGAAACAGGAACTTTAATGCTAACATTCTCTTCAGTTTTACTTGAGATATTGCCACATGACACACTAATATAGTTTTCATGCTGTGTACCTTCTATTCCACATATAATTTATTTTTCTGAGACACTGCACAAGACGTTACTGTCCAGAAAACAATGTTAGACTTGAAGGCACAGCTGAATGAGAAAATATAATGGCTTGGATCCTAATGAGGCCCCCATGAATTTTCATTAATGGACAGAATTGAGAGCCAGCAAAAGATCCTACTGGCAGAAGGGAGGAGGCAATTTTGCCAATTCCTATTTTCCTCTGCAACCCCCTCTCAAACTCCAGAGCAAATTTTGAGAGCACAAGTGGTTACAGGGAGAAGAGGAAGCTGGTGAGCTTTTCTACTAGTGGCAATGTCATGTGACACTCCCTCCATCAGAAGCAAACTCAAAATCCTAGGCATAATCAACTGTATCAAGAGCCATATGAACCAAGTTGACAAATGAAGCATGGATTGTTTGTAGCCTTCATCACTGTCACATCCTACTCCTTTAGCACATCAGCTACAGCAGAGGCAGATTTTAGGAGGTGTGACTGGTTCTGCTGCACTGGGCACTGACATTTGAGGGTGTTGCAGGGCTTCACAACTATAACATAGTGATTGGAGCAGAAAGGAATGTGAGAGACAAGGAGCGCTGAATTTTGGTCTCTCACAGGGCGCCACTGAAATTTTAAAGACAAAAGTCCACCACTGGGTACAGTTTTCAGGAAATGCTCCAAATCTGATTTTTTTAAATAAAAAAAATATAGTGGCAGATCCCACCAGTCATTAACCATTATATATTGCCTCTTTGTACAACAATAACATGTGGAAGTATAAAACTGGACCAGAGCTCTGGTAATCTAGAATTGTTTCTCATGAGCTCTCTTCACAAATCACTTGCCTACAGATTGCATATAGCTGCTCATGTGCAGGCGTTCATTTTAGACAACTAAGCATGAAAGGTGGAGCTATCCTGGAAATTGAATGTTGGGGTTGGAGCCAGAGGCAGGACACTCCTCTTGTGTGTGCCTGACTCACTATTAATATGTGAATAGGGTAATGGTTAAATTGCATGCCCCTTTCACATCACATTTATGGATGAGCAATATATTTTTTGTCTTGAGAGTGGAGATAAAGACTGTTCTCCTGTTGGTATTTGTGCAAAGAACAAATGTTATTATGAAGTCACTTCCATTAACATTTTGTATGCAGGTGGTAATGTATTATATTGATGGCCAAAAAAAAAACCCCACCACATTTCTTGCCTCTTATGACCTTCACTTTACCTGAATATTCTCAGGTAATCAATTGTGTGTATATATCCATCTGAACTCTGGTTATTATATAGCTTCAGGGAAGAGGAAAATGTGAACGCATTGCTCAAAATATCTTGATTTCCCCAAAGATTTGCTTTAGGAAAAATATATACCTTATGTAAGAGCATATTTCCTTAGCACATGAATCAATATCACTAGTTCCAGAAAACAGCATTCTGTACTGGAGGGTGGGTGGGTGTTAGGGTCCAAACATTAAGGGCATTTTGCTGCTGAGGTATCTGAAATAAGGGGAACAATTTGTTTATTTACTTATAATCCCCTTTATATCCTACCTTTGGGCTATGAAAAAGAATCCTCAACAACATGCAAAACAATAATTTAATACATATTTAACAGAGAGCAATGATCAAGCAGAGCAACTTTAAAACTGAAATCATAGTGATATAAAAATGTTAAAAGCCTGACAAAGCTTGCTTAAACCACAGCTGGGACATTGAGGCCAACTGAAACTCAGAGGCATGGGGAACCATCAGAAATATGCCATCAGAGGAGCTCAGTGATCAAGGTGGAATATAAGAGATCGGTATAAGCTGCAAAGAACTTGGGCCAGAAGTATCTTAAGGACATTGTTCTACTTTAAAATTGGCAGTACAACCCCAATTAGCATCCTCAAATTCTGAGCATACTTAGCTTGGTAGTGAGACCCTTTTTGTTCTATCAGAGCAGAACTTTGTTCCAAACAAGCATAGCTGGCCTTCAAACATGGAATCCTGGGGATTATTTTTGATGCCTATCTAATCCACTTGCAGTATCAACAGGATATTGCAATTATTCAACCTGCAGGAAAGCAGGAGAGAGAAAATCATATGGATATAGCTTATTCTGTTGAAGAAACAACTCATTTTTGTAGCTTCCTTAGTATAGTGAAGTACAACAATTGTGAAGAGGGGAGTGGGTTGACCTTCGATGACTCCTATCTTGCACAAAGATGGGTTAGTGGACAAAATAACCACTAGAATCAAAGAAAAATCCACGTCTCCATTCATAACAAGTCACGGGTGTCATTTCCCCATCTGAGATTGCTCTAATATTTACAGTGGTACCTCTGGTTATGAACTTAATTCGTTCTGGAGGTCCGTTCTTAACCTGAAACTGCTCTTAACCAGAGGTACCACTTTAGTTAATGGGGCCTCTTGCTGCCGCCATGCCGCCGATGCATGATTTCTGTTCTCATCCTGAGGTAAAGTTCTTAACCCAAGGTACTACTTCCGGGTTAGCGGAGTCTGTAACCGGAAGTGTTTGTAACCCGAGGTACCACTGTACTTTAGTTGGGGATGTATGAAATATTGGGCAGAGCAAGACACAGTAATGTATGGCATGTGTTAGTTGCACCCAATTGTACTGAATAGATAGATAGACAGACAGACAGACACACCTAGTAATTAAATCTATTAATCACCAAGCAGTAGATCTTTTCAGTTCTTTCTACAGGTTCATTAACTAAGAAAGCATTTAATCTGATCCATAAATGGTGTTCATTGTACTCTGCCCAAATGCCTCCTTAACAGTAAGTGCTGCACTTTTTAACAACAAATTAAAGAGGTGTCGGTACTGCGTGCCCTTGAGTACCCCTGAAAGAAAGCACAGATTTTGCTAATGGAGAGGCTTATTCCTTAATATCCAACCATCTCCAATGGTTTACAAATGATTCCAATTTCCAAAAATGATTGATTCTTACTGTAAGAAATTCATGGTGTGCACCTATTTTTCTAGAAAAAAACCACGGAGCAAAACCATAGCAGATTTGTAAATTTATTAAGCTATTCCAATACCTTGGTTTACTGAATTAGGGTGTTCACCATCTTTCTACTTAATAGCTATCTCAGTACTTGTTGCAATTAGCAACCCTAACTTGATTCTCTTTCTGTACCAGATCTTTTATCGAACACAACAAAATCCAGTATTGGTTTACAAATCTAATAATCGATATTCCAATGTGCTGGGACAGATGTCATTTCTTTAAGCCTATATCTAGATACCCTACTGTAACCTTTAATAGACTTTAGGATTTAATAGACTTTAGGATTTATGGTGGGGAAACATGTAGAGAGAAAGATGAGAATTTCCATATTCTTTTTTTTTCCAAGTGAATTTTTATTGTTTTCCTTACATATTCTTTTTCAACAAATTGTAATAGCACCATACATTCCCTTTGACTCTGCCGAGTTGCGACCCCCCTCCCTCCCCACAACTGGTATATTTATCCTCTTTCCATCACGCACATCATTCTCATATTAGTACTATTATACATTGGAGGTATTATGTCAATCCTGCTAGTGTCTTGACCTCTTTACAATTCTTCTTTAAATATTCAATAAATTTACTCCAGTTATTTTAGTATCTTTGATCTCCCTGGTCCCGGATCCTCCCTGACAGTTTGGCAAGTTCTGCATATTCTGTCAACTTCGCCTGCCACTCCTGAATAGTTGGTATATCTTGCACTTTCCATCTTTGGGCCAGAAGGGTCCTCACGGCAGCTGTAGCATACATGAACAAATTGTGATCTTCTATTTTAATTTCTGTTCCTATTAAGCCTAATAGACACTCTTCCGGTCTTTTGGGGAAAGTATATCTAAATATTTTTTTGAGTTCATTATAAATTGATTCCCATTTTTTTTTTACCTTATCGCAGGTCCACCACATATGGAGAATTTCCATATTCAAGTGAAGAAAACATCCAAGAGGAAACTATGTCCACTCTGCTGTTCTGCTGATACTTTCCCCATTTTTCTCCTTCCATCCATCAATTCCTCCATCCTTCTGTATTTTTGTGTGCTGGTGTGCATGAGTGAACAGCTCCTGTGCAACCAAAGGGCACCAAGTAAAGTGCACTGCATTAAGTATTTGCAAGTCTGATACAGCATGCCCTCTCAGAGGCCCACACTTCCCGACGAAGTTTTTTGACCTAGAAATAAGTTTAAGAATAAAATGTTCATTTCATAAATGTCAAAAGTCTAAAACTATTGCTTTAATTTTTCCCCATTTACCCAATTCCCATGGAGTGATGACATAACACTTTTTTAAGCTAATCAAATAAATAAGTGATGAGAACTCCTATTAATATTTTATTATAGTTCTTAAATAACACATTTAAATTAGGACAGAATGTAAGAACTTATGTGTGATGCAAATAGGACAGCTTTACTCAAGCTTTGATGATGCGTACATTTCAAAGGTGCATGAAGTCATGAGCATTTAGGGCCAATCATCTGACCCTCTTTGATTTCCTCACCGTCATCTCAGCTGTCATTTAAGTGTTGTTGACACAGTGGAAATGTGGCATGTTTTTCTTCAAGAGCTAACATGGCCGCTTTAGTTACCACTTTCAAGACATACTTGAATGAACGTTTTAATTCTAATAGGGGAAGAATCTTATATGAGAGGAGAATTCAAGTCTGAGGCTTCTTGTAGCTTATAGTGGAATCATTTAGGCAGCAAGGTAAGAAGTACTATACACAAGTAAAAGTTCCAGAATACTCCTAATGCTCAACATCAGGTATACGTGTCTCATAACATGGATGTGGATAATTTTGAGGCTTTTTTGTTTTGGTATGTTGTTATAACAGGGCATTAAAAAGAAATAATGAAAGATAGCATTTCTAACAATGTGTAGCAGCTTTTGCTTATTCAATTTTAGGTTCTCTACCAGTTCCCACAAACATTTTAAAAAGCACATGAATGAGGTTTTGATTTTTAATCATTTCCAAGATTATTTACATTTAATTGACTAAACTGGTCAAATAAATATGATAAGTCAACTAAACCTCTTTAATGAGTTGGCAAACCCTGATATTCAAATGTTCGTCATTTACTGCTTTGGAGAGAAACTACATAGAACATTGCAATGGTACCTCGGGTTACAAACGCTTCAGGTTACAAATGCTTCAGGTTGCAGACTCCGCTAACCCGGAAGTAGTACCTCGACTTAAGAACTTTACCTCAGGATGAGAACAGAAATTGCACGGCGGCAGCAGGAGGCCCCATTAGCTAAAGTGGTACCTCAGGTTAAGAACGGTTTCAGGTTAAGAACAGACCTCCGAAACGAATTAAGTTCTTAACCAGAGATACCACTGTTTTCACTTTTTTTCCTGAAAGCACTATGGAAATTTGTGATTGGCTGATATTTTTAGTTGTATGCTATTGGAACATTTTTGGAGTTTGGTGCTATTTACATCCATTTCCCTGCTGTTTTTGACCTTTATATTGATTTTATGCTATTTTTGGTGGGGTTGCTTTTTTCTAATTTGTGCTGATTTTGTATGCTGGCAGTATTGTTAGTCCATTGATACAAGTTTTAAGCTTATTATTGTTTGTATTTTTTTATGGTTTTCAGTGCTTTGTAAACCACTGAGAAGACTGATTGATAGGCACTATAAAATGTGATAAATGTGTCAAAATGTATTTATTTCAATATAACTTGAACATAGTAATAAAATTATTACATAGTAATAAAATTAACAAAGGTGAAAGGAACTGGCTAGCAGCTAGCAGCAGATGTCAAGAGTTAACTCTAGCCTTCACTGAAGTCAATAAGGAAATCTCCCACTTGATGTCATTACTGTTTAGATTTCACCTTAGGAAAGGCAGGTGTCTGCTGGGAATTGTAAAGAAGAATGCAATCAATGTTGTTTATCCACAAAATACTGTGTAAGTGCAGGTTTCAGAAAGCAGCCAAGTATATGCTTACATTCCACTGAAATCAAGCTGAGACTTCTCCCTACCATTTGGCTGCTCTACATGTAGAGCAGGACTTCTATTATTTAAGGAAACACAGAAAATAGGCCATCTGATTCACTACTGTATTTTTAAAAAATTGACAATTCAGTGAAAGTGATCAACATTTTCCCAGACCTGCAAAGCTGTAACACTCTTTAACTTAAAAGATCAGTGATAGTCTGATTTAGAACTCTCTTATGAGAATGGGATGGAGAATTTCAGTACAGCAACTCAGATTGCTATAGGGCAGGCGTTTGTGTACCTATCATTTCATGTGAATTAGGGCAAATAAGCAGATGAGCTGTCTAAGGGCCCACATTCACCTATATGGCAGAGCGGTAGCTACCCAAGGAACCACCCAGAGCATGGCAGAAATATAAAGGTCCATCTCTGCAGTCCCACATCTGTGTACATTACTTACATTCACACAATTATGTTCAGTTTGGCCCAATGCTTTGTAAAATGGATATGTCCACATTCTGAGTAATTTGAGTATCAGACAGATGTGCTCTGTTTCAAGTGATGGCCTGAGCAGTTTGTGGTTTCTGACCTAAGGAAAAAGCTCGTGTTGGACAAGCAAAACAAGATGAGGAATAGTAGGCCAAGGTCTAGGCCATGCTTCCTCAAACTTGGCCCTACAGATGTTTTTGGCCTACAACTCCCATGATCCCTTGCTAGCAGGACCAGTGGTCAGGGATGATGGGAACTGTAGGCTCAAAACATCTGGAGGGCTGAGATTGAGGAAGCCTGGTCTAGGCTGAGCTGAGAGTTTCAGGATCCAATGATACCATGGACAGCTCTACCCAGGGCTCAGACTGGAGACTCCACAAGAACAGAGGTCAGGTTTTCAGGACTCATCCACACTTGTCCTGTTGCTTAGAAAGCATGGGTTTGAGTGGTTTTTCATTTGTCCCATGCTTTCTAGACATGGGTCCAAGTGGTTTTGTGTTTGCCCTGCAGCTTTCCCCTGGAAAACATGCTCTTTGCTGATGAATCAGAACAAAAAGTAATCTGTGGATAACTCAATTGCCATTTGGACCTATTCAATGGTAAACTGTGGGTTTTCCTGGGGGCAAACGGTGAGACAAATGGACAAGACCATTGTTTCAGCAGTAGTGTACCTCAGACTGAGCCTTAAATAGGAGTTGCAGTTCTGAGCAGATAGGAAAAGAATGCCTTTATTTCATGGGGCTCAGCCTGCTTTATCAAACCTAAATCCTATATCACAAATATAGCAGCAGGGCTTGTTGCTGCTGTTGGTGTTACAGATTGGATGATGCAGTCATTCCACATACATCACATAATTGTTTAGGAAAGACAGTGCAGCAATAGATGATTCTGCTGCAGATTTAACTTCCCAGGGATCAAGATGACATTTTAAAATTGTTAAGATAGAAGGAATTTCCCAGGAATCATAGGAGGGGTGTGTCTGAAACATAAAGCTATACTATTAAGTGCTATAAATAATATGTAGAAAAGATGTGGAAAATATTCAATAAAAATATTTACCAAAAAGATGACTAAAAATCAATAAAAATATTTACCAAAAAGAAATGTGGCAAAGAGTCAATGAGAGTATAAACACTGGACAGTGGCCTTTTGGTTTATTAGCCTGCATATGCACAAAACAGCATTTTGTCTAATAATGGAAAAACACAAGTTCAGTTTTAACAGACCGCATTGACAGGTGGTGCTCTGCAGCCTTCCCGGTTTTTACCCAGTTCCTGCTATGCTTCCACCTATATACTTTGCAATCAAATGACACAGCTATGAGTGTCTCTCACTCAGCATGATTTCTGCAACCTTGGCGGTGGTGGTCTATGTGGTAAGTGCTGAAAGGACACAAAAATTGGAATATCCGTCTGGTTTCCTTATCTACATACACAACAGAGATTTTATGTGGATGGATAAACAAGAATAGCCCATAGCAGCACTTAATAAAGCACAGTGCTCTGAACAAGAGCACAATATTTTTTTTTCAGATTGCTGGCTGTAGTTGGTATTATCCTACATATATGAAAAGCCACTGTATTTGCTAGGAATGTGCATCTGTTCTGTGTGGGCTTAAACAATAATAATAAGGCAAACGGGGGTCATTCAGGGTTGAAGTACAATGTCAATAACTCCCCTACCCTGATATGGATCAGGGCCCTTGCAAAGACTTTTGTCACTCTGTTCCTGTGATTTTCTGCATGCTTGTCCATATCTTTATGTTTGTTATGTGTTGATGGGCTTTGCAAGAAGTGAGGCTGTCCAATATGTTACTTGTGAAGTATTAAAGAACTCTGGATTTTATTTTATTTTCACTAAAGTACAGCAGCAGAGTTGTTGCTTTAAAAACAACAACTTCAAGGTTTTAACAACAACACATTCCTAACAAAAAAAATCCTACTTTTATCAACAGCAACAAGAAAAATTATTCAGAGTTCTTCAGACATTTGGGACAGCTTCACATTTTAAGGCCCATCGAAAGCCTGTAAGGCTATTGGAGGACATAACGCCCAGAAAGCAAAGGACAGTGTGAAGCTGAAAAGATTTTAAAACAACAGCAACAAGAAGCAGCAAGCAGGAATACACACCTCTTGACACATCTCTGAATTATTTCAAGAAAAAACAAATAACAGTTCCCACCCCCATAAGGGATTATGGAGAACAGTGACTCAGAAATAGATTATAATTGTAAAATAAATAAACAAATACAGAGAAAAAGCAAATCTTGGTGCCCAAGCACACCTCTAATGTTGTGTGTTCTGCTCATGGATTATTCAATGAATGGTTTAAAAAGACAGTTTACACAACTGTTATGGATTTATCATTGACAGGCATTTGGTTAGGAAGTATCTTATTGATCTCTTAATTGAACTATCACTGCCCACTCCAAAGCACATGTCATACTGTTATTGATTGCCTTAGTTCTATGGCCTAAAAAGAAGGAATACTGGGATGTTCCAGCAAAGCTGCAAGCCTATGAAATGCTGGACAAACCCAAGAAAGGTGACCTGTGGAACAATTTCAGGAGAAGATAGACGTTTCTGTGTTGTCAGGCACAGCAGAGTCTGGGTCAACTCACATGGGAAACTCAATGGAAATTGTTTAAACAAAGGTCTGCTGCTGTGAACACCTAGACCAGAGGTGGGGAACCTCAGGCCAAATGCTACCTTTCAAAAGTCCATCAGGCCTTTGGAATTCTCTCCCAAGCCACATCCCCTCTCTAGTCACATCACCAGCCTTCCTGTGATCCTCTTCGAGTGTTTATACATGACTATAATGTAACCCTGAAGATGCATAATTATTCTTCTTGTCTGGAAGGAAAATAGAGAACAGTGTGTTTATATTTATTGCCTTTGGTCCTGCCCACCAGTGTTAAGTGGATCCTGGAATGTTGCTGTGAACGGAATATGGCCCTTGTGCTGATTTTTTCCCCCCAGCCCTGAACTACACAATGGACATACCCTACTAGGAGTCCAAGCCTCACCCTATCTGCAATTGTAGGAAGGACCGTCCCTTGACTAGGAAACTAATTCTCTGACATCATCTGGTTCTTCAACAGCTACATCCTCAATCTGCTATGCCTTGAATTTACATGAGAGCCCACAGCCTTGGGCAATAGGATATATCACAGATATGAAGCTTATAATCCTCTAGCTGTTGTCAGACTACAACTCCCATCATCCATCATCACCAGTTCCGCTATCTGAAGCTGATGGGAGCTGGAGTCCCTAAACATCTCTAAGGCCACTGGTTTCCTAACCTTTCCTGAGGATAGAACTGGAGGTTCTTGTTTCACATTTGAGGACTCTGAGAGGAGTATTTGACTAAGTTTTACTCAGACTACACACATGGAAATTAATGGACTTAACATAGTTATGCTCAATCATTTTAATAAGTCTACAATGTGTAAAACTTAGTTGAATACCAGCCAGACCGCTTGGCCTCAAAAGAAGTTGAGAATGTTCAGCTTGCAGAATCCTATATACCCACTTCCACGGGGACGTTTTCTGTCCCCAAATCACTGCATAGTTTCACAGGAGTAGGCGATGTAAAATTTGCTGAGTCCATATACCTGCCAAGGTACATTCCTGTTAAAATAATAAAAAATTGTTTTTATTTTAGCAAAACAAATCCTTTAAAATGCCCATTTGCATAGATGACAAATCACATGCCCTGAACGCATGGTAGGATAGTGGAACTGTGCATTCTCAGTGTTTGTATAAATTGAGCATAGAGTATACAATTTATACTTTAAAATGATGCAAAAACCACACATGACAACCCAGCAGTACGTATGCCATAAAAAGGGATACTGTAAGTCAAACTCTTTTTTAAAGCTTGTTTTATTTTTATTTATTTGTGAATCCATTCAAAGCATATGCAGATTGCATACAAACATGCATAAAGCTGATTTGATTATATATTTCAGATCTGCAGAAGCAAACCCTAGGGGCAGCAGCAGTCTACATACACATACCTGATCCTATATGATATACAGGATAGTGCAGTCATATGTCTAGACAAAAGGTCCCCAAAGAATTCTACCAGTTGCCAAAACCAGTTTATTTTAGTAGTGACAAACATAATTTGCTATCAAATTCAAGTTGGGAAATTCACAACTTGGTATTGAAAAGAATGCAACATGAGCAAAGGACAAAGTGTGACTAAATCTGGAGTCATTTGGGATGAAAACTACAACATGGTTTATTTTAGAAGAGCTTCTACTAACTACAGGCTGCTGCTGCAGCAGTGAGTCACTCCAGATGGGAGGATATCACATTCCCAATTAAAGGGCATTTACAGTACTTTCTGTTTTAAAGCTTTTCAACAACCTCACTGGTTGTAAACATTATGCTAATGTGTCAGCTGATGGGGAGAAGCACTTCTCTAAGATATGTATTTAGGTGAAAAACAAAAGCACTGATTTAGCAGGCAACCAAAATTAATATATTCCAGTCCTGATTTCCAGAGAAATCTGTTTCCACATCTTCAGTTAGCATCTGCATTAATTAGAAAGGATATTATGGTATCTTCAGTTTCTGGCCTTCTAGACTCCTTTTAATATATATTTTTTCATTTGTCTGAAGCATTTATATACTGCTTTTCAAGGTATACAGCCACGGAAACAGTCAGAACTGGGTTGTTGTTGTTTATTAAAAAAAGAATATATCATCGTCTCACTAGAAATTAACACAGTGGAACAGAAGAAAAAGCCAGCAAAACAGCTTTTTCGAAAGTGAGATAAATTCATCAGCCAAATTGAGCACCCTGCCCAACAAAACCAAAACCTCTAGGGCAAGTTAGAAACAGCAACTTTTCACCCAACACAAAAAAGATAACTGAGCACCAGGTGAGCATACCTGAGATGCAAGTTTCTTGATAGTTTCAGACTATTATTTACAATATGTAATAATAACTCTTGCATTCAGAGTTTGAGAGATAAAGAAGACAATCTTCTGAATTTCAAGAAACTGTTGGAGGCTGCAGGGATTTTCTCCCTTGAATGTAGGGATGGAGAATAAATTTGATCCTGTTTACATTTATATGTGAACACAGCCCTCCTTTTAAATTCACACTTCTCCAAATTTTTCAATGCAGTTACAGCCAGGTAATGTGTACCAAAATGTGTATACGGAGTAAAGCATGCATTAGGAAAAAACAGCATACCAAAATGCATTACTTTAGAGGAAATTGCTTTGCAATTATGTGTATGTATCAGGCACAATGGCATACAAATCACAAAATACACGTGAGAACTTAGAGTTGATTTTCAGTATAGTTATACGAAAGCAAAAGCAAAAATCCAAAAGACAAATAAAATACAAAAACAACGAACAGGGTAGAGGATGATGACAAGCATATGTCAGTGCCAGAAAACAAGAGTCAGTTCAAGAGTTCCAGATGTCAACCGATTCTGCCGTGAGCTGTTGTTGAAAGTGGCATTCGTTAACATATAAAGTTCCACCGTGCAGCATGAAAGGCGTCATGTTTTTGCAGTGCCCTGAAAAGCTCAAAGATTAAATAGAATTTTTTCCCCAGCTATGGCAATGTTCTAAGCCTTGTACCATAGTGCAAGGTTTAAGTCTTGTAAAGTCTTCCATCTCTGTACAATAGATAACTGCACATCAACCAACGAAAAGATCAGTAATTCCTTAAATTTAGTATTGCTCAGTCGGTAGAGTACGAGACCCTTAATCTCAGGGCTATGGGTTCAAGCCTATGTTGGGCAAAAAGATTCCTGCATTTCAGGGGGTTGGACTACTGACCTTTGTGCTCCCTTCCAACTCTACAATTCTATGATTCTAGGTAACCCTCAAATATAGATAGGAGGGGTAACAGGGATGACATTTGAATTTGTTCATTAAGTGTGACTCCTATATCCTTAAATATCATTAAACAAGATTCCTAAAGCTGGGCACAGGCACACTATAAGTGAAAATATGTACCCTGGTCTCCACAGCCTCACCATCAACCAGGGGCCATGTCTGATATAATTCTGGAGATCTTCACCACACTCTCATACCCTGTGATATACTTTTAACGCAGTTTCTCTTGTATTTGCTGGAATAGGTTTTTCTGGCCTTTCCATTTAACAACATGGCTAAAGTGTAAAATAGTAATTTCAGTTTTTGTGAGGGGTCGAGTGGCTGTGTGGCTCTGTCGCCTGATGGAGACACAACCAACCCATGCTCAGCTGTTGCTGTTCCTGAGTAACAGGTGCATCATTCTTGAAAAAGCCACACATTCAAAAATAACCCTGATATTACCTTATGTATTGTAGAGTCACTGACTGTGGAAGGATTAAGGGTGAACACGCTGGGGAAATTTGACCTTGCCACTTTTTCCAAGTCCATAACATAGTGAAATTGTTAAGATTTTTTCCCCAGCAGTGTTAACATAATGTGTCTAAAACTACATTCCTGTAGGGTTCGCAGACCCAGTAGATTTGTCCATTCCTTGTGCATTTTCACCAGTATAAATTCCACGTGCCAGAGTTGGAATGCCTCATAATATATATTAATATTAGATAGTTCATCATATTTTTAAGAAAGAATTTTCATAGCCAGATGTGATCACTCACCTTGAAAGAATGATAGGGACGGCCTGGGATTAAAACAAAAAAGGATCACGGCATGATCTTCATCTGAACTGTTGCTATCCTCCCTTAAGCTTGGTAATTGTATGCTCCCCTTAGCCCATCTGTTCAAATTTCTCTCAGTCTGGATCAGATTTCAAACTGAACAGTCTAAACGAGGGGTAGGCAACCTAACGCCCAATCACCTTTTCAATCCGGTCCGTGGATGGTCTGGGAATCAGCGTGTTTTTACATGAGTAGCATGTATCCTTTTATTTAAATGCAACTCTGGGTTATTTGTGGGGCATAGGAATTCGTTCATTTTTTTTTCCTTCCAAAATATAGTCTGGCCCCCACAAGGACTGAGGGACAGTGGAGCGGCCCACGGCTGAAAAAGGTTGCTGACCCCTGGTCTAAACAGTTTTCTAGGGATATGCACCCCTAAGTAGCTGAATGCCTTATGGCATTAGGGGAGCTCAAGCAATTTTACAGATATGCACCTGCTCTAAAAGTTGAATATGAAAGAACATTATAATAGGTTTGTCAAAATTTGGTTCCAAGTCCTGCTATTTCCTCAACAAAGCAAAGCTCCTTCTGTGGAGTCAGCATGGCTCAGGCATGGATCTTTAGCTTTACAATAATGTCTTCTTCATAACGGTAAACTTCTGTAAGTGCATATTGTCTTGACGCTTCTGCCAGGGGTTCCAGGGAGAGGATGAAGAACAAGGGAGATAAGAGGCATCCTTGTTTGGACCACACTGAATGGAAATAGGTGGCATATCTAAATGGTTTGCACATACCATTGCAAAATTTTGTTCTATCATTTTGATATAACCCCAATAAATTTACCACTCATATCATGCTTTTAAGGTAAGTTTCTTTGCCTAAGAAGCATCTTAAGCATGTGTTCCACAGCTTTCTTTTTAGCATGCTTTACCATCTACTTGAACTGGACATGCTTAAATGCATGCTTTAATTTCATGCTTGTTTTCATTGCTACAAAGATCTCAGAGCTTCGCTTTCAAATGACCCAGTTTTAAAAGTCTGCAACCTACTGTCAGGCCACGTATAAGAATTGCACATTAGCTTCCGTTATGGCTACTGTATGCTGCTTTAATATGCACACATTAAGCATTGTAAGTCTAAATGTATCATACTTCAAATCCTCAAGAGGAAGCTTGAGGATTTGCAAGTCCCAGAGCCTTATATTTACAAAGCCTGACCTAGTTTGTTCCTCAAATGCCACATTTGTAATGTAAGTCTCTGAAGATCCAGAGTTAAGGTCAGCTTTTTAAGTATAAATAAGTTATGAGCCTATCTTAAATCTTCAACTAAGGTTTCCCACCTTTTGAAAACAAAACACCTGCCACCAAAGACAGAATGTCTCATAGAGCGGGGGGGGGGGAATCGGTGATAGGAAGAAAATTTTGGTTTTTAACAACTGACCACCAGGGAGGAAGCATCTCTAAGCACGTACAGAGTGCCTTTATTCTAGGAATAAATTGATAGCTGAGTCAGTACTGCATGAGACTCTTGATCTCAGGGTTGAGAGGTTGAAGCCCCACGTTGGGCAAAAGATTCCTGAATTGCAGGGGTTGGACTAGATGACCCTGGTGGTCCCTTCAAACTCTCTGATTCTATGTTTCTGTGGTCCTGTGATATCCGAAATGACATTATCTGTAAACCAGTGAGAGAAACTATCATTTTCCCCAAAACAGTCTGTAACTGAGTGCCATTCTGGTACAAAGGAACTTAAAAAAGGAAGAACAAAATATGAAATTATAATTATTGATTAATTAAGAAGTTCAGGCAAATTGAGGCAAATGATTTTATTACACTACATCAGTGCATATCCAAAATACTGCAGCTGGCGACATTGTCTGGGTGGAAATTGGGAAATGACCGGGAAAATCTGGACGTATGGCAGCCCATGGCAGCAGTCCCGTTTTTGCCATTTCCTCATAAAAATAGATAAAAAATGGCATTTATAAAGCAATTTGGGGCAAAAAAGCAAAACAAAACAAGAACTCAACAACCTTGCCAAAAAAAAAGCTCAACAACACTTTTGTCTGGATTTTCACTGTTTGAAATATGGCAACACTACCAGAAGGCTTCTAAATGCATTCAGATGAACATGCTTAGAAGACCCCTTCAGATCTTCTCATACAAAGCAGAACATTTTAGGGTGAAGCATGTGTACTTGATGCATACAGGGACACTAGAGTGTACCTGAGGTGTTTCCCTTGTACACATTGTGTTTCATTTGTATTTTTTTAATTGCACAAAGTAGCATTCATGCTGTAGTGAGAATCATGCACTGGGACCTTGAAGATCTATTGCCATACAGAGTAGACAACACTGAACTAGTTGGACCATTTGCCTGAATCTGTATTAGCAGCTTCATATGGTCAAAACAAGCTCCAGTGTATTTGTGGTCAATCTGATTGACTCAGTAGCCCTTACAGCAAGTAACTTCATCGGACGGATGTGAGAAAATGTAAAAGTGCAAAGCATATTTCAAAAGTGCTATGGTGATAATTAAAAATAACACCCTGTTATTCACAAACATACCTCAGCAAATATAAAATGCCACTGAAAAAAACTGAAAAGCTGCATTTGGCATCACATGAATGCAAAAATTAGTGTATCTGCATTTTCAAGGGTTTCTTATAATTGTCCAAGGGGGTAGCTTTGGCAATAAATCTGGCTTTTGCTCTTTGATTCTTCTAGGTATTCAAGAATAGCTTTGCAAGAGACATTTCATTCCAGTTTGTGATAGACACTTGGCAACACAGTAAATTCCCATCAGTTTCTAAATAAAACATACACCATACTGTAGCATTCTGAAATCTGCATATTATGCAGCATGTATCCCATTTCAAGTAAAATGTCCACTGTTTGTCAGGATTTTGTTAGCATCTGTACTTAAATTTTAATCAATCATACAAGGAGGTAGAGTAGACCCCTCCCCTTCTACCCTCTTCTGAAGTCAGTTTAGGAAAATCTGTCAAGGCAGCCTAATATCCCATCCAAACCAAGAAAAATCCTTTGACAAACTGATACAGGCTGGGATATATGCATCCACATGCAATATACATGCACATTGCATTGGGTTTTTTTGCAATTGCAGTGTGAGAATCAAGTGAAATTGGATTGAAACCTTGTTGGACTTCAAAAACTGGCTCTGTCAATAGATCCTTCATTGCCTGGGGTTTAAGAGGATTGGAAGCTTGTTCAAACATTACCATCCTCCCAGAAAAGTGTTCCAACATAGAGATGATCTACTCAAGAAAGACCCTTTGGTAGGGTCCCACATTGTGCACACTGAACATACAAAGTGCAGGATCTGTTCATGAGTTATACTGAACATGTTTTGCTGGGGAATGGAACTAGTGAAGTTCACCACTGCTCCCCCTCCATGTTTTCATTCTACATGCCATGTCGTGTGAACAAGACCATAATTTCAGTGTGCCTGTGTAGGAACTTCCCGAAACATGATATATTTTGTCTTTAATTTAATTTAATTTAATTTAATAACTTGAATTCAAAATTTAATCGGCATATCAAAATTTCATGCAATCTGAAATGCAGGATACCCACTCGATTTGTTCAGGCCTTTTCCTGAATAGGTTAAGGTAAAGGTAAAGTACCCCTGGATGGTTAAGTCCAGTCAAAGGCAACTATAGGGTGTGGCGCTCATCTCGCTTCAAGCCAAGGGAGCCAACATTTGTCCGCAGACAGCTTTCCGGATCATGTGGCCAGCATGACTAAACCACTCCTTGCACACCGGAACACCGTGACAAGTGCCAGAGTGCACGGAAACTCTGTTTACTTTCTTGCAGCAACAGTACCTAGTCTTCTACTGGCACTGGTATGCTTTCAAACTGCTAGGTTAGCAGGAGCTGGGACAGAGCATCAGGAGCTCACGCCATCGCTCGGATTCAAACCACCGACCATCCAATCAGCAAGCCCAAGAGGCCCAGTGGTTTAGACCACAGCGCCACCCGCTCCCTGCTGAATACCGAAAGGGGACACACACAGGCCCCTTTCTCAACATCTCCTGACTGCTCTTCAGGCCACTTGGCAATTAGCACCAAGTCAGAAGAGGGTTTGTAAGAGCATACAATTGAACACGCTTAGAAACCTCTCTGTGAGTAGGAATCCAATTACAAGGTTTCCAAATGCAGGATGAGTTTCTAAGTGCATTCAATTGAATGCACTTAAAATCCCTCTTCAGACCTTTGCACTAATTGTGTGAAGATCTGAAGAGCTGTCTCTAAGTTCAGGGACACTGGAAAATAGAGTGTCTGTGCACACCCTGTTCTTTAACTCTTTGCTGGTTCAAGCAAATGCCTGAGCACAACTATTATATTTATAGATGTTGGAATTGTAAGCTTAAAGAAGAAAACAGCACTATACCTGTAAATATACAATTTTTAAGATACCTGAAAGAAGTTTAAGAGGGGCAGCGCTTATTATGTTGATTGCACTTTGGTGATTAAATGATACAAAAACACTTCTGATAGGCTTGCTTACTAGTGGAAGAACAAATATACCATAAGCAGTGGTCCCTTTTTAAAAATTGTCTTCAGTTCTCTGAAGCCATGTGCCTGTACTTTTTGCTTGCAATTAGAATTTTGGAAAAGTAAATTTACACACACACATACCCCCCCCCCTCTCTCTCTCTCTCTCTCACACACACACATATTATTTCAGTGTATGCATATGTATTTCTTCTCTGCCTTGGTTATTGTGGACTGCATTTATTCCAAGTCAATAAATCCAGATTAGAAAGATGCAATATTGTTGTATTCTTTAGGTTTGCTATTGTACCTGGCATTGTATTTTGATATTTTTATCTGATTCTTTTAAAATATAAAAAATGAGCCACTCCAGGTCTATCCTTGATGGTGACAGATGGGATATAAATTATTGAAGCAAATAAATACAAATCAATATGTGCTGACTGGTTGTGGGTACTGCTGCCCTGTCCCTCAGCATCTGTCGCCCAAGGCAACAGCCTTACTCTTTCTAATGGCAAGCGGGGAAAGGAGTTAAATCCTCCTGCAAAGATTAAAAAATATTTGAGGTGAGCCTTAGGAGCTCCGAGACTCTCATGTCTGAGCAAAAAACACAAGTTTCAGTGATGTCTCTCTACCTCTTGAAACTAAGAGCACAACCTCAGCCAAGAACAAGGATTAATTCAAGGACTTATTTTGAAAAGAATAAAGGCTTCTATACCAAAGAAAGTGCAGGATGAACTGATGGTGTATAAAATATAAAGACAGAACTGCAGTAAGCAGCGTAGTAAGCTTATGAGGGCTTGAAGTTCATCTCCTCGCTGCCAGCCGGACAGGGCTTTAATTTGCTTTCGGGGAAGGAGAGAATAGAGCTTTAGCTCCAGCTGTAGCAAGAGGCCAGCTTGCTTCCTGTCTTGGAAACAAACCAGCCTGTGTGGACTGTGTAGTCAACAGGAAACAAACAAAGCAGCCCGGCAGAGTTGTGAGACATTCAAAATATTTGTAAGTCTTTTTATGTTGGTGGGATTGTTAACATTCATGCCAAGGGTATAAAACGTGTGTAAATATCACAATCTGACAGTGTGGCATTCTAGGGTGTAAATGAGGCATCTGCTTTAGACAAAAAAGCCAATCACACCAGAGTTTAGAATTTTGGGGAGGTAGAAATGCATGGTTCAAAATGGTTGCATAGAGTTTTTTAAACTACCTCAGCATCATAAGACTTGCTTTATTCCCTGTATGTAGTTCAAACGCATCCAGTTTGCAAAATGGTCTGTATTCATAATAAAGTTGCTTAGATAAGTGAAATTTTAAAACAGGTCTGAAGCCCCACTGAGTAACACGCTATAGTAATAATAATTTAATAATTTATTATTTATACCCCACCCATCTGGCTGGGTTTCCCCAGCCACTCTGGGCGGCTTCCAATAAAAGATTAAAAATACATTAAAACATCAGTGTTTAAAAGCATCCCTAAACAGTCTTTAAAAGCTTCCCTATAGGAAGAATCTTGTCACTTGGAAGTGAATGTAGTACTGTTTTCTTTCTTTTAGAGAAACAGTATGAGCATGTACACAAAGGATACTGGTAATAAGAGCAGCTTACATTACTCAGAACATTTCTCCAAAGAAAAGCAAATGAAAGTAGGGCTATTAAAGGCAGGGATCACTTTCCTTTGTACCATTATAATGCTATCTGGAGGACAGGGGGAGGGAACAATTAAGAAGGGGGTCTCAGAGGCTTTGACCACAAAAGATGACTCAATTAGAATATCAAGCAACAGCAAATTGAAAAGTGAAGCAAGCGTACTTTCTCCCACTTGAACAAGTCACACAAATAAATTCAGTTACCCAAAGGGGAACAGGGTCATGGTTAGAAATTAAGCAGGAATATAGATCTTTTGACCTCCTGTAAAGGATAGATCATTGTGTTGGGTTCTGACATATTTTGCAGCTTTTTCATGGTAGGCTTGCTAGTGATCAAATGTCACCTGACTGTGTGTGTGAGGTGTCTATGTACTTTTTGCATTTTTTTGGCTGACACAGAAGACCCACTAGGGTGTCAGGAATTGTGTATGGGAAATCCAAGGTCCAGAATGCTTGAAGAATGAAAGGTGCAGAGCTTGGAAGTCCATGACAGAACATACAAGGCAGACAGACAAAAAAGGGAAAGGAAATAGGTAGAAACCCAGAAGAATATAGCTACTTAGGAAAAAAATAAGCAAGGCTCAAATCTGGCTGTCATCCTGGCAGAGAAACAGGCCTGACCTAGAAGTATTTATACCCAGGCCAGGGACCAAAGATTTCCTTGGGTGCCTGGAGCTATGTTGAAACATGGAGGAAAAGACAACCATTTCAGCCTTCTGTCTGTACACCAAGTAGCTTTCCACAAGAGGCCTCAGGTGCCGGTCTTATGTCTCCCTACTAGTGGTAGACCAGGGTTCAAATTCATGCTAGGTCATGGAGTTTTACTAAAATCAGCATGGTGGCATCTCTAACCAAAGAAAGCGGTACAAAAATGCACATATGAGGGGAAAGCATGCACATAAATGTATACTTTAGAGAAAAATGCTGTATTTTAGGGGAAATTGCTTGCGAAAATACATATATTAGAACTGCATTAAACTGTGTACATATTTTCACAATGAGTTAAAACGTGTTTGCAAGCTGATGTGGAAACGGGACAAACTGAATTTAAGATTGGGAAAAATGAGGAACCAAAATGGATAAATTTGCCTATCCCTACACAGAAGATAAATTGAGTGAAGGGCAGGTATTTGATTCTGACATATGTAATTAGCTTCGTAGCTGGAGTTTCATTTTGAAATAATAAATCATTTCTCAATCCAATTTCAGTTTAAGACAATGAGTTATGTTACATTCTCACTAAATTAGCCAGATATACAAACATGAAGTTATGTAAATTGTCAGTCACTGCTCTACTCATAGACACAACAATCCCCCCACCCGTTCATTTCATTTTCATTAAAGACACCGCAGTGTTCCTGCACATAATGAATAGAAAATATTTAAAACATTTGATTTGCACTGCTGAATGGCCATCAGCATTGCCCCTTGCAATATATCAGTTTCTTTTAGATGCAGAGGTTAATCTCAAGGAGACCACCCTCGTTTATCTATTGCAGAAAGCGTGTTCTCCCTCATGGAGAGCACATGTTGCGGTGGGGGCTGGCGAGACACCTCATTGTTGCTAGGCAAAAGGTTTGGCCTTCTTTTAAGCAGGGGCAGGCTGTTACTGGGGAAATGTATATGTTGCCATTTAGTGATTGACAGCCCTATTTGTTAAATACAAGGCACGCAGCGACAAACTTCCTCTCTTCGCTGCGTGCTTCGGATCACCTGCCCTCCCTTCCCTAATGTTAGGCTGTTTGCTTGATCTTGCTATGCCTGTCATGGGGTTCTCTGCTTTGGGGCAGGGGCCCAGTAGGAATTTTGTCCATTTGGCTGATTGGCTGGTGCCATTTGGTTTTTGCCTACTGCGTAGCAAATCATCACAACTTGTAAGGTTGCAGTTAGGCATTGGTTTGGGAATTGGTTGGTGGAGGGGTATGGATTTGGCTGTGCCTGCCTCTCCAAAATGCTGCTGCTGCTTCAAGGGTTTTCCGTTAAAGGAACCCAGGAGCTCCCCATGCTTTTGTCCGAAAGCCCCTAGCAAGGGGCTAGGGCCACGCAAGCCCTGGGAGCATTCTGGGGAGAGGTGAGGCATGGTTCCCAGTCCCGTCTCTCTCCACAGGTGACTTACCCTTGCTGACTTCGTGGGGGGTGCGAATGTCAGAGCTGTCCCCGTGCGGGGTCAGTTAGTGCTACCAATGCCTAAGCAACCACTCACATTGCTGTAATTTGAATAAAGTTGTGGCCAAAATTATGCCAAAAACCTTAAACAAAAATTAAGTGTCATTGTGTTTTTATTTGGGGTGTCTTGGGGACCTCGACGCGCAACAGAATAAATGCATCAACTCTGCTATTCTCATCCTTATCCCTATTGCTCATAAGCAGGAGACATAACTTTTGAAGTTGGGAACCTTGTCTACTTGTGTAGGTTCTCTGAGATTTAGTGGTTGTCATGTGTCTTCATTCTGCTGGGGGAGCAACTATATCTTTTTGTTGGAAGATCAGCAATTTTAAAAATTCTTTCATAACCCTCAGGGGATTCTATATGGACTTGGTGAATTGTTCATTTTACTATTTTTCAATAATCCCTAGAATCCTATAACAATGGTTAGCTGTTGATGAACATACAAACTACATCCATAATTTTACTACCTGGAACCTCAGCGGAAATGTCTCATATGTCATTAAAGTATACCCACCATGTTAAATGCTGAGATACAGTGAAAGCGCTGAAGAAATATATTTGTATGCAATGGGTAGTGGTGGGGATAAAGCTGAGGAGCTATAGCCTCCATCACAGTCACAGTCCTCCTGAGTAAGGAATAAAATCACATCTGCAATGATTACAATGTGTTGTTTTCTTTCCTCTCTAAAAAGCATACCCTCCCCCCTCCCCTGATATGCCTCACAAAGTATTTTGCAATAAAGCCCCAAGACTGGGGATTTCTAACACAAACATTGACAGACTCTGAGCATGGGCTGTCTGAATGGCAACACTATAATTAGATGGGGATTTAATGATTTCAGCTATAGCTGAACTGACAGCCAGTGCAGAAAACCTAAACAAATAGAAGCATTTATAAAAAGCTACAGCTAAGACAAAGCAGAGAAAATGGCGTAGCTGAATGCTTGCATACAGAACCTGACAGGAATCTTATTATTAGGGGACAAAAAGCAAAACCCCTCCCAAATGAAGACAGATCACACCAAAAGAAAATGTTTGCTTGTGATAACTGGAAATGGAACAGCCAGTGTGGTGGTGTGGTTAGAGTTTGGGACTAAGAGTGAGGTGTCAGGCTTTGGGGAATGAGCTTCCACCCCCCTGGCCGTAAATGAGCAGATCAAACGAAAGAAATTCTTACCAGTTAGTTTCTTTATTAAACACAGCAAAGGACAAAAGAAAGCATCTAATCAGAATGGTGGTGCTCCCAATTAAGGATCACACCCCCTTCCGTCCCTATTAATCTACGTCGCTCCTACGTCTTGTAAAATGAGCTTGTACCCTCTGTGCTTTCTGTTCTGACACTTCCTGAGTTCTTCTTCACCTTGGGCTGAACAGAGGAATGCTGTCCAGGGACTGTGAATCTGTTAATCCTCTCTCTTCCAGTGTTTCTTCTCATAGCTGTTTCCCTTCCAGTATTTCCCAGCTTCTGCCTTCTGAACTATGTCCCTCTGCAAACCGCTGTTCCAAATCTATACTGTCCTCCTGCTCCTGGGAAGATTCAGGAGCAGGGGGAGGGGGAGGCTCCCACCATTCCTCCTCAGTGCAGCCCTCCTCAGCACGGTCCCTGACATGAGGAGACCCAGGTTAAAATCCCCACTCAGCCATTGGCTGATCTTGGGCCAATTACTGTCACTCTCCCTAGCCTAACTTCATTGGCTGCCGTGTGTGCTGGTGGCCAGCAGTAGGTGGAGCCAGAGCCAAAAACAGAGAAAGCCACTCCCTGATTGGTTACAAGAAGGCTGGTGGGTGAAGGCTGGCTGATGGCAGGCTGAGGTTGGTGGGGCAGAGCCCATTTCACCCTGAGGCACCAGCCTCCAGTGGTTAGTGGGGAAACCTGTGATGAGATGGCGGCCAAAGGATGGGGAAATTGCATGTAACTGTGGTTCATGCAGAAAGATTGAGAGCACTTAGAATAGTACAAAGGAAAATAAATATTTGTTTAGAAAATAAAACCTTTCCTCATTCTTCTCCCATCACACACCTAGGCTAACAAGATTAAGGTGCAATCTGCAGAGCACAACTCCAGGCAGCTTCCCCTGACTTAACCTAGTTGATATTTCATAGTGTAAAAATTTGCCTGGAAGCTCTACACGCACACGTTTCTGGTGGAAATGCTATTTGCTCATTAGCTACACAAACATTTTGCAGGGCATGAAAATGCGCACATAGAAAAACAAATTCTGAAACCTCAAAAGGCATCCGGACATCTGCTTTCATTTTTTATATATATATTTCTAATGCTGCTTTCAACGTTGCCAGTCAAAATCTGAAATGCCCATCAAAATGAAGTCTCTGTTAGAAACACTGATGTGCCGGCAATGAAAATGGATTTATTCTGACATATTAGGTGCTTAGGCTATTTTGCATTTTGCAACAATTCTTTAGAAGTGAGCTGGCATTGCATCTTGGTGTCCTTTTTAGTTATCCCTACAGGGCGGAAAATGTAGACGAAATCCTAATGGGTTGTTTTCCTGAACATTGGTTCATGCTGAAAATATTATGGTGGGTTGTTGTTTTTTCCTGTCTAGGATTTATTTATACAATCATAAATTGCTAAACTGAACTATCTATTTCTTCCTGCTTGCATAACTATAAAAGTATTTAAAATAAAAGCTTCTGTATTATTTGACCAAGGGCCAGATTGTGACTATACAAGACACATTCTTTTCATGTGCCAACCCCATTCACAAACAAGCAAGCATGGGTAAGACTTTAACAATGAATATGGTCCACCATTACCATGTTCTCACTCTTCCAGTGGCTGCTGGGATTCCAGTATCCAGGTGGGCCCACCACTGACACCTGTCCCCCCACCCCACCAACCAGTGCAAGCTGGCTAGATCAGGGAGTCTTCATATCCCTTTCTCACAATGTCCTAGACTGGCATTAGCTTGGAAACAGATCAAAGAACTGTTCCGGTCCTCTCATGCCTCCAAGGTAATCTCACCACGGCTCATGCCACTCCACAGGGGGAGACCCACTGATTAGGGGAAGGCTCCTTTTGCCAGGGGTGGACTTCGGTGGCACCCTGTGTGAAGCCAAAATTTGGCACCCCCACCTCTCACCTTCCAGTCTGCTCAGTTCACTATGTCGTTGTTGCAATGACCTGTGGCAACACCCCCCCCCAGGCTCGGTGCCCAGTTCAGGAGAACCAGTCACACTGCCCTAAATCCATCTCTGCCTTTGCCAAGGTACCCCTCAAACCCAGAGCCAACCCTGAACTGCAGAGAAGTTAGGTATGAGCAAGAAATACTGAGACAATGTATACTGAGACTGGGTGATGCCTGAAATGAACTATTAAATGTTTCACAGCAAATAAGGTTTCCAGGCAGAAACCCACTCTCCCCTCCACCCCCCCCCCCCCAAAGTACAGTCGTACCTTGGATCCCAAACACCTTGGTATTCTGGCATTTTGGCTCCCAAATGCCACAAACTTGGAAGTGATTGTTCTGGTTTGCAAACATTCTTTGGAACCTGAATGTCCGATAGGGCTTCCACAGCTTCTGATTGGCTGCAGGAGCTTCCTTCAGCCAATCAGAAGCCGCACTTTGGTTTCCAAACATTTTGGAAGTCAAACATACTTCTGGAAGGGAATTCTGTTCAACTCCCAAGGTACGACTGTAGATCCCACTTTCCTCCCAAAGCAGATGTGCCAAAGTATCCAGAGAAACAAAATTTCAGAAAGCATCACAAATCTAGGTCAAGGAATGTTTACAAGACCTTGAATGCAGTTTATTTAAGTATTTTAATAAGCAAGCTGCATCAAAGACAGATGGTGAATTGAAATTGTATTTAATGTTTAAACACAAACTATGAACATGTTTGTGCGTGTGCTGTCATGTGATGTGTGTGCATCTCATGTTGCTAAAGGATTTCTTGTTCTATCTGCAGTCAAGGCATAATTTCACCCAAATCCATCTGTTGGGTCAAACATCTTTTCTGTATTATAGGAATAGAAACTAAAAAGGGTTTCCATTAGGATATCAACTTAAATATATTTTCATTAAAAACAGCAGTGTACTAAACCAGGCATAGGCAAACTCAGCCCTGCAGATGTTTTGGGACCACAACTCCCATCATCCCTAGCTAAAAGGACCAGTGGTCAGGGATGATGGGAACTGTAGTCCCAAAACATCTGGAGGGCCGAATTTGCCTATGCCTGTACTAAACTGACAACATTGGGCTTCTTTAGGAGGAAAGGGAGTGATGATGATGATGATGATGATGATGATGATGATGATGATGATGATTGCAAGTAACTCCTGGTTTAGACACGTCTGATAAGTGCTAAACCCAGAAGTGACCCAGAAACATCATAAAGATGTCACTGAAACATCACTAGAAGGGCAGAACGGGGATGGAGCAGGGGCAGGGCAGGGGCGGAATGGGGTTTTTGCTGGCTTTTACAATGGGTGTTCGATTACATGCAATTTCACACAAGTGCACAATGACCTGGAGCACAGCCCCTGAGCCAACAGGAAGGTTGCCTTTATAGCTATAATAGTAAGAAGAAGAATTAAACATCCTAAACTATTTCTTTAAGTGGATATTTTTATTTTCATTTTCTCTTGTGTTTATAAACACAGAGACAAGGTTATAGGTGAGCCTTTCACAGATGAACATATATTACATACTATTGCAATGTCCTGTTTCATATCAGCTGCCCATTATTACAGAATGTGTTGAGTTGAAATTGCAAGCATCCTGCAACTTGGAGATTGTAAAATATATGGAAACGCCATTCCTTTAGATAGCACACTTGTGAATTCTGTATTTAATTAATCCTCAGGGGAGACATTGCAAGAAGCAAAGGGTAAAAAAAAAAAATGCAGGCCTTGAATGCACACTGGGACGGGGCTGGTGTTAAATGTTGCATGTCAGACTCTATGGAGTATTGGCCAGCTCAGTTCTCTGTCTTAACTGCTGATGATAACCAATTAACAATTATAATGATAACCTATTAACAATTATAATGTGTTTCATATATAACTGTTAGGTGTCAAATTAATATCTAGATAGTAAAATATCACTTCTTAGGCATATTGTATAAAGAACATAATAGACTAATAAATGGAGTCCCACATGAGACTTGAAACATCTGAATATGTTTTAATAAGCTTTCCTAATGACATGACACTTTGGATGAGCTCCAGTTTCCTCCCTCATTGTAGTACTTATCATATGTATGATAGTAGTTAGGGGCCTATGTCCTTTCAGATGTTGTGAGACTACACTTTCCATAGCCTCTGATTGCTGACCATGTCTGTAGGAATGTTTCCCCACCAGTGATGAATTGCATGAGCCATTCAGTTAAAACCACTGTGTTTGGAAGAACTTGCCTAAGGATCTAAAGGAAGGAAGCCAGTGTTTCATGAGCTATCCTTGGTACAGAATAGGGATGGTCAATGTGGTGCCCTCCAGATGTTGTTGAACTACAACTCCTGTCATCCCTGACCATTGGACATGCTGGTTGGGACTAAGGTGAGTTGGGATTCCAATAACATATTGTAGGTTCCGTGTTGCCTGTTCCTGGTGTGGACTGTACTGACATGGGTGGGCCAATGGTCCTACTATGTGAAAGGTGGGGGTTTTTAACCCTTTTCTTTCCAAATGAAAGAAAAAAATTGTATTTCCTGTTTTCGCCTTCTGAGGAGTAGACAGCCATTTCCTATAAATCATTGTAGAACTTCCCCTATGAACAATGTTCCCAACAGATTTTTTAATGTTAAGACTGCAACCATTTCCAGAGGGATAGACTTGTTAGTCTGTTGCAGCAAAAACAACCATGAAACAGAAAGAATAATAAATGTTATCATGGTAAGAGCTATTGTGGACTAGAACCCATCTTATCAGATGCCCAGAATGGAGAATGTAGCTGAATTAGGTGTGTAGTGCATCTTAGGAAAAATAATAATTAACCCCCCCTTCCCCTCTCTCCCGGATATTATATGGATTTTCTTATGTTTTTGTCAGGAAGCGTTTTGATAGATTAAACCTGACTGTTGCCCTTAGACTGTGCAACTCGTTACTATGGCAACAGCTTTTCATTGACATCCGCTTATTTCTTTTTACATTAAGGGGTGTATCCTGTTGTTAAGGCAATTTGGAGCATGTGCTTATTTTTCAAAAGTAAAAAAAGGTTTCTCTTGAAGAAGAAACCTACATTCCAAAAAGTGTGGAGTGTCATAAATCTTTGTTTCCTTCTTAGAATCATAGAACTGTAGAGTTGGAAGGAACCCAGCAGTCATCTAGTCCAACCCCCTGCAATGCAGGCACCTCAACTAGATCATACATGACAGATTGCCATCCAACCTCTTTTTTAAAACGTCTAAGGAAGGAGAGCCCACCACTTCCCAAGGGAGTCCATTCTACTGCTGAACAGTTCTTACTGTCAGAAAGTTCTTCCTGGTGTCAAGCCAGAAACTCATTTCTTGTAACTTGAATCCATTGCTTCAGATTCTAGACCCTGGAGCAGGAGAAAACAAGCTTGCTCCATCCTCCATGTGACAATCCTTTGGATATTTGAAGATGCTTATCATATTACCCCTTCTCCTCTTTACCAAGCTATGGGCACTGCTTTCCTTTCGGGTGGAGATGGAGGCCAAATAGGCGTCGAACAGTTCCATCTTCTCTTTGTCACACAAAAGCATTTCTCCATCTTCTCCACACAAGGGACCTGCTACTTGCTTGCTCTTCCTCTTGCTTTGAACATAACTGAATTATTTTTAACGTCATACGTGGTTGTTTCCCTCCCCACTGATCCTCGCAGCAACCCTTTTAGAGAGGTTAGGCTGAGAGCAAGTGCTTGACCCTAGGTCACCCATTGAGATTCATGGCCTTGATACTTTTACGTGGCATATAAATACTAAAATAAATAAATGAGTAGGGATCAGAAGCTGGGTCTCCCCACTACTGGCCAAACACTCTAACCGGTGCACCACTTTGCCCCCTCCCCCGCCACCACCTATGCAGTTTGCCAAATAGTGCCGAGCATCATAGGAACACTGGAGTGCTTTGGCCCATCGAACGACAAGACAAATGAAATAATAATAGCTCTCCTTACAAGCTATCTATCTTGCAGAGCACTTTATCCGGTTATCGTGATGCTTGTTTCTAAGCGTTTTCCACTCACAGATTCCCTGATCTCATAAAGGGCTTTGATGTAGCAGAAAAGGCTGTGGGCTTGTTACAGAGCAGAAAGCTCTTCAGCCAAGGGGCCCATTCCAAATGTCAGGTATAAAAACAACATTGACATCCTCTTCTGACATTCTCAGGACTAAATGCTAGATTACCAGCCCCAAAATGTGCAGGGAGTTTCGATCATCCCTCACCTGTCTTTCAGAATAATGGATATGTATACATATTTTAAAATGTTATTTTTCAAAACCGTGAGGGAATTCTTGAAATTATGTTTCCCAGTTGCTTTAACTTCAGTATACAATGCAGAATCTCCCTGTTCCTGTTTTGAATGTAATATTTTCCACTTTAGAGAGGGCCATAGAGTATGTTCTATCAGTGGAAGGTTTCAATCCCAGCTGTCTCCAGGTAGGTCTGTGAAAGATTTCTGCCTTGTCCTAGATGGACCAATGGTTTCCCTTAATATAAACCAACTCCGTCTGTTTCTAATTTTGTTGTAAGCATTACCATTTTTAGACTGTGAAAAGTGCCTAGACGATTGAGGTTTGAAATAAACGTACAAGTTAGCAACACTGCAAATATTGTTCTGCTTCTTCGATTTCTAAATGGCCTCATTGTTACTATAGTTACAACAGAGTAAGTGGTTTAAAGGTTCTTGCAGCGCATTTGACCAATCATAATTTGTTTCCCCCCGTCTGTTAGATATATAATACAGGCTAGATTTCACGCCCATGCAGCCTGATTCATGTTTCTTTGTATGGACGCGGGTGGCGCAGTGGTCTAAACCACTGAGCCTCTTGTGCTTGCTGATCAGAAGTTCGGCGGTTCAAATCCCCGCAATGGGGTGAGCTCCTGTTGCTCTGTCCCAGCTCCTGCCAACCTAGCAATTCGAAAGAACACCAGTGCAAGTGGATAAATAGGTACCACTGCAGCGGGAAGGTAAACTGCATTTTCGTGCTCTCTGGCTTCCATCATAGTGCTCTGTTGTGCCAGAAGCAGTTTAGTCATGCTGGCCACATGACCCGGAAAGCTGTCTGTGGACAAGCGCTGGCTCCCTCAGCCTGAAAATGAGATGAGTGCCGCATCCCATGGCTGCCTTTGACTGGACGTAACCATCCAGGGGTCCTTTACCTTCTTTTTTTTACCTTGTATGTAACCACCAGCATCTCATCGATGAAAATAGAGAAAACTGACAGATGTGTTGATGGGGCTATGGTTACCAATTCAGGGCTGCAAAGGAATTTACCTGCAAACAGATTGGCCCCATTTGCAAACACCCAGTTTCCCCACAGCAAACTGTCACAGCTTTTGGCAGTTAAGGCAATGGGTGGATTCCTAGTCAACAGTGGATTCAGTGTACCTTGTTAGAGGGATATCAGTGGATGTTTCTGCCCAGAAGCCAAGTGTGGGGTTGATGGGCCGTAGAGTTTCCAGGAGTGGCCTGAGGATGGCCTTTATGGTAGATTGACATATTGTGGAGACCATAATCCTTAGTGTTATGTAGTGTAGTTTCACCCTGGGCCAACAGGGGGATACTGTATATAGTTTTCACTCAGGTCTGTAGATAGTTTTCACTCAGGTCCGCGTCCGTTATTTTAGGCGGGAACTCTGAGCTGTTATGGTTACAATGTTGACAGCCGGCTGACTATAAATACAGGCCGGCTGAGCTGTTCGCTGTCAGTTTATTTCCAGCTTACCAGAATAAAAGAGCTACTTGAAGAAATCGCTGTGCCGGCTGCTATGTCAACCCACAACTTAACACTGGCGACGGCACATAGACCAGCTTAGGCGCAGGGTTGGGGACTTGGACACTACCGAGGTGCCCCCAACTGCGCTTGCGGCTCCGGAAGAGACACATACAGATGGCGAGGCCCCACCTACACCTCCCTCGCAAACTGCCAGCGTGGAGCCGAACCAAGCCGTTTCAGAACAGACTCAGACCACTCCTCTTGCGGAGGCTCCACCCACAGCAGCGGATCCAGGGGAGTTGGTTCCAACGCCACCTAAGGTCGCACCACAGCCTCAGCGAGAACTGTGTGGCCCTCCGGACTTGGCTACCAGTCCCCGGCGGTCTGGCAGAGTTTCCAAGCGCCCAACTTATTTAAAGGACTATGTTGTTGGACAGGTATCACTGTTGGTCTAAGTAGGGGAAATGTAACCGATATGCTTTTGTGCCTAATTGAACCATTACGCGTAGTGCTGTATATAAGGAAACCATTACGATTGTAACTAACGCCTTATCTCGGTGGGGAGGGGTGTTATGTAGTGTAGTTTCACCCTGGGCCAACAGGGGGATACTGTATATAGTTTTCACTCAGGTCTGTAGATAGTTTTCACTCAGGTCCGCGTCCGTTATTTTAGGCGGGAACTCTGAGCTGTTATGGTTACAATGTTGACAGCCGGCTGACTATAAATACAGGCCGGCTGAGCTGTTCGCTGTCAGTTTATTTCCAGCTTACCAGAATAAAAGAGCTACTTGAAGAAATCGCTGTGCCGGCTGCTATGTCAACCCACAACTTAACACTTAGTACAACCCTAAAAATTTCAACCCGGAGGTTGGAACTGATATGTATCCAATGCCTGAGCCAAAATCCACCTAGATCTGGAATCGATAAGGTTGTGGCCATTTTTTCTAACCCATATCATTGTCTGCCTGAATTTGTCCACTACTCATGAGACTGCAATAATTACCACAAGTAAAAAGCATGAACTAAAAGTCCATGCTAGTAGATGTTTTCAGATAAGAAAAGCAGTGAAGCAAGCCACACATTACATGGCAAGACAGATGCATATAATACACATATAATAAACACAATGTTGTATTTATATCTTTGTGGATATTGATCTCATTTTATAGCCAATGGATGCTATGATTAGCCTAAGACCAGTCTGTGAATCAATAGCACAAAATTCTTTAAGAGATGTATCCACATGTAGAGGAACTAAGGTTTGGCAAAAGGCAATGTCCCTCATGTGGAGCTTCATACAGGCATGTGGTTTTTAGTGTGGGATTGCTGGATAGAAAGACCCATAGGTAATCTTGATTCTTTTTCTTCTATACCTAGAAATGCCAAAGCCCTTCTATCTCATATAGGTGGGACTACCTACTTTGATTGGGTGCAAATATCAGCTGCATATCTATTGGTTGAATGCTAGGTATGCCTTCTCATTGAAGGACGTTTTCCATGGGCATTTGTCAAACTGTCTTCTCTGGAGCTTATAGTAGTAGATTGAATGAGCATTTCTCAGGAATAATTTAAACCCAAGGAATACTGAAAATGCAGGGATGTTATGATGACACAGAAGATCAGGGATTATACATGAATTAGATTTATTTAAATTCCTTCCTGTAGCACCTTAAAGACCAACTAAGTTAGTTCTTGGTATAAGCTTTCGTGTGCATGCACACTTCTTCAGATACACTGAAACAGAAGTTGCCAGATCCTTCTATATATAGAGAAGGTGGGGAGGGGTATTACTAAGAAGGGTGGTGGGAATCGGAGATTGGCAGATAGCTGAGATGAGCCTGATGAGCCTGTTGACGACTCTTAACGACTGTAGTAGGTCTTACAGGAAAAGGCAAGGGGTGAGAAGGTGAGAAGTGGCCACTTCTCACCTTCTCACCCCTTGCCTTTTCCTGTAAGACCTACTACAGTCGTTAAGAGTCGTCAACAGGCTCATCAGGCTCATCTCAGCTATCTGCCAATCTCCGATTCCCACCACCCTTCTTATTAATACCCCTCCCCACCTTCTCTATATATAGAAGGATCTGGCAACTTCTGTTTCAGTGTATCTGAAGAAGTGTGCATGCACACGAAAGCTTATACCAAGAACTAACTTAGTTGGTCTTTAAGGTGCTACAGGAAGGAATTTTTTTATTTTGACTATGGCAGACCAACACGGCTACCCATCTGTAACTGGAACCATAGATTTATTTACATAACACAGATTTCTGAGTTCTAACTGCTACATCCTTCATGGAAATAAATGCAACTGAATTCAAAGTCAGTTAAGGACATTTAGGCTCTGCCTCCTAGATCATCTTTTGTCAAGGTCCTATAATTCACCTTGCAATATACTAATGAGCCTTGGTCACATAATGCCCCTACACCCCCAAAAATGCAACAGTTGCTTGCATATACCTTTCTGCCTATAATAGCATAGTCAGGCTATCTTGATCCTTAAGAAATGCAGGTATAAGTTACTGGGTAGAAATTCAGCAAAAGCAGCTTCAGACTTATGTCTGAGGCAAGAAGATATGTTGTGGCATGTCTGCCACCATCACATGCAGCAAGAGAGAGAACAGGAAACATGCCTTACTTTCTCCTTATCATATCAGGAGAAGAGGAGATGGGAAGAGGGGATGAGACATCATGGAGTCTCCTCTAAAAATTGCATGATATTCTCCATATACAACTTCTAAATTAATAGCTATGGAGAAAGTATTATTTACTCAAATGCTTTCTCCAGTCAAAGCTGTATTTTTCACAGGAAGGTCAGTCCCCTGATGAAATGTCTAATAATGTACTGAGTACAAGGTGTCTCATCGCTCAGCTTGAGAGTTTCACAGTATTCCTGTGAGCGGTTTTGGCGAGACCCAAAAGGCCCTTGTAAGCTCCATCTGCAAGCTGCCTTGGGTGTTGGATCCTCTTCTGTGCTGCTCATGGTTTTGTCACTTTTCTTCTCAATTATATTTGTCATCCACTTCAGAGACCAGTACAGGCATTCCCCCAGAAGATTCACAGCCAGAGAGATGAAGTGTAAACAACAAATAAGCTTTCTTTTTATTACACACAGAGAAGAGGTATCAACACACAGCTGCTTTCTCACTTTGCATTTCAGAAATTACCGCCACTCCTCAGTTGGCCATAGGTACCTCCCAAATAATTTCAACAGCTGTGCAGGCCAAGTTTCTCATTTTATGGTAGACCTCCACCCTTTATTATTAAGAAAGGTAAAAGTGCCATTTTGCTTTCTACAAGCCTTAAAATAAAACAGCAGATATTACACAGCAATAGGAAATCATCCCCAATATAATCTATCAGTTTATGAGGTTTCTTTGGCCTCATGCTGAGAGTTTTATATTCCACGTTGTCCTCCAGATGGCTGGAGTTTAATTTCCCCTGTCAGGATGAGCACATTTGAGTACACAGTTTTATTATCTGCAAAGCAAAGAGTACAAGACTGAGCCCAGGATGTCTCCATTTCAAATTTCAATTCTAATCTAATCATATAAGCTTTTTTAAAAAAATTAAAATTAAAAGCTGCAGTTTTCAAAGTGAGTGACTATCCTGTAAAGACTGAAAGACCAGTTCATGCCTGACCCTTTCCAGCCCAGTTTTTGAGTCAAGCCGGATGTGAGCACCTGCCCACTTCATCTTAATCAATGATTATGAGCCAAAGCATATGTAATGGTTGTCATGGAGATAAGGCCAAGCACAGCAAATTCACATTAAATGATCTCAGCACCGCCTTCAATATTTTGAACCACTTGCAATGCGGAGCTCAGCCACTTACATTGTGAGCAACTATGTCTCTTCCAGAAAATGCTAACACCTTTGTCTCGCAATGTAATCATGGAGCCACATGCACATTCATGTGCAGAGGATATGTGGGGCTTTCACATATAAGAAGCCTTAATTTTATTTAAGGAGTCTTAAAGAGTTTCTCTCACACACTTTTCTCAATGCAAGGAGGATTTCTTCAGCAGTTTTGAGCAGAAAATAAATGTTGGAACAGTAATGAACTGCTGGTTAGCCACTCTTGGATTGGTTAGCTTGTGGTAGTCCTAATCATGAGACATCACATCTCCTGAAAGAAAAGGAAAAGTCTTTCCAAGGATGGAAGGAGTTAATCAACAGCAGTTAATAGAGTGCAATCTTGTTATGTCTTATCTGTTTTCCTGAGCAAGAAGAAGTTCCGGAGGCAGAATAACCAGGGCTTGGTTTCCTTAGGGGAGAGCACAGTGAGAAATTGGCGGCATTTCTTGTAATATATATTTTATTTAGAAATATACACATTGACTGTCAATTGAGACAAGTGTAGCAGAACATGTGTAGCAGAACATGTAGCAGAACCGCTATCCTGCATTAGATTCCCAAAGATACTTAAACCTGCAAGGTGCTTTTAGCTTCTTGTTCTCTCCCTTCCGGGGATGGAGGAGAAATTTGGTTCTGTTCATATTTTCATGCCGTGTTCATTGGACAAATAACACTTTTAAGAAAGAGTCTGACAGTTGTTGTTTTCAATTTTAAACTCATGCCAGAGGGAAAGAAAGAAAGTAGAGTAGCATAATGAGATGAAATAGGAAAAGCAAGCAGGTACATAGAGCCCTAGCCCTGTGCTGACTTGATGACATTAGGCTGGTCTTTGAAGTCTTTTTGTTGTTGTTTCAAACTGCTTTTGAATGCTCTGTATTCAATAGCTGTTGCTTTTAATTTTTTGCTGCCTTTTTATATTCATGCCCTTTTATTCTGCTGATGTTTATTCTGCTGTTATAATGTTGTTTGTAATATTTTTAGACTGTGGTTTTATGGACCGTATTATGTTGGAATGAAATTTGGTCTTTTAATATATTGTGACCTGCCTTGGTCAATGCATTTCAAAATGACTAAATGGATTTTTAAAAACCCACTAAATTAAAGGAAAAACAGAGCAAAGTGACAAAGCATTAGAGTTAAAATATGATGTGCATTGGTGTGAAGATATATCAGTCATATTTAATCCTCTACAGACCTGGGGGGGGGGGTTTAACTAACAAAAGAACAAAACGGCTGCCTCTTTTAAAACCACAGGACTAGCATGTAAAGAGCAGAGTTTAAACCCCATTGTTAGGCAGATAAAAAAACAAAGGAATAGGTTATGAAACCTTCTTTTAATACATTCCAGCTGTTTGAGGCAGCTGGCTCCCCACTTCTCCTCTAATGCAAGGAAACAGACCACACTCTGAAGTACGTTCAAAAATGCTTTACTTACTCAACCTGAGGCCACAGTCATGCATTATCCTATGTAGTAACAATAAGAAATGCAGGTATAAGTTACTGGGTAGAAATTCAGCAAAAGAAGCTTCAGACTTATGTCTGAGGCAAGGAGATATGTTGCGGCATGTCTGCCGCCATCACATGCAGCAAGTGAGAGAACAGGAAACAAGCCTTACTTCCTCCTTATCTAATGATGATGATAATTATAATAACAATATTTTATTTGTACCCGGCCCTCCCCGGCCAGAGCCGGGCTCTGTTAGGTTTGACTGCAACTCTCCAACAAAACTACTTCTTCAGATGAAATTATTACAAACCCAAAGTTGTAGCCCATGGTGTCTTTGAACTAACAGAAGCACTTTCACTTGCAAATGCAGGGCAGAGGTTCTGATTTGCTCTGATCTCTCCTACCCAATGCAACCCCCTGCACCTCCCCACCCAAAATCTTATTTTAAGGGGGGCCCTCTGGAACAACATGTGATACAACATAGAGGGCTGCAGTTGGAATGGGTGAAAATATGGTGCAAAGTCACAATGGGATACAATCTCCAACTATTTCCTAAAATTGTATTTGTGAACTGGAAAAAAAACTCTATTCGTTTCAGCTTTGATTAGAGCACTGAATCGGACCCAGCACCGTAACATCAAGCAATATTTCATGTCAAGGTGCCAGTATAAAATTCACATTGTCAGGCGATTTGAGATGGAACCACAGTGGAACATATTGCTCTAAGATTATCTTTAATTCCAAAGAGCTAAATTTGGATGCTTAGGCTCATGCAATAATAAAAAGATGTCGGTGTATGTAGGATGGAAAAAAGCTCTCATTAAAAAGTCCTTCAGTGTGCTTTTTATGGAACTTTCCCCATGAATCATGCAGGTCTGAAAAAGAGTGAAACAACCAGAGACAGAGTTCTCTTGGGATCTTGTATTCAGCAGAAGCAGTATGAGCTGTTGAAAATTTGGATAACAGAAGGAGCCACAATCCTTGGTAGGTACATTGTAACATTCAGTGTAGGCACAAACATATATTCTGTGAGTGTCTATCCTGTGGGCTGAAATGTCTAAGGGTACTCACTGGTGAGAGGAACGAGTGCAGTTCTACCCATCCTTGAGTGAGAGTCCTGGGTGGAAATTAGCAACCTGAGTGAGAGCAAGATTACTGGCCACGATAGCAGTACATCTATGTGATTGACGGGCGGGAATTTGTTCTGATATTTTATATGGTTCTGTCCAGTGAATGGTTTCATTGTCTCCTGGTACTTAATAAAATAAAATAAAATAAAATAAAATAAAATAAAATAAAATAAAATAGTAGGGTGGAAGAAGTGGTTAGTGATAGCAGTTTGAGTGTGATGGAGCGTGGAGTGTGAGATATTGCAGTGATTGGGTGGGTGAGTGATGTGTTTGTGGATGCAGAAGTAGAATCAGTTGAGTAGAAGATAGGATGTTGTATGATTTGTGTAGCTGGAAGACAGAAATTGGGGTGATGTGCATGTGTTAGTGGGCTAACTGTTTCATACTGTGAGTCAGGATGTGCCTTGGTAAGAAAGAAGGTGAAGAGGAAAGGGCCTTTTAAGATGCCTCCCAAATATGTTGCTATGTTTTTGCTGTTTTGAGATGTTATAGTTTTCTATAGTGGTTTTGTATTGTGTTGTATCATTTCCCCCTCTCTCTCTCGGGGGGGGGCGGGGTTTAATTGTTTGATTCATGGAAAATGCTATTCATATGGAAACATATTCTTCAGACCTACATTCCTTCATGATGTTTGATAATCTAAAAGATGATGACCAAGTAAGCCACAAACCAATATAGGGCCAAAGCTTAACAAGGTGTGGCCTGCCAAGTAACTAACAATGGCTGATGTCATCCTCCAGTTTAATATCTAAATATGCATATGTCTTCTGGATATAGATAATTGGTGAGGGGGGACTAATGGAGTGTGAAAGGAACATTAGAAAACAGAACAGAAGGGTTAGTGTTATAATCAGTAAAAACCAACCAAATATTCCTTACATCTGAATGCACCCATTATCTAGCTTTTCAAATGAACCCCCTTAGATCAAAAATTTGTCCAAAATTCATGTAAGTTCTGGGACATCTTTGGATCCCACCCATCTACCACCAACCCCACTAAGAAGAGGGAATGGCTGTTAAACCACTCTTAAATGTGTAGTGCCCATGTGGCCTGAGTACCTGAACAGATGCTGAAATAACATTCCTCGTTATTAAAGGTAAAGGGACCTCTGACCATTAGGTCCAGTTGTGACCAGCTCTGGGGTTGCGGCGCTTATCTCGCTTTATTGGCCGAGGGAGCGGGAATACAGCTTCCACATCATGTGGCCAGCATGACTAAGCCACTTCTGGCGAACCAGAGCAGCGCATGGAAACGCTGTTTACCTTCCCACCGGAGCAGTACCTATTTGTCTACTTGCAATTTGACATGCTTTCAAACTGCTAGGTTGGCAGGAGCTGGGACTGAGCAATGGGAGCTCACCCCGTTGTGGGGATTCAAACTGCCGACCTTCTGATTGGCAAGTCCTAGGCTCTGTTATTACTTCCCTTTAAATTCATATCCACCAGACCCAGACCACCCACTCACAATCCCAGCTACTTTGTGTGTCCCATCCTACCATGCAATCGTCCCATTTAGGTTGCCTTCCATCCATCCTTTTATACATCAAAGTGCTTTAATGATAAATATTTTAATCCTCTCCTTCACCTAAACCTGAGCTACACTTTTCAAAGTAAAATGTGCTTTTTATTCCTCTTCACTTAAACATGAACTATGTTTTAAAAATTAAAGTGTACTTTTCAATGATTCCATTTTAGTCTTTGCCATGATCCTCCTTTCTTGCAGAATACTGTAAACATGTCGGCTGCAGTCCATTCATCCCAATGAAGTCCATCTTCTGGACAGGTGACCACTAGAACCTTTTCCCTGTATGCTTTTGAAGCCAGCTCCCAAGATATATAACAACAAGACCCCATCATTTAACTCTGAATTGTCCTTGTTCTGTGTATTATTGCACCATCATTTTAATGTTGTGTTTTAAACTGTTGTAACCTCAAGATGGGTAATAAATTAAAAGCAGCAGCATCTTTTTGCTATATTCTAAAAGTCTACAATTCTTAAATTAAAATTGCATCAACATCAATTCTCTATTATCATTTTAATGCTAGTGTTGGTATAAGAATTAAGTGGAGCCACAACACTGAAAATGTACTCAGAGTACTTTGAGAAGAGCCCATATCAGGATTTGTTTCAATTAATCTTTCCTCCTGGGCAGGAATAGATTACAAGAAGACTGAGAAAAAATATGAGCAAATGTCACAAAATTCTAGTGGATTGAGGATGGTGGGGCCTGGGTGCAGGAGAGGTGAGAACAGAGTGGCATCTACAGACCCAGACTCAATTTTCTGATCAAACATAGTAATCCTACACTATTCAAGATATGTGTGAAATGGCCAATCACATAGTTCTTTCAACCCCACTGAATTCAACCCCACATAGTTCTTTCAACCCCCACTGAAGATGTGGGTTTACCACATCTTCAGAGCACTGATTTCCTAGTAATGAACTTCTGTACCCCCAAACCCCTGCTCATCTGATTTACGGCTGCATACTTTGGACTGTAATGCTCTCTGTAGTCTCTTGTCCAAATACAGTGGTACCTCGGGTTACAGACGCTTCAGGTTACAGACACTTCAGGTTACAGACTCCACTAACCCAGAAATAATACCTCAGGTTAAGAACTTTGCTTCAGGATGAGAACAGGAATTGCGTGGTGGCAGCAGGAGGCCCAATTTGTTAAAGTGGTACCTCAGGTTAAGACAGTTTCAGGTTAAGAACAGACCACCAGAACAGATTAAGTTCTTAACCCGAGGTACCACTGTACATGGGGGCAGGGGCACAAGAGCATTTGTACCCCAACTCCTTGGGCCACACATACCCTACTCCTTCCCAGCTTGGCTGCTCTGCAGTTGTTGGTGTAATTTTCCTAAAGTATTCATTTTGTCCCCGTCCCCCCCTTTAAGGTCTTCCAATAAGCCTCCCCAAAAAGCAGGAGGCACACCTGTGAAGTAGCCTCTTTCCTGGAAATTCCTTCTGATGAAGATGATGTTAGCTCTTTAATAGTCAGAAATGACATCTTGGAGAAATCCCAACCCCAGATGGGGGAGATCCAAGTGGGGCCACTTGGTTACTGCATAAAACTACTTGGAGCTTGTTCTAATCTTAAAGTACAGTACAGTACCTGATTTTAAGTTACATTTATTTTGGTGAGGCCAAATGCCTTGTGTCTGAAGGGCAAATTTCTCTCTGCTGTGGTCTATTCTGTACAATGTTTCTTTTGTATAATCTTTATTGTGGATGTTGCAGCTTTTAACGGCACAATCATTTGCATTTTCCACTCAGAAGCAGGTCCAACTGTGTCCAAAAGGACACATTGTGGCAACTGCAACCTTTAAGCATTTAAGGTTTAACATAGGCATATGAAAATTGCTTCGTGATATTTTTATGGGGTGCAATTCATAAATGGAATCAAATAAATAAATCCAGTGCTTTTTTCTGGGAGGACGCAGGGGGATGCATACCCCTAAACATTTTGTGAATCTTTTGTCCATTTTGTCCATTTACTGTATTTTTCCTGATTTGAACTGTAAAATGGTAATTTTCTTGAATCGAAATGAGAGTACCCCTAAACATTTTTTTTAAGAAAAAAAAGCACTGAATAAATCCAAAAGGAATCAGTTAAACCTGAGCTGGGGGTAGAGAAAGGGTAGGCAAAATACTGAAGAGAAAGAAAAAATCCCAAGAATATGCTTTGCAACTGCTGAAACTGTCGTTCAAGCTATTTTAAACCAGCCCAGACAAAGTACTCACAAATGCTCTGTAGAGAACAGTTCTGCATTGGCAGCATGACTTGACAGTATCCTACGGGAATATGAAAATAGGCCTGAGACAAGATAGAATTTGATCAACGGTTATATTTCACCATTTCCTTCCCTGTTTTGCCAAGCTAGTCAAATATGGCACCTTTCTTTTCCTCTCAGGGCTGGATATCAGGGCGATAGATGGGTCAGGAGTCAGAAGCCATGCATTCTTCTGAAAACAGTGTGGGAGGAACTTATTTAACATTTCTCTTTCCCTCAGGAGTTACCAGACGAGCCCTTCCATTCTTCTGCCTGAGGCTGAAAGAAAAGGAACCTGCTGTTTTCCTCCTTGGAGTGGGAAAGGTGACTGTATCAGCTTGTTATAGAAGCTGCAAGACCTTTTCTCCTTTTATTAGCACTGATTTATTCACTTGCCTGGCAAAGCCTGGATTTTAACAAGCAGACTTATAATGCATACTTAAACTCTGCACTTTCAAATTATATCCAGTGTTGGGGTTTATATTGTCATTCTATTTATATGAGTAAGGAAAGAAGCCCCAGTGGCCCCCTTAAAAGAATCAGTACAAGCTTCAAATATTTCAAAAATACGAAGGTGTGAGCTTGTCTTCCCATGGCCCTAGTACATCAGGGTGATGTAAGGAGATGCAAAATACACTTGAGGATTTCATCATTGCCTCCAGATTCTTGGTCCAAGCAATACATCACCACAGAAAACCCTCCGGCTGAATTAAAGTTCACCCATTTCCATGCATACTTCTGCATAATTTAGTTTCTATTTAGGTCTTGGATATAGCCATGTACACATTTTTATTCAGGAATGCACTGCATTATTGGGTTCTGTAGTCAAGGCACTAGCAGCAGGCTTAATTGGGATCCTATATGCTCCTATACACAGAAGCTGAGGAGATAATACTAGCAGCACACACACACAATTAAATGGATCATTCTTGACAGCCATTTCCCCAGCAGCCATGCCAACTCTTGACTCCCAGCAGTCACTAATCACTGTGCCAACCACATTCCACCCACCCCCACTCCTTAGTAGCCCGACATGGAAGGTGCTTTTCCACATCTATGTCGTCACCAGACTCCACCAGACACACAAAACATGATCTGCAAGGCACAAAGACACCACAACACGCTCTACAGCATGAGCTACTGCTGTTCAGGCAACAAGGCCTCCAGGAATCCCAGAATCGTCATCACCATCATAATTTGATTTGTATGTCAGTTTTCCACAGTTACAACTATCCTCAAGGCAGCTTACAACATAAAAATATTTACATAGTCACAAACATGACAAAAGTAGTCATAAACTATAAATAAAACACATCAAAAAGCACACAAGCAAATCAAGCCATTTCTAAATAAATTATAAAATCTATCTATCTATCAAACCCTAAACTATGCCCCCACCCAAGAGTCTGTTCAGCAGCCTCAGCTTTTGTAGCTGGAGTCAGTCAGCCAGCCGGGGAAAGGCTAGCAAGGCAGGGAGCAGGTCTTCCAGGACTCATAGCCAAGATGCATAAAATACCTGCTAATCTTGGATTCTCATGTGAGAATTCATAAATGTAATGATCCATTCAACATAGCAATGGAGAAATGGAAACATTTTTAGAGAAGTACAATTTTTTTAAAAAAGGAAAGGAAATGCAATGCTTCTAGTTTCAATGGAAGCCACTCTTTTTCAAATAGCACCTTTCCCTCTCATGCAGACATGTGGACTCACTCTGGTAGCCCTCCATATATGGTCAGAAATGCACACCTTTTTATTATTCCAGATCATGATAATATTAAAACCTGGGCTGGGTATTCACAATAAACCATATTTTATGACTGGCTGGGATTAAGCCATTGAAGAAAACATCTAGGAATGATGTAACAAGTTTTGAATATTCACAATAAGCTTTGTGAAGGCAAAAGCACAGTTTCAATTTTTTTTACATTTACATATCAGTGATGTGTTAGTCAGATGGTATTAAGCTCAAGTCAGATCCGTAATCAGAAAACTCTCTTCACAAACATAATCTGGTCCCCATGTAAATGAATAGCCTTTCTGTTTGTGTGGGAGAGAAAGAAGTATTAATTTTTCAGTGTTCATTTGACTCTCCCAATGGTTCTCATCATCAGTTTCAGTACTAAACTGTCTCCCACACTGAAACTCTCTGGCTTTCAACTCTTTGGAAAGTGTGGATGTAACTGACTGGTGAGTGAAGTCCAGCCAGCCTTCTTTCAGCCTGTGCCAGCACTGGGAAACACAGGTTTTCTGTAAAAGGGAAAATTTAGCTGCTTATTTTCAGTCCCAAATAACCAGCTGAAGAATTTCTAATTTGAGCTGATAACAGTAATGCCACTCAGTGTGGACATATAATGAGGAGGATGATGATTAATGCAGATGACACTTAAATAAATGGTTGTCAAAATGCTCTTCCAGAACTTGTATATGATGCCACCTTTTCTTCACCCTTGCTATTGATGATTACAAGATTCTTAAGAGGACATCCCCCCCCCCCATATGCTAAACTGCTGTGCACATTGATGGTGCTATACAGATCTATAATATGTATACAGCAGACTTGGAGTGCCTGAGATGGAAATTCTAGCCCACTTCAGAAATGATGCCCACACATTAAATCAACTCTTTGAGCGAGGAACGGGGCCAAACCAGCTAGCCCTACTGCCTGGCATCCACACATACACAGCTGTAGCAAGGAAGCCTGAGCACATACATGTGAAGATTGCATGTGCAGTTGTAGTTACCAAGCAGGAGACCCCTGCATTACTGGGGTCCAGGGTGGCATGGAAGTCTTTCTGCAGCCAGCTGTATATACAAAGCCATCCCTGCTACAGATGGAGGCATGGGTACCAGAAGTCAGGGTAACGGGTGCAGCCCCACGTCCTGTTTATGCATTTGAATGTGTGGGTGTCATTTCTGAAGAGGGATAAAGTTTAGCACGGTTACAGTATCTTTAGAGGCATCTGTGATCTCGCTATTGTTGAAAACAAGACACTAAGGGTGGATCTACACTTGTGTTTTTAACTCTAGGAAAGAGTTAAGGAACGGTTGCGGTTACACAGAGGAACAAATGATTGCATTGCTTACAATGTTCTTAACGCATTATTAAAATGTGAAACCAGAGGGTGCCGCAGAGCAGCCAGCAACAGTTTGATGAAAATACGATTAAAATTTCAAGTATGTCCTGTGATGTTTTAGAATGAACAATCTAATATTGTTCTAACAATGTTAAACAGGCTAGTTTAAGGCAAAGCCCAAGCAAGGCAAAATTATTATTATTATTATTATTATTATTATTATTATTATTACTATTATTAATTTCCCCAGCCACTCTGGGCAGCTCCCAGCAGAATATTAAAAACATGATAAAACATCAAACATTAAAAACTTCTCTAAACAGGGCTGCCTTCAGATGTCTTCTAAAAGTCAGGTAGTTGTTTATTTCCTTGACATCTGATGGGACGGCATTCCACAGGGTGGGCGCCACTGCCGAGAAGGCCCTCTGCCTGGTTCTCTGTAACCTCACTTCTCACAGTTACGGGAACAGTCAGAAGGCGCTCAGCCCTGAACGATGGGGGTGGAGCCACTCCTTCAGGTATACTGAGCCGAGGCCATTTAGGGTTTTTAAGGTCAGCACCAACACTTGGAATTGTGCTCAGAAATGTACTGGGAGCCAATGAAGGTCTTTCAAGACTGGTGTTATATGGTCTCGGCGGCCACTCACAGTCACCAGTCTAGCTCTAATTGAGATATACGGTTCAAATGTCCGCTCTTGAAGATTTTATATATATATAAAAATTAGGAATCAATCATATTGTTTGGTGCTTAGATACACTGAATGCTCTTCAAACATTATGCCCATGTGCAGACATTCCAACATGTGGGGGTGGAGATGGAACAGATGTGCTAAATAGGCCAGGCAGGAAAGCATGATAAACCTCCTAAATCATAAATAGGGACAAAGTAAGGAAGAATATTAGCTGAATCAGGCCATTGTCTGAAATGAATATGAAACATCTACCACATATTCTTTTAATTTACTAAATAATTCTACTAAGTTGGCATCAAGGCATTCAGAAAAGTCTATTCCAAATCTGCTGTAAAACTCCATTGTGTTCTCTGCCTTGATTTTAGAACTTCAGACAGGCTCCCTGGAGGTAATTATGTGCTGTGGCAAAATGATTTTTGTTAATTTGCTGTGTCTTGTTTGATAAGCCTAGCCAACTTCTAATTTACATTAGGAGAAGATTACTTACTAGCCCTGCTGTAGTATGCAAATATATTGCAGCAATGCATAAAAATAGCTGTGAAGTAACTTGCAAGGTCACTTTTTATGTAGGTTATACTTAATTTAGTAGATAAGTGTATAAAACAACCCTTTTTGAATACAAGGGAATTTTCATTAATCAAAGGTCAGGGGCCTTCTGAATTACTAGCTGAACTATGAATTCAGGTTTACTGCTTGAATGAGAGAAGTAAAAATATATAATTATTTGTCATATGTTCAAATCCTGGGAACTCCTTCCTCCAATGGGAGGAAGGGTGGGATATAAATTCAATAGATAATAAAATGCACATCCTGAAGGCTTAGAACAGAATAAAGCATTACAGCTATCTAGGAAGCAAACAAACAAACAAACATCAGTTGATCTGGCTTTCACCAGCCAAAATGGTACCCTGTCTTTATCTAGAGTGATATGCCAATGAAGTACAGGATGGGAAACCATGGAGGAACTGTATTGAAAGACAGGGGAAGCCATTGCTAGGTCAACCTTTAAATCAAGAGCTATCCCCTCCTCTCCCCCAAACACCCCCCTCCCATTTCTGGAATTTAATTGTATTCATATAAAGTAACGAATTAAAGATACAAGAGTTTATATAAGGTCATTTCAATAGAGACAACTTATGAGTACTGAGTTGTGTCCAGTTGTGGCAGCAAGAGTCTTGAACTAATTTTGAGGGGACTGGAGAGGAAAGCAGAGGAGAGGGAGAGGAAATTCTGTTGCAAGCAGAGAAGTCCCTTGTGCCAGTGCAGCTGAACTGTTAGATATGACCAACATATTGTCACCTGTAATCTGTATGAAGGTTGGCATCTGTTTGTCTTGGGGGACAATGTAACAGACTCCATGCTAATAGACAAAATGCCAAAATTGGTTGATGATTTGGAAGAGGCCCGAGTAAAAGTGGAGATCAAGCAGCTCTGAAGTGGGAGATCCCTAGTAAATTTGGAAGAAGCAAATTGCCTTCTACTGGCTTTCTCTGGAAAGACAATGGAGCAAATTAATAATGGTACTTGGTGGAAGGAGCAGATGGCAGTAGGTGGTTCATGGAATACAGGAACTAGGGTTCAAATACCACAGATGGGAAAGCACCATCTGCCACAAAGACATTTTGGAAAGAAATATCCTTTCATCTAAATATAATCAGGTCCCAGTGATATTACAATACTAAGGATTGATGTTTATGTATGGTTTTGAAAAGGTCAAAAACAAAAAGTGGGGCAGTGAGTTTAGTTTGTATGTTAATGTGAACCTTCGTCATCTGTAGCTCCTCAAAAACTATGCAAACAGAAGCACAGGTATTTTGTTTGTGTACCAAACTTGTGTAGGGGACGCAGGTAGTGTTAAACCACTGAGCCTAGGGCTTGCTGATCAGAAGGTCGCGGTTCGAATCCCCGCGACGGGGTGAGCTCCCATTGCTCGGTCCCAGCTCCTGCCCACCTAGCAGTTCGAAAGCACGTCAAAGTGCAAGTAGATAAATAGGTACCACTCGGGCGGGAAGGTAAATGGCGTTTCCATGCGCTGCTCTGGTTCGCCAGAAACAGCTTAGTCATGGTGGCCACATGACCCGGAAGCTGTACGCCGGCTCCCTTGGCCACTAAAGCGAGATGAGCGCCACAACCCCAGAGTCATCTGCAACTGGACCTAATGGTCAGGGTCCCTTTACCTTTACCTTTACTAAACCTGTTTACAAAAATGTGTATATTACAGGTACAAATGCATATATTAATGAAAAGAGCATTCAAAAAAGGAATTATGGGGAAATGACATACAAATGCATGTATATTTGATAAATGTGCACTAAAATGATGACTTTATAAAACTATGATGCAAACGGAAATGTGGGAAATTAATAAAACTGGAAAAAATAGGAATTTAGATAAAACAAAAGGGACATATTTATCCATCCCTAGTCAGAAATAAAATAGGAAAACACTTTAAGTTAAGGGTTAGAGGTTTCCTGTATCACACTCATAAGCAGAAGCTGATAAACCATTGAAAACAGTATTAGTCAAGGAAGGCCAAGTAAGTAAATACTATATGTATTGTACACATTTTATATGATAAGTTGAAGTGAATAATGAATTTGACAAGCGTTCTACTTATAGACACAGTGGGTGATTGTCAACTCAGTATTGCTCAGAGTGGAGCCATTGGAATTAATGATTCTAACTAAGTCATGTTTATTCATTTCAGTGGGTCTACTCTGAGTAAAACCTAGTTGAATGTCACCCAGTGTGACCATCAAGCACAAAATCCAACTCAGTTTCTTATAGCTTTGTTCCATTGCTGCAGTCAACCTAATATTGCCCTTTCATTGTACCACTGATTTCATTGGGGCAAGCACAGCTACCTTTGGGTATATCATACTTAGGATCAAGATATTAGCAGAAAGGTGAAGGACAGAATTGGTTCAGCAAACAGTTTGGCAGGCAATATGTATTTATCATGGGGGAGAGAGGAAACTAAAAATATTGGGGGGGATCAATAAAGGAATAATGATTAGATAGGAACAATAAGGGAACTTAGAAAATATCAGGAAACAATTAGCAACAGAGGAAGAAATTAGTGACTCCATAAATTGAATCTCTACAGAATTACTAAATCAAATAGTTCTCTCTTTTAACAAGTTCGTGGTGTCTCTTATGGGAATAAAGTGGCAAAACAGTTCTTCTCTTGGGTATGATATTTAAAAGCACAATGTCAAGGACTTTGCTGACAACATACCACATCCTTGTATGAACAAATATATATATATTACCTTATTTTGTTCATCCCAAAACTTTCTCTCATTGGCTGTGATAGACAACAAACATATTGTCCTGCATATGAGTAATATGCATACCTGTAGATGTGCTGAGAGTACTCACTGTGCAGCTGTTGCTCTTTTTGTGAAAGAAAATTAAAAATTGTGGTGACATTTTATGTAAAAAGTTGATAATAAACCATCCATGAATGTTGTTGTTGTTGTTGCTGCTGCTGCTGTTGCTTCTGCTGCTCTTTATTGGTGCTGTTTATTGCTTTAAGTTTGAAAGAATACAAAAATATGAAAATATACCAAAATTAGGGTTTATTTTCTTCTGTTTAGGGACAGGGCTAAATTGAAAACTTAAAAAGAAAGAACCATGTGAATGAAAAACTGTACACTCTTTCCATTGTAAGTGCATGCCTAAAGCTGTCCCAGAGTACCATCTTAAAGCATTTGGCAGCCTCTTAATGCAATTTCTGAAAGCGTCAGCATAAACGAGGTCAAGGTGTCCTAAACTGCTAGCTTTTATTCTACCTGCCAGTAGACTTCAAAGAGCTTGTACAGTGACTAAGTGCCCTGTTTTTAATAAAAATATCTCATCTAATTTAATTCTAGGGTTGCTTCCACATATGCCCCTTTCTCTGAATTGACCATCATTCATTAACTTTTTAAAAGAGACCTCAAATCACACCATTGCCAAATCCAGTCATTGCATTCCACTGTTTTGTGTTCTACTTCCATGTAAAAATGATAAAGGTCTTTAAAAAGGGAGGAGGGACCTAATATTTGCATTAACAGTGCCAGTCTATTCAATATGAATGGATAAACTGTTACTGAGGCTTTTAAGGGCCGCAGTGCCTTAAATGAAAAGCTTTCTCTTCACATGCTCTGTACATTGCATTGTTTCCAGTTTAGTGTGGCTAGGGGATTATTAATGAATTGCTCCTTAATATGTTGACCTGGAAGCAATAAAACATTTAATTATGAGTGCAGAAAACCATTACTGAAAAAGACTTCACTGTGAATTCATGTTATTGAAGAATTATTGTCACAAGCCATTGTTGGATGATGCAACTCTTTTTTATTTAGTGCTGCCTGGAACCTCTAATTTAATTCAATTTCCAGATTATTGTAGAATACCATTATGTAGAACTGGAATTGTCTTGCTTTCTGATCCAGTCCAACCCAGAATGAATCTGTGATAGGCACCACCTTTATAAATAGTACTTGCACATTTCCAAGAATCCTGTTTTAGGCTCCCCAATGAAAGACCAGTTGCACAACTTTAAACAAAAAACAAGAAGCAGAACTTCGAAAAAAGAGAGAGAGAATTTTGTGCAACATTTCCATTGAACTTTGGACTCTGAAATTTGTATAGATTCCTATTCTTCAGTGTGGACTACAAGGAAACCACCAATGGATTGGAGCAGTTCCCATAGAGTATTAAGTGTCTGGGCAAGGGAAAGGGGTGGTGCTGTCTCTAAACCACTGAGCCTCTTGGGCTTGCTGATCAGAAGGTCAGCGGTTATTTAAAATATGTCAGACCTTTTGATCCCACTTTTAAAATATGGAGTTGAGCTCACCTTATTGTATGAGGCATGTGTATAATTTCACCAGACCAGAATCCACCACACAATGAGCTAGTTTGTGTAATTGACCCACACACCACACAATAAGTGCAGCACAACTCCATATTTAGCAAGAGGGATGGATGTTAAAGTGTGTTAAATTTTGCCATGCAAAATGGCAAATAGGCTAATAGATTGTCATAAGTGAGCAATCACCCCATAAAACTCTGAAAAGATTAATAATCTGACATGTTTGTTGTCAAGTCTTGGAAACTGCACCCCCCCCCCTTATGAACTTGCCCTATATCTTGTGGACCTCCTCTACTCAGCACTAAGCTTCCATTTGACAAAGAATACATGAGGACCCTTGAGTCTAACCATGCTCATGCTGTTAACTGCTGTATGTCAGGATCTACTCTTGTAGAGATGAAATGGTAAAATGGGTACTCCCCATCCCTCCATCCTCACTCCTTTGTGCTGCTCAAACCTGATCTTATCCAAGGTTAATAAAGGAATGGGAGAAAGACAGGAAATAGCACTACACACATCTGAAGAGCCTGAGGAGTAGGATAGTGAAGGATTGGGCTTGGCACAAACTGTCCCACCTCCGGATCAGGCCAGTCTGCCCCAAGCTGACTTGAGGATCAACCACCCCACCCAATATCTGGCTCTGAATCAATGTGGGTGTGAAGCTAATGTTTGAGCAAAAGGAGATACAGAGTAGCACGTCACTATTATTTAAGTTGAAAGTGGATGCATGGCTCCTTCTTAGCTGAGTTAAATAAAAACTGACTAAAGAATGCTATGTTGAAATAAATAAATAAATCCCAATACAAACAAACAGATACCAGCTGTAAATAAATATATATAATCTTCTCATCCTTTCAGTGTATCTTGTCATCGATTTTTAAATTATAAAGTGTCCAGAAAGGCATCTCTTACAGAATTTTTGTTCAGACCATTGCACACAGCAGATTTACATAAACCATAAAATATTTTGCACGCGATCTAAACACCCTTTTTTCTTGTGACTTGGTACCACAAGCACCTCAAGCTGCCCTACTTCTGTAACGGAAAAGTAGCCTACTTGCATCTAATTGTTGCTTCAAACTAGCACACTGAATAACTTTATTAAAAAAAAACTAGAAGAAAAGACATTCAAGAGTGGACAGTACTTCTTATTTTTTTATGAGAGAAGTGAACAGTCCATGGGCAAACATTTTGCTGCAGGCAACTGTGGATGAGATCCAGTAGCGATTTACTCGCATCATCTGTCTGTAAATGGAAACAGTCTGGCCTTGCTGTGATGTCGCCAACCCATTTACATACCCATCAACTGCCCCAATAAACATGGGACATCCCTTTTTTCTCACAAGAGGACAATGGCCAAAATGGCCTCCACAACCTTATACTTTTTTTCAGGCATGGTGTCCCAAAACATGTTTTGGGCCACTATTCCTGGAAATAGCACTTTGGGGGGGGGGTATGATCTCATACGAGTCACATGACTCACATGAGAGTGTGGACCCAAAAAATGGAATCCCAGATTTGGGCCATGTCATGTTGGAAGATATGCCATTCTGGCATGTTGTTGAGCCCACACTCAACAAAGGAGTTTCGCACTTCAGAAATGATGTTGAACTACCACACTGATTCCAAATGTCTGATATAGAGAGGTGGAGAAGGTGCTGGTGGAGGGATTCAGATTAACAGTTGGGCCAGGCAGTGTCCAGAGTGGCCAGGGTAGACTACAGTTACGAAGGGCTGCTGCTTAGGGCTGCAGACCTTTGAGTGGATACCATAGGGAGGACAGCATTCTGGAATGGACTTAGGCAGGATCTAAGTCAGAATCTCAGAGACTGGGGATAGCCAGAAGGGCAGGTGGAATATATTATTATTGTTCTGGATATTATCATATTTAATATGCAATTTTAGTGTTTGTATTTTTGTTGTGTATTTTAAGCCGTATTGTAAGCTGCTTCAAGTATTATTTTAAGATTAAAGTGTGGTAAAAAGCGATAATATGGTGGAACTGGGTTACTTCCAGGTTGGAATCAAAGGTTTTCACCTGAGTATCACAGGCACCCATGGGGCAGAACTGGAAAACCTCTAGCATGATTAATGTCTTTCTGCAGAGGCCAGATAATATTTTTGTGTAACTGATCTTGCCTATTTGATTTACCCCTAGGTCGCTTCATTGCTGACGCCATGCCATCTACCAAATCAGCATACTGTCAGGCGTGGAGAGGCCTCTCCTCCTCTGGTAACTTCATAGTCAAGAATCACAAGCAGTTTGTCTTTTATAGTCCTTTTTATTCAGTTATTCAGCAAGGCAAGAATCCATATCTCTCCACAAAGAGAGTTCCCCCTCCATCCCCAGCAACATCCTGGGCACCAATGGGAATTTCAACCCCTCTGCATTCTCTGTTCTCTAATACGGAGAGACCTATGAGCCCAAGGGGAGAGGGGTTGCCCAGGCTCTCTAGGGAGACTGTTCCCTCCTTTCCCCCTCTTCTTCCACTATCTTGTAGCTAGGTAACTCCTATGGAGGCTGTGCAGCATTCTCCTCTCTCTCTCCTACTGAAACTGCTGGGGAGAAGGGGTGCGAATCTTCCCCCTCTCCTCCGCTTTGGAGAGAAACTGATCTGACTGAGGATACACTTCCCAATTCTCCCATTCGGACCATTTCCTGACACATGCATAAAATACTTATCAGCTGGTAGATATGAGGGAGTTGCCTCTTGAAGCAAATCTCTGAAATTCATCTCCAGGATACATTATTTCCTATGGGTTTGATGAATGGATATGATAGAAAATCAGCCTTGAGAATCTAAGGAGCAACAAGCTAATTCAGGAATCAATCTTAGGAGGCTGTGGTCTAATCCAAGGTCCATGCAGTTCAAAAGTATCCAGAATGAGTGCATCTGTATACCGTATTTTTCGCCCCATAGGACGCACTTTTTCCCCTTCAAGCTCGGGCTTCCCCCGCCCCAGCCCCGTGCCTGGGGGGGGGATAATTTTTTTCCCCTTTATTTCCCCCCCAAAAAACTAGGTGTGCCTTATGGGACGGTGCATCCTATAGGGCGAAAAATACGGTATATAAAAGACTGGGGATCTCTGCAGAATTTGAGGGGAATACAAATCCCCAATCTCTGCAGAAAGAATCATGAAGTGCTGAAGTCAGGCTGAAATAGTGTCTGCCCTGTGGGGTGCCAAGTCAAAATTTATTAAGTGTTGTGTTATAATACATTACAGTATAAAACATTTAACAGTGGAAGAGATAGGAAAAGCTTTTTATAATATAACAGTATCTGACTCAAAAATTCACACTGAAATATAACCAAAGGGGGGGAAACTAATATATCTTGACATAAAAACAGGTTACCTTGCAAGTACCCAAACCATTGTTACTAATATTTTTTTAAAAAATAACAGTACAATCCAACTTTTGACTTAAGCACCCTGGACAAAGATAAAATAAGTCCCCAGTGCTACTGAGTCCAAAGATATACCAGCAGAGTGGATTTATGTCATTCCTGGGCACCATTAGTGCACCAGCATAATTGCAACTTCAGTGTGACACCCACAGTGCAAGGGGCAAAAAGAATTTGAGGTGTCACTGAAATGCAGAAGTGGCGGGCTGTGAAGGGCAGAGCCACTATGTTAGGTTCTTAGCAGGTGGGTTGCAGTTGCTTACCATGAGGAAGAGAGGTGCTACAAGATGCCTGAGAGGTTAGAGGTGGTGGAAACACACCAGCAGGAGCACTGAATTGGCTCCACCAGTGCTGGACACTGAGATCCAGTTTTGAGGGCCTTCTGGTGATGCCCTCACTGCAAAAAGTGAGGTTACAGGAATCTCAACTAAAGTATGCATGACTGATGGCCATCCAACCTCTGCTTTAAAACCTTTAATGAATAAAAACCTTTGTTCAGATCCAGCAAGGCTCCTCTGATAATTATGGATTACATCCAATGTTAATCATACTCAGAGCAGATCCATTAAAATTAATGCACATCACTAACTTAGTTCTATTAATTGCAATGGGAGAATTCAGAGAATTCAGTTGGCTACAACCCTGTGTTGTTGATATGTCTCAAAAGGTGAGTTGACCACGGAGAGTTTGATCAGCAGGTAGTCAAGTCTGTGGGTTTTGCAAAATATTCATAGGGGTAAATGTTTAGTGAGAGCTTCTAGGAATGGTGCTGAATGGTGGTGCTGAGCTCCCGATTTTACCTTGAATAGAAATCCTGTATCTACAGTGGCTCCATATCAGGATGTAGCAGGAGCTCCCTTTGATGCTGAATGATGAGGTTCATTACCTAGCTGTATCAGTTCCAAGACTACCGTGTTAAAAACAGGTCCCACGGCAAAGTAAGTGTGCCTAGTACTGGACTTTAATTCTGAAAAATTACAGGAGGAATAAGAAGACCGAGATAAAAGATGTAGTTGTCTCACTTACCTTCTCACAAGTTATTCTTGAACTCCCAGGAAATGTTAAAAAAAATGGAAGGTGTGAGCAAATTACTGCAAATAGAATAGAATATAGCAAATAGAAGTTAATAGCAAAAACTTGGCTTTGGTAAGTGTGTTGTGTATTGTGCCTTAATTACTAAAAACAGGCTCCACGCGGTGTTGAGAACTCAACAGGTTTCTTCATAGGGTTCTGTATAACAATACACATCAGTGTATTGACTTGGGGGGCAGGAGGACAAAACCTGAGATCCTTATATTCAATATAAAGGAAAGACTTGAGAGTGGGGAGCACCTAAGGCTTTAAATTTGTTTAGTTACCATGGCAATCACTGTTATACAAGGAAATTCTAACCTAATCTCTTGTAGCTTTTATAAAAATAGAAACGGAACAAAAGAATTTCAATTGAGTCTGTCATTAAATTTTCTTTTTTTTACTTCATGAGTGAGTGAGTGAGTGCGAGCACTAAGACCTCTGCTCAATAATCATTAATTATCAAAGATGGCTACATACATCCAACAATATTATTTTGCCAGAGATGTTATTGAATATAAGGGGCTGCCTTGCATCAACTTAGAACCATTGTATATTTGGACAGTGCCCGTGATACTCTCCAGTAGTTTTAGACTACAACAGACATCATACCTGATTATTAGCCCTACAGGCTGGAGTTGAAGAGAGTTGTAGTCCAACTGGAAGGTGTCACATTGGTTACACCCGAACTAGCCTATGAAAGTCAACACTAACTAGCAATGGCTTTTCTTCAGATCCTGCTGCCGCTGTACTTTAAGCAGTGATGCTAGTCATTGACTCTAGGATCTCTCACAGGCAAAGCATGTGACCTATGTCTAAGCCATGCCCACCCTCAACTTCATGATCGCTTAAAGACTTGTGTACATGATCATTTATCCCAAGGCGCTAATCACTCTGTGGCCTCAGAACCCAGGGGAAGGGACAATGGAATGGAGTGTCCTGAAAAACCATATGGCTGGCCAACTGGAATCCTGAACGGGACCACTCATCACTGCAACATTTTATTGTTATATTTAACATTCCTTTTCACAGAATCAGAAAATAATCGAAATTACATTTGCCTTCTTTCTGATGTGTGTCTGAATTGGAAGAAACACCTATTACAATTTGATGCCATCAGCTTAAATTATATCAGAAATTTAACTAACTTTACCTTCGGGGCTCAACTTATGTAGTGTTCATGCTACTGCTATAAGAAAATGCTTTGGCATTGCTATACCAAATAGGAATCTAGATTTCAGATAGAAATCCAGTTTGAGAACAATTGCTGGCTGCATTTAGCTACTCATAAAGCTACCACCTACAAGTGATGAGTCACTGATTGGCTTCTAAGCTGCTTTTGAAACAGCTAAAAAAATAATAAAGCAAATGTACTGAGGGATTTGTTTTATACTCTTTTCCTGAACAAAAACTGGTGCAAATTATGCGATTCTGTTTGTACCAAGAGACACTTGTTCATTGACACTGATTATGTTTGGAGGCCAGAACTGCTAGCCTTTTCTGATGTGTTTCAGGTCCCAAATTATTTCCCACCCCACTTCAACCACTATAGCACAATTTAGTTTCATTTTCTGCACGTCAATGGCTGTAGCACGTCACGTGATGCAGCTTCTCCACATACTGCATGTATCCTATTCCTCATGTGTACAAGAGGTCTACATCAACTGCCTCCCAGACAACAATGTATTTCCAAGGTCACTAGCCCACCTGAGCCCTTTTGCCATAGCATCTGGCTGTACATGCTCTTTTTAAAGCTACTCTGTGGTCTTTGCTTCTTCTCATGTGCCTACATAATCTAATTTAAACCTGTGTGCTTCTTCTTTCTCCTACTCCAGAGGCTAGGACCCAAACCAATGCATTCAAGTTGCAAGAAAGAAGATTCTGACTAAACATCAGGAAGAACTTTCTGTCAATAAAAGCTGCTTGACAGTGGAACAGACTCCCACGAGAGGTGGTTGACTCTCTTTCCTTGGAGGTTTTTAAGCAGAGGTTGGATGGCCATCTGTCATGTATGATCTAGTTGAGATTCCTGCATTGCAGGGAATTGGCCTAGATGATCCCTCAGGGTCCCTTCCAACTCTATAATTCGATGATTCTATAAATGGACACCCACACTTAATTTCCTCTCTATCTTCCTTAGCCAACAGCATCCTTTGAAATCAGAACTGCTGGTCAAGAAGGACAGTTTACTGACACGCTTTTTCATATTATCTCACCCACTCTTCTCTTTTTTATTCTAGGCCTCTTTGTAGAAAGGTGTTTAACATTCACTCTAGGCTAACAAGCTTTGATTTGCTGGTGCCTCTTCCCTCCCGCTTGCCTTCTGTCCTTGAAGCTTCTCAAATTTCCCTTCTCTGGAAACTTCTATCTGTAAATAAGGCTGGTAACCTAGCAACAGCAAGTGAATAATACATCCACCCTGCCGAGTAACACTGATGCATAATCAAATCACCCCTTTCTATTATTTGAAGCAATAACATTCTCTTTAAGCTACCCTGTGCACATTTATGCATACCTTCTCAACAGGAAGGGTTGAAACGGGCATCCATTGTGTGTTCTAGGGCAGCTTTCCCAAAAGTTTTGAATGAGTTATATAAGCCAGCGCAGCTCACAAGCAGGCAGGTCTTCAAAGCACTTCAGTCCCAGAGCTTTCAGGATGCCTCTTGGATTCCCCTTTGCTTCGGAATATGCCTTTCTTGTTTAGCACTAGTACAGCATGTATCCCCAAGAGAACTATCGCTGTGTCCAATTGAATAAGAGAAAGCCGAGATCAAGGCATTGGAAAGCTATCATTCTTATTGTTGAAGACCACATATCTACATGTAAAATGGTTACCAACATGCAACCCATATATACCGTATTTTTCGCTCTATAACACGCACCTGACCATAACACGCACGTAGTTTTTAGAGGAGGAAAACAAGAAAAAAAATATTCTAAACAAAACAGTGGATGTATGATTTTTGTGGTTCATGCTGTGGCCACAGACATGTGATCTGACAGTGAGTTTGGGGTAGCCAAATGCAAAAATCCTGAGGATCCATGTGGATCCGTGCTTTGTAACCACGTTTTAAGTGGGGAGGGAAGGAAAAGCACTCAAGGGACAAGGAGCATGCGTGGGGTGGGTGGAGAAGGATGCTGCTAATAATGCAGAAGAGGGGTATAAGGGGAGAAGGCTCCTCTCCTCTCCCGCTTTGCTCCTTTAAAACAAGCAGGCTCTGCTTCTCTCCCTCCTCCCCGGCTTAGAGAGCTGAAAAGTTTTGCTGCTATTTAGCGAGCTGAGCGGGGAGGAGAGAGGGACAGAGAGCACAGTTTAAAGCAGCCAACCAGACAGGAGTCGCTTACACCTGCGTAAGCGGCTCCTCTCCCGCTTTGCTGTTTCAAAGCGAGCCACGGAGGAGGGAAGGAAGGGGAACCATGGATCCTCTGCTCACGACTGCAGCAGATCCCCCTCCCCGCCACCTGCAGGCATTCGCTCCATAACACGCACAGACATTTCCCCTTACTTTCTAGGAGGAAAAAAGTGAGTGTTATGGTGCAAAAAATACGGTAATTTCCAGATGGATGTGTCAAACGGCTAATGAGGCACAATGTCATATGGGTTGCTTATAGACTATTGCTGTTTTGCAGGAAGGATTCGAGCGTATACCGTAAAGGTTTGCACAGTTGAAGTGGATTTATATTCTGTCACCCTAGAACAATAAACCCATTTTAAAAAACAGCTTTGATAGGGATATACACTAAAATATAGCTAACATAAAGACATATAAATAAAACCCCATAAGCAAATCAGAATAAATGCTCATTGCCCTATAACCAACCTACAAACAAATCAAAACAAATGCTCATTAACCTAACCTTAAGCTTTCTGCAAGCAAATCAAGATGGATAGGATAAATAGGTCAATTCTGGTTCCTCCCAGTTTCTCATTTTTTCCAACCATGCCTTTCAAAATCAGTTTGCGATTTTGTTTTCTAAAAGTCCTCATGAAAATTCATCAGAATTGGCGTACACATTCCTCCTGCTACACACATTTTTATATGCAATTGTGCCTAATATATACATTTTCAGAATGCCATTTCCCCTAAGATAAGGCATATTTGTGTGTTCATCTCACTAATATAAGCATTCATATTTAGGCTTTAGTATGTACATTTCTGTACACATTACTTGTCTGGAGAACTGCACTGAACTGCAAAAATTAGATAAGAGTGGCTGTGTTTCAGTTTGCATATTGTTTCAGTAATGAGCTAAGTTTAGCATCACATTTCTCCCCATGTCTAAATTTGCTCTCTCACGTGGTTCTGCTTGTTTTATAAAGTTAGAAGGGGGCAAACAGAGCACTAAAGGCTGCTTCCATGGCACAGTCATGTGTAAACCCAAGAGACCAATAGGGTGCCTTTTCTTGAATCCTTACAGGATGGACGTGGAGTGGCTGTTTGGGGGAGGAGCAGGGGAAAGGAGCAGAAGAAAACAAAGCAGGTTGTGAACAATTACAGCTTGAATCATCATTTGTGAGGCGGACTTCATACAGGCCAACAAAGGCCAGCTACCAGAATTTTTAGAGAAGCGGCATAGCTCAGTGGTAGAGCAACTCCTTTACTTCTAATGCTTTTTGCCCTTGTATATTAAAATACTCAGAAATGGCTTTCTGTAGCACCAAAAAGAAATGACAACTTGAATCCTTATACTAAGGGAATTTCCCCTACACAATCCTTCACAGAGCTTTCATTCCCCAGTCTACCCTACATTCTTACGCTTTCATTCCTATGTGGATTTTTTGTGGTCAGAGAACTTCAGTATGACAACGGATGCCTTTCACACACACTACAAAATTATACAGTTTCTCTCTTGTGTCTACGCTTTTATGTTCTGTAAGCAGTGAACTATGACTGAAGCTTTTCCCAAGGCCTGGTTAGTTATATGTCTTCTCTCCTGGGCGGGTTCTCTGATGCATTATCAAATGTGTTTTCTTTCTGAAACTTTTGCCATAATTAGAGCATTTATATAAGGGCTGTTCATGGACCCCGTGATCTGCCCTGTGGCCCCAAGACGTGGCCCAAGGATTGGGCTGATGTGCCCTGTGCCACCCAGCAAGCCCCTGACCCAGCTGGATTCATCCCTGCAGCATTTCAGGGGAGGGGCTAAGGGTTTTTTAAGAGTTGGGTGTTTTTTAAGCTGAGTTTAGCATACAGTTAAAATTAGGTTTGAAAATATGGACAGGAGGGGGTTTTAAGCCAGGGGATCAGATCCTGCACCTTGCTGCTCCTTCATGAGCTGCTTCCTTGTACACAAAAGAAGCCGCTTTCAAGGGAGAAGTGACTGGCACTGCTCATGATCGGATCACCCTGCTTAACACCTGTTACACTGGAGAATCTAATACTGTACTGCCTGGTGTTGATTCAAGGGGCAGAGAGGAGGAGAGGCCTTGCTGGGAAAGTCACCTCCCACCTTCTCCCATGAAGATGCAGCCTGTTAAGTTGTGGGTGAACATATCAGACAACACAGCGATTCTTCAAACAGCTCTTGTTTATTCACAGGCCAGAACTGAACTGAACTGAAGGGTTCAGCCAGCCTGCTTATATAGAGCTCTACTACAACACAACTGTAACACTTTCTGTAACTATCCAATCACTGAACGTCACTTTCAATCCTTTATTTGCATATGTGGACCTGAGTGAAAACTATCTACAGTATCCCCCTGCTGGCCCAGGGTGAGAACTTCAGTACATAACACAGCCACGCTCTTTCCCAGTTTCTCCTAATTGCTGGCAACCCAGGATGGCACTGGGCCACTCAATCCATCTGAGGTTGTGTCAACACAACTTGAAGGACACCTGGATCCCACCAAATGACCCTGATTTGGCTTGGAATTCAGTTCTCAACTGAATCCAGTGCAAAGCTCTAGTTTATAGAGTTCTTCTCATGTATGGATTATTTTGCATAATATAGTTTGCATCTACAGCTGCGTTGCTCCTACCATGTAACTGTGAGTAATCACCCAGAATGCCTCTATATGTTTTCCTGTTGCCATATAGATAATATAATGAAGAGTATAGAGATGTCTCCCAAATGTTATGTATGCAGAAGCATCCCGGAAGTGTGCTGATATTATGCAGTAGTATCAGGAGAAGAGAAAATGTTATTATATTTATTATGCTAATCATATGGAGGTAACCCAGTCATGTGTGTGTGTATACCCCTTCTGGGTTCCACTGATGTAAACAGGACAGGGCAGCTTGTGAAACTAGTTGCATCAGTTGGCTGCATTGCATCCTTATAAATTTTTTGAAAGTCCTTAAATGTATGTATAGCTTTTAAAAGGGACAATAGCTTTGGTTATTGTTCTCAAACTGAACTTTCCTATTGAAGTATCACCCTGAGTTACAATAAATCAGGATCTGGTTTTCATTTGCAAACAATAGGTATCTACTTCATACAAAGAACTATTTGCTGAGCTTTTTAGAGTCCCCTTTATTGACTATGAAAAATAATGTTGGTTTTCCTTGCCTTCCTTCAGAACTAAGGGTTCTTCCACACTTCCATTTGCCCCATACCTAGAAATCACAGGTCAGAGCAGTTTTCCACTTGACACATGCTTTCTAGGCAGAGGTCCAAGTGGTTTTCTCCTTGCCCTGATTCTTTCACAGGGAAAAGACTGGGGAAGCACATGGAAGCAAAAATGATAGGAAGCTCCATAGGGCAAACAGAAGCCCTTGCACAAATCATACACCTTGGTTGGACCACCAGTAAATAAATGGTATGTTTGGTTCTTATATTCGCATTTCTCTCTCTGTGTTACACACACACACACACACACACACATCGAATCTCCATACTTGTATCTGATTCCCTGGCAAAACATCACATTTCATTTGGATGAGTTATTTAACAAGTCTGAGCACATTCCATGCACACTGGTTCAATTTATTTTGTTTCCTCTCCTGGATTATTGCCAGTCACAGTGCATATTAGTAGGTAGCTGCTAATTCCAGGCCAGAGAAGTGGAGCATGGATCTTTGCCACCAGTAACCACATTATATTTTGTTATCCTTTATTAAACAAACCTTTATACTAGGCAAAAGCACAGCATGCCAAATATAACAAGCCAAGAGCCAAGAGGGGCATCTTAGGCAGTATCTGCACAGGAACGCCTTACCTGCTTTTCTAAGCCTGTGGCTGAAGTGCACCTGAAATTGTGTGGGTCACAGTTTCTTCCTCGGCCATCATTACTTTGCCAATGAAATGAATTGCACAGGCCTGCTAAGCCCATGATCCCTCTGTCAGCAGTGCCGATTTATGCATGAGATCATTGCAGGCAGAACACAGAGACTATGCAATATGCAGTGATCCATATTACCTGCAGGAGCATATTTGCGAACTCAGATTGCCAGATGATCCCATGTAGTTATGTGGATTGTTCTAATCTGCAGGCTACATTCCAGTGCCCTTGAGCATTTCCTCTTGACAAAAGTGGAAGTGCTCCTGCTTCTCTGGAATAATAGGCGATTCAGTCCCCCTGGTAGCTGTCCCTTCATGCAGGACTGTGTTGTTTTATGCTTTACAAAGCAACGTGGCCATCAGCCATCTCTAAAGAGCTGGTCCTCTTGTGAGAACACACATCATGGATAAGTGGCTCATATTGGAGGGAGATGCTAATTTGAAGTGAGAACTATGACAGGAAAGCCATAGCAATGGCAGCTCCTTGCCATGTGACAAGAGCATCTTCAGGCTTTGAAATCACTCAGACTAAGAAGGAAAAGAGAGGGAGCTGAGAAGCCAAGGAATAACGAGGAGAGTGGACGGTTCAACACAAATTCTGGGTTGGGGCTTGTGGTATAAGGAGGGCTCTGGGGTTGCCTTGAAGCACAGGCAGGGCCGGATTTAGGTTGGATGAGGCCCTAAGCTACTGAAGGTAATATGTGGTATTTTAGAAAGCAGGCTAGCTGGGGGGGGGGGCATTACTTATATCATAGGAGCCTACACAACACAAAACACTGTTGCTGTATGTAGGTTTTATTGTATTTGTTTTCTATCTTGTATTTTGGAAATGTACATCCAGGTTTTTTTTCCCTTTAAATTTTTTTGGGGGGCCCAAGAGAGTGGGGCCCTAAGCTATAGCTTGTTTAGCTTGTATGTAAATCTGGCACTGAGCACAGGGGTAGGAACTTGGGACAGAAAACTAAAATGGCAGAACCAAACTACCGTATTTTTTGCACCATAACACTCACTTTTTTCCTCCTAGAAAGTAAGGGGAAATGTCTGTGCGTGTTATGGAGGGAATGCCTACGGGTGGCATGCCTACAGATTTTCCTCCTCTAAAAACTACGTGCATGTTATGGTCGGGTGCGTGTTATAGAGCGAAAAATACGGTAAGTACAAGGCATAAGTTAACCCTGCAAAAGGTGGTGCAAGATCTACTCTATGTGGCATAGAAGATGCAGCCATGATTGTTTGATCGGGAGAATGACATTCAGTCACCCATTCACTCATCTCAGAGTCTAGGCTCACTCTTGCTTTTAAACAGAGTATTATGAACCAACAGGAAGGAAAAGAGCAAAGCACCGGTCATGTTGCATAAGGAATGATGGAAGTCTCGAACTCAGTTCAGAAGAGAGAAAACAATAAAAAAAACCTGCTGAGACTGAAGAGGAAGAAGACAAGGAAAAGCTGTAACGTGCTCCATTATTTGTTATAGGCATAGAAAAGCAAGGTCACAAGAATACATATTACACTGTGTAAAACTCCTTTTCGTCAACACCATTTAATTCAAGGGTTAATTCTTTGGTGTAACTAGGCCTAGAAATCACCCTCCCTATGCCAAGGTCCAGAAGCATTTGTTTTGAACAGTAAATTTCACAGGGTGGCCATTTTCCTGTCTTCATTCTCCATCTTTAGGTTTCATTTAAAGGGGGGGGACCCAAGAGCAGGGGGTGTCATTTGGACATCTGCTTTGTGCAAAGAAGTGTGTAAGCCTGATAGTGTTTTCAGTTTGACCTGCTAACTTCATTATTTAGACTGAGCGATGTCCCAAGACTAGGTAAGATTTTAAAGGTGTGTTATAGATTTTCTCATAAAGGAAGAAAGCCTTAGGAGAGAAGATACGGGGGGAGGCAGAAATACAATGGAATCTGATTGTGCTTTAAAAAAAAAATCAAAACATTGCACAGGCTAAAGAAAGATAGGTATAAATTGGGTCCCTCGTCATGGACACAGAGACAGAGAAACATGCTGTGACTATAAATCTAAGCTGCAGCCTCCCATTCTCAGCTCTCAGTGGTAAGGTGGGTGGAACTTAGCAGGTGTTTACTTCAATAATATCCTCCCCCAAGCCTGTTTCTGTGTGGGTTTGTTTTTTGGGTTTTCTGCATAGAAGGAAAAGCGTTCAAATAAAATGAAAACGCTTGACAAAAAGAAATTGTATGAATTCCAATTTGAAAAGAAGCCAGAATGCTTTCATAGTTACTCACACCTACTCAAGCTACGTAAAAGCTTTAAAATGGAAGCTGAAACATTGCTTAAAATGAATGGTGATGAATTGCCCTTGTTTGTTAATGGGGCGCATCCCCCCCCCCCAATCTTTATTATGCCAAATATTTGCTATTTTCTGGGATGTTTTCTCGACGCTGTCATTCTTCAGTGCTGCATCGCCCTCTAGTGGTTGCAGCTACGGGCTGTGGCTTCCATTATCCATGAACATTGAGAGAAAAGACACCATTTTGCACTGCGAAGAAATACGGCATGGAAACGCAAAGACCTTCACAACAATTTGCTGTGCTTCCAGCAAAACCTTTTCATCTGGATTGCAGAGTGCCAAATCTTCTGGTTTCCTTGCAACAAAGAAATCAAGGACGGGGCATGAGAAAATGTGTTACAGACCTCTTTGAAACAAGGCCACTATCAGTTTGATGAAACTTTTCCACATTATCTCAACAGAATTGACATCAGGCAATTAAAAGTCTACCCAAGGAGCAATCATTACTAGACACTTCATTCAGTTCACTGGGAATTACTTCTGAGTAGACATTGCTAGGATTGTGACTTATCAATGAAAAGTCTTAACCTACAAGAAAGAAAAACTTAATTAGCATTGCCAAGAATCTTTGGTGAATGGCACTTACAACCAAATATTACTGGTGCAGTTTGACCATTATGCTCCATTAAGTGATTGTATAGGACCACCATTTTAATTCCACTTCGAGCTAATTGTGGGAATGCAGTGCCTCAAAAGAGCTCCAGGGTGAAAACAGCTTCAGAAACCAGAACATGTGGAGTTGCCAAACTAGGCCAGCGTGAAATATGGGACATAACAGTGAGAAAAGGAACTACGCTGCATAAAAAAGCTATATATGGGTGGTTCTAGATAAGGGCTTAGTGTTGCATACAGGTAATTAACAGTGCTTTTTTCAAGAGGTACTCAAGGGTATGCAGTACTGGCACCATTTTGTGGTTGTTAAAAAGTGTGGCACTTACTGTAACAAATTTATGGTGAGTGCTGGAACCTATTTTTCGGGGGGGGGAGCACCGGTAATTTAGATGTTCCAAATAGATGTGTGAACACTGCAAAACACTTGCTTTCCTGAGCAGCACCAATTGCACAATAAACATCCATCTGGAAGCACCCTATCTACAAGTCCCACTCTGACTTCTGTGCTGCTGTCAAAACCACCATTCCCTATTTTCTTCTCTAATCCAGATGCTCACATTACATGGCCCTTGTCATACATTCCCAAATGAATGTGGGAAGAACAAGGTCGACATGGATGTGCCACATTATCAAATATCAATGCACCCATCAGTCACACCACTGCCAATTACACATTTAGCAGAAATGTGAAGAGACCCTGCACAGAGCTCCTCTGTGCAATCAGCAACCAGTGGCAGACCTTGGGGTCTCAAATTTCAGCAGCACCCTGTGTGACGTCCAAATTCTGTGCCCCCTGTCATTCTAAAGCATGGGTAGGCAAACTAAGGCCCGGGGGCTGGATGCAGCCCAATCGCCTTCTAAATCCGGCCTGCGGATGGTCCAGGAATCAGCATGCTTTTACATGAGTAGAATGTGTCCTTTTATTTAAAATGCATCTCTGGGTTATTTGTGGGGCATAGGAATTTGTTCATTCCTCCCCCCACCCCCGAAATATAGTCTGGCCCCCCACAAGATCTAAGGGACAGTGGACCGGTCCTCTGCATGAAAAAGTTTGCTGACCCCTGTTCCAAAGCATAGTTGTGAGGTCTCCTGTGTCATCCCCCAAGGTTCCATGCTCTGTGCAGCTGAACTGGTCATGCTCCCTTAAATCTGCCTCTGCAGCAACCCTGATCAATCCCAAAGGAGGTCTCAGCATGTACATCTGTATACATGTATCATCACACTTCTGCCAAGCATACAGCCAATGGATGGGTTGCTCAGGGTCCTCATTGTCATGCAGGAATGCATGCCAGCATGCAGGAAGTGTAGCTAGCAGTTGTGATCTAACTCCCCACTCAGATGTTCTTTGAATGCTTCAGGCTCATCATGATGCAGGAACAGAAAGTAAAGGGGAAAGTCCTTTTAATAAGATGCAGAACAGGAAATGGGGTACTTCAATAGCCTGGGTTGATATCATTCGTGTACAGAGAAAGAAGTGTGCTGAGAACACCATGGGTGATGATGGCTTTATCGTTCCATATTCAGTGCTCTTCAAGCTAGTCTCCATTTCCACTCAAGGCTCCTCAGGTGCCCACTGAAATCAATTGGACTTTAAAAATACTTAACTTTGCCAGCATTGCATCTGAAGTTCGGGCAGCATAGTGTCTGAATTTTTTTTTAAAAAATGCCTATTTTTCTTCCACACAGCTGCTTTCATCCAGGGAAGCAGGGCATTATTCAGCACCTGCAAAATAGGGCAGTGTTAGTCACTACATTTTCAAATCTGTTCCATTTTTAAATGGGTCAAAAGAAGAAGACGACTTCCGAAACAATACAGATGCACAGACCTGCTTGGTAAAGGGGATTAGGATGGGAGCAGAAATGCCCCTCTGCCAGCAGAGAGACATTCCACTAGAGTGAAGGCACCTCTGGACCAGTCCAACTGCAAACAGATCCACAGGCATAAATCTCCTGTTGGTAGTAGCTCCCCAAATATTAGTGCTGCTGCAGGACAAGGGCATAGGTGGCCTAGGATCTGCTGGATCCAAAGCTCTTCAGGTACAGCAACCTAGATCTCCCCTTGACCCAAAACCAACACTAAGGAAATAAAAAAGATGAGGAAAACAACCCCAGTTCTTAACCCATCTAGCATGAGCCTGTTGGGCTTTGAAAGTAGGAGAATCACCTGCCACTTCACTCTGCCCCCCTAACTCCATCGGACTGCTCTGTTACTCAGAATGCACCAGAACCTATGCTAAACTTCTTATGCTACAGGACTATTAAAGGTGCAGGAGGTAGTGTTCAAAACTCCCATTGTTCTAGGCACATTTTGCGACAAGAAATTTCATTAGTGCAGGCAGTTTCTGAGTTCTGGGCACACTACTGCACCTGAGATTTCAGGTTAAACCTGCAGAGTGGAAGGAAAGGAGGGCCTTTTTCTGCCTCCCCACTTCCAGCTACTCTCTGAAGACTGGAGAAGAGACCCTCTGAAGAATATTAGGGGGGTGGGCAGGGAAAAGACTAGACCACGGGGAAAATGAACATAATATTTTAGCTGCAGTTCATTCATTTTCAGCTTTGTATTCTTGCTATTAAAAAAAAAAAATGTGTGCCTAGACATTCCGTTATTGTGCCCATAACCTAGGTTTAAGGGGCTGTTTAGCTCCTAGCTTTCATATCCCAGTCTCTACCACTGGCAGGAGTATCTCTAGAGATGCTGCGTCACATGATAGAACTGCAAGCTGGATCTGTGCACAGCTATGTTCTAATCTAAAACATCATTCCTTCTACATTCCTAGTCTGCTGTGTGTGTGTGTGTGTGTGTGAGAGAGAGAGAGAGAGAGAGAGAGAGAGAGAGAGATACTTTTTAGTTCACCCCCATTCCAAGGGATCAAGAAGGCAGCTAACAACTTAAAACAGCATGTTGATGGGGTTGTTGCCATCTTTGTTTCTGCATTTTAAATAACTGTATGAGTCGTAGAAATGTTTCAGATGTTGCCACTTTTCCCAGCATTGAGGTGCTTCGAAGAGGAAAGTGTCATCTCTTGCATGCATGTATGTCTTGCAGCTGCCAGGGGAGGTTAATATCAAAATGAGGTTAAAACCTGAAATCGATACAATATCCACCTAAAAACCAGCCCATGCAGCACAAAATAATTCTAGGAACATTGTATAAGCCCCCACTAGAAATCTTTATTATCCAGGACTAAACATGGTTTTAAATGGTCTGGGAAAATAAAAATCAGAAAGTCTTTAATGAAAAGAAAGGCATTAGCATGCACACCAGCAGGCAAGCCTTGCTGGAAAGGAGATTCCATTATTGGGGTGCCTGCACCAAAAATGTCTCCTCCTTAGTTCATAGAACAGCAGCAGCTTTGAAAGAAGCCTCACACCATCCTGCAATTAAGCCAACTGGAAAAACAAACTCTTCCTCCACTTCAAAAAGCCGTATGGTAAAGGTGCTCTAGGTCTGTTTTTTAATGAGTCTCTCTTTCACCACTGACAGCATCTTCCATATTTGCTTTTATACTAAGATGCATAGGTACGTAGGTATGTAGGTACAATTACATAAAAGGTAAAGGGACCCCTGAGCATTAGGTCCAGTCGTGACCGATTCTGGGGTTGCACGCTCATCTCGCTCTATAGGCCAAGGGAGCCGGTGTTTGTCCGCAGACAGTTTTTCCGGGTCATGTGGCTAGCATGACTAAGCCGCTTCTGGTGAACCAGAGCAGCACACGGAAATGCCGTTTACCTTCCCGCCGGAGCGGTCCCTATTTATCTACTTGCACTTTGACGTGCTTTCGAACTGCTAGGTTGGCAGGAGCAGGGACTGAGCAACGGGAGCTCACCTCGTCATGGGGATTCAAACCACCGACCTTCTGATCGGCAAGTCCTAGGCTCTGTGGTTTAATCCACAGCACCCGTCTGTGCAATTGGTAGAAGCAACTAACCAATATTTGCAACACTAGATGGCAGCAAACTTCATAGAAGGTAGACCGAGATATATGGCCTAAATTAAAATTTCTTTCAGCTGTGGTGTCTCTATGGGACTACCACAGCTCAGCTGTTGTAGATTTCCTGCCAAGCAGAGCCGATACTTTTCCAATTCTGCACTTAGGGAGCTGCAAATTAAAGATTTGCCAATCATGTTGAGGAAAATGAGTGTTACTTTATTTCCTGTAATAATTATTAAACAACATGCACTAATATCGTACAGCCACGGTTACAGTAAAGGGCTTCAGACTACAATCATAAACATGCTTACTAGAGAATTATTTCCAAGTAAACATGTGTTGGACTGTACTGGAAGCGAGACTGGTACACTGACATTTATGGCACAGAAGTAACTAGACCCTATTAAATCACATTGTAAGTGATGCACTGCAAAAGATCCATTATTCACATGATGTGAAAAACCAGGACTTCTGTTAAGCACTATATAGCAACCTAATTTTATAATGCAATGTATTTTATGCATAACCCCACCCAATACATTTTCCCCAGTCATCACAAAGCATATACCCAAGCATCTCTGCATGTAATCTTCCCCATAAAAATAATGTTTATATTTTTACTAAAGCGGAACTTTTATTTCAAGCTGTCATCCTCCTGTGTAGCAATGAAGCAGAAGTGAACCAAGAGTGGAAAAGCCAGATGCTTCCCTAAAGATTTGTATCTTTTAAATGTAGGTAATAATTTAGAACGTCTGTTCTGCACTCCTTTCATTGCTTCATTTCTTACACAGTTTGAACATGCTGGGTTCATTTATCAAAGGACTTGTTTTCATGTGTGCAACAGTAGAGATGACCAGTCATGAAAGTTGGTCAGGCTTCTAGATCCCAGACCCAGTAATTTTTAAGGGGAACAGTAATGTTTTTAATTTACTTCACAGAGCTTTTTCTTCTTCTTTTTTTTAGGGCAAAGACAGTTACAAAACCGGCTTGAGAATCGTTATATAAGAAGCCACCAGACTCCACAAGTAGAGGAATAACGCAGCTGGAAAGATCTTCTGACCACTTCAGTGCATTATGCAGTCCCAGCAGATGCAAAGCCAATCAGTTGACTCCACCATCATGGACTGAATTAGATTCTTGGCATGCCACCACAAACCATGCTAAGGCTGCATTCCTCTTTACACTTACCTGGGAGTAAGCCCTACTGACTGGTGTTATAGATTTATAACCCCCCTAAACCTTATAAATTAATAAATGCTAGGATCTGGGTTATTTGTGATATGAAGGAAGAATGCAAGTTGCAGAGGAATTCTTGGTCTAGCTTATGCAAAACAACCTGGCTGAGCTACGGCTATCAAAAGAACAATAGAGGAACATTTACAATATAAGTGAACTCCTTCCATCTTGCCCCAGGTGTGAACAGAGACTGGAGATTTGGAAGGTTGTCAAGGTAACTGCTGTGGGGGGGGGAGGATTGCTGGAAGAAGAGCTGAGATCCATCTTGGGCAGACTGGCAGAAGGTTGCCTGTGCTGCTGTGGGCACCAGCACCTCTGGAAAGGACTATGCTGTAAAATCCAGACTCCCTCCATGCAGACTGAAGTTGTAAAAGCCACAACAGTCTCTGCAGTCTCTTCCATTCTCCAAAGGGACACAAAGTGTGGGTGCCTGGGACCCCACGGGCTTTTGCCACCACTCTGCTGAAAGAGGGGCAGGCACCCAGACTTTTGTAACAATATTTAGTTCTGAGTAAACATGCACGGGAGGGGGGGTGGATAAACAGTAGTTTTCCTGAAAGTTGGAATTGGCACATTGTTCCTGGTAATCATGAAGACTAGGTCCGGTTAAGCAGAGACTAACAGAGGCTGCTTTATCTCTCCTGACACCAGAAACTAACCTTGTGAGTGCAGAAAAATTTACACATAGGAAAGAGAACTTGTGGCCTTCCAGATTGGATTCTGGCTCGCAACAGCCCCAGACAATATCGCCAGTGGGTCACAGGGGCGTAGCGAGCTGCTCCAGTACCAGGAGTGGCGGGGGCAGGGCGATCCACCCATGGGGGCACTGCAGCAATCTGCCCAGGGGGCTGCCACGGTGAGCTGCCCATGGGGTCCACCTGGCGGACACAAGCCCCATGCCGCCATTTGGGGCAGCGTGGGGCCCCAAGCCACCGCGTCACTCCCAGTTGAGGTGCATGGCTGCAGGCCAGGCCCCATGGTAAGTTCCGTCCCCTGCAGTATGCCGTTTTGTCACCCCCTGGTGGGTCAGAGTGATGGGAGCTGGAGCCCCACAATAGCTAGAGAGCCCCAGGTCTTCCACCCCTGATTTACACAGTAGCCAGGATTGGTTCTAAGGAGGAGGAAGAGTTTAACCTCCCATGCAGCCATCCCTCCTTGCCATCTGCACTCACTGCAGGCTCCTGCGCAACCTCTCTTCATGGCAGATGGAGGCGACTGAAAGAGCAGAGAAATTCATGTAGTGTGTATAAATGGCTTTGCAGTTTCAGCACAAAATGTCCAGGAGAAACTCTGCCAGCTTTTTAATGCTCAATCTCTGCCCCCAAACACCTTAGGGTGCTTCCAGACTGTAGCTGTTTTCAGGATGTATTCAGTCACAGACTAGCAAATTCAGGTTGCACAGTGAAAGCTGATTTGGAGCTCTTGCCAACAAACTTACTTTCCTGAGATTGGACTTTTTGCAATAAGAAAAGTGAGATGGAAATGCACTGAAAAATGGGTCAGCACTTGCATTGCAGCAGCATCTATCCTCCCCAGAAAAATAATTAGAATGAATACTCATTAAACAGTCATCACTACTGGACCAAGTTCAAGGTGCTGTTAGTATTAGTATTATTATAGATTTATTTCTACCCCACCTTTTTCCCTGACAGGGACTCAAGGAGTCTTATTAGCTGTCTTGGGGTGCCATTTAGGATCAAAGGGGGATATAATATTTCAATAAATAAAACATACTTTAAAAAAAATAAAACCATAGATGTTCTTCCAGTCCATTTTGTCCTGTATTAGTGTGCAGTTAGATTGCCTAATTCTAAAAAGAAGCCTAAAAAGAAGACAGATTTGAAGTGAGGAATCGTCCAATGGTTGTTAGTGAAGAAAAGTGAGACAGACCCAGCACAAACTGTCTGCTTTAGACCTGGACATCTGGAAAGTCTACTTCAGTGTGAGGACAAAATGGGGCTTCAAAGATGTGTTTCTGGATAAATAAATCCCAGTGTCCCATAGCAGAAATTTGCACACAGGAAGCCATTCATGGCAAAGAGTGGACCCAGATGTTCCGTCAAAAAAAAAATGTTGACAAGCTCCAGCAGAAAACTAGAACAGGGGATGTGGCAACAGTAAGTACATAATGGAGATTGAAATACCACACCTATAGTGGCTAAGTTTTTGTAGTTTTTGTCTACTAGTGTTTTCCTATCCTCGATATTAACCCTAAAATGTTATGAATAAGAAACCATGTACATTTTTAATGTTAAAGCCCTCTTTCAACTTATTAATATTTCTTCAGCAAAATTAATGAAGTTAAATACAGTACTGTATGCAGCTGCTTATGCGCTGGCTATTTTAGGAAACCTGGAGTGTATATGCATATGGTATTATCAGATAATAATAATAATAATAATAATAATAATAATAATAATAATAATAATAATAATAATAATAATAATGTATATCATACGGGAGAATCGTATTTTTAGCATAACTCATTTCTTGCTAAGATTAAGAACCAAGATGGAAATCTTAAAAATCTGTGTGGATAAGCTTGGCCTCATGATTTTCAAAGAATCCATCCCTTGCTGCTAATGAAAATGCCCTGTCCTACCACTGCCATACCTCTGATGCTGAGAGAACATGGAGCATAACTTCTGTAGATAACTTACGTGTATGGGAGGTTCAGACAGCTGAAGCTTTCTTGAGATAATTTCTTGAGATAATTTCCAAGGTGCTATGATGACACACAGGCAGGCAAAGCTGATCAGTACAAATAAATAAAGAAGCAGAATTGGTAGTCTTCCTTCCCATTTGCTCACAATTTCTGTCAGCTGAGAAAACACTCATGACCCATCTCTAGAAACTTGTCTCAGATGCATGAGACAGCCAGATTGAATGAAGGCCTTTTTGTGCTTCCTTTGATTCATAATATTTTGCTCATTGGTAGCAGGAGAATCTCAGCAGCATCTTCTTCCTGACAGGTTTAAATAATCAGATTGTAGAGTTGGAAAGGACTATGAGGGTCATCTGCCTGAAATGCAGGAATCTCAACTAAAGCATCTATGACAGATGGCCATCCAGCCTCTGCTTACAAACCTCCAAGGAAGGAGAGTCCACAATCTCCCAAGAACTATCATCAGAAAGTTCTTCCTGGTGTTTAGTTTGAATCTCCTTTCTTGTAACTTGAAGTAGAGCAGGAGAAAACAAGCTTGCTCCATTTTCCATGGGACAGTCCTTTAGATATTTGAAGATGGCTCCCATATCTCCTGTCTCCTCTTTTCTAGGCATGTAACATTAAACCATTGTTAAAAATATTATGTGGTTTAATTCAAATGAGTAGTGTGATAGTGCATGCTGCTATAAAGTGTTTGGTTTGCTCTTCCCATACTTCCCTCAGCCAGACTTGAGGAAACAAACTGGCTTAGCTTTATATGTGAGCTACTACTTGTGGTTTGTTTCTTCCTCATGGGGTAATGGGATGAGCAGGGAGAAAGCCAGCTTTAAAGCAATGTGCACCGGCACACTTTTCACTGATATTAAACCATAGTTTATTTATAACTGTTGTTCAACATTACATGCAAACTGGGGAATAGCTGATATTTTTTTCTGAAGGTTTTGCATTTAGCAGAAGCAGGGCAAGCACTGGTTGTTATATCTCTGTTAAAGACACAGGAACCCTTCCAGAAAAAATAAATGGCAACCCTAACAGCTTCCATCCTTCAGTTGCAAGCTCCTTTCTTCCTTAGCCATGCTTCTGACAATTAAGTCTTTTTTCTCTCTTGTCATGCTAGTTTTGCATACACAGGGAGATTTTGAAGCTGGAGTCCTTTCAAACAAGCTATCCCTTGTGTCTGAAATGGTAGACTGTATCAAATGGTAGGTCTGTTTATTCTTTGAGCTTGCAGTTCATGAAATCTATGTGGGCATGCGGGAAAAACAGAGGCCCAGTTATTTAGTTTTTGATTGAAAAATTTATACCCCACCTTAAGTATGAATCCTATAAGGGCAGCCAAGAAACAAACAAACAGATAAAATGATAATAAACTGAGCTGATTTAAAAGCAGAGACAAGTAAAAAAAAAAAAAAAGCCTCATGATAGAAAGATCCAACAGTCATATCCCCAGAAACTAGGCAAATCCTCCTAGAGGAGACCATTCAATGAGAGGGGCAGCACATCATAAAAGGCCCTCTCTTGGGTCGCAGCTACCGATGGAAGAATCTGTAAATTTTTGTTCTCTTAGTTTCTCAGTTTCAATCTTAAATTGAAGCCTCCACATATATGCAACAATTTGCAATTTTTTAAAATATAAAAAATAAATAAATATAACCCAGATGAAAATTCTTCAGCATTTTAGTACAAATTTCTCCCAATGAACACATTTTTTTCATGCAGGTTTTCACTAATGTACAAATTTTTGTTATCAATTTCTGTAGTGGCTCCCCATTTTTGGAATGCCTTCCCCAGAGAGGCTCGCCTGGGGCCATCATTACATGCCTATAGGTCCTAGGAGGAAACATTCCTCTTTCCCCAGGCCTTCAGCCATTAAACAATCGATGGTCTTTTACAGTGGGGGGAGTGTTATTATGATTTTATTTTTCTATGATTGCTTTGTTATTGTTTTTATTATTCTATGTAAATTGTTTTTGATGTTGTACACTGTCCTGGGATCTTCGGATAAAGGGCAATATATAAATTGAATACGTAATAAATTAATAATAATAATGGCTGTTTTTCATACAGAATCTGCCCATCTACTGCAGCCAGGTGGTGGTACATCCATTTACCCTTCTGGGGCACGTAGCTTTGCTGGTGGGCCGTGGGACCACACTCGTGAACCAATGTCTGGCAGGCTGGATCGTTCCCTGCAGCCCAATTGACCGATGGTGGCAGGGCTTTGTAGGTATTTCTTTGAGCGGCAGGGCTTTGTGGGTATTCCTCTGAGCGCAGGATCAACTGCCCAATGGGGGCACTTGGCCACGCACCCAGGGCCAAGATAATAGGTGACCTGCCAGGCCATTCGGCCTCATCTTGGTGGGTAGGCATTAGGTAAGCTTAGATCTTGAATGGAGGGGAGGTTGTAGCCTCCGCCAGCTCCTCCACACATAAGGGTATCCTGTTAAAAAGATCCAGAAGGAGTGGCTCCTGTCCAACGCCCAGACGGGGGCTAGGGCCATTCCACTCTTCCAACGGGAACCATTTGGGGGACGCCTCAATTTGACGTAGGTCATAGGGCATTCCCTGTCAATTGGCTTCTCCCTTAGTGACACTGCCAGCAGGTGGGCTAGAGTGATATTTGGCATTGCTTTCCTCATTGCTTATGGCCAAAACCTACACATCTGTAACCAATAAAGCTGTGGCCTTATTTAAACCCATAACACCAACCTATTGTGCACTGTCTAGTTATTTATCCCCTCAGGGAACAGGGTGGTCACGGGGCCTCGACATGCAACAGGGAACGGGGCCTTTGTATAGCAGCACCCTGTCTGCCAAACTCCCTGCCAAAGCTTCACTTTGCCTTCTCTCTCATTTCCTCCCATACTCACCTGCATTCCAGTTCTGATAAGAAACAGTCAAAACTTAAAAACTCCTACCAGGCGTTTAAAAGGATGGGTCTGAATGAATAGCTAGCAACACTGTATTTGTCAGAGTTTACATTCTAAGTTCCTTTGCTTTATGTGGCAAACAATGCATTCAAAAAGCTCAAGGGAAAAAGTGACACTGATGCAGCTTCTTATTGCCAGAGCTATTTTGGGCAACACACTAGTATGAGGCATCATGATAGCCGTAATATTTCCTTTGAAGGAATGTGATTGTGAAGATAAGTGCTATTTTCTTTTCCTTAGCTTTCATACATCAGCAACTTTTTAGCCTCGTAGCCTGGTAATCTTTCTAAGCATTACAGACTGTGTCTATTTTTATTTGGAAATAGAGAGTTGGAAAGCAGCCTGCATGGGCATTGCACTTTTTTCCCTTTCCTGCATAAGACCTGCAGAGTGACGTTTCCTGTTTAACATTGGAAAAATCCACAGCAAGCATGTTACCCACTTGGGTCTTCCTCTTAATAATTGCAGGATCCGGTTTATTTCTGATTCAGTTTCAAGAATTCTCCACATTAAGAACCGAGCACAGAAAAGTGTTCACTTCAGAAAATGAAAACATACAAATTAAATTAAACCAATGATCATACAGTGCAGGAAATAAATATCAGCTCCAGATTATATTGACTGACATTCATTTTTTTCTGTCTTACTTTACCAAATTGCTGGTTTTCAGAGTATATTTGAAGGTCTGAACAGAACCAGTGCATGCACAACTTGTACACGCCTTTTTCAGGGTCAGCTGGGTATATAATCAATTGGCTATATAAGGAGTGAGATGATCTTTCAGGTATTCTGGTCACAAACTGTGTAGGGCTTTATAAACTGGAACCAGCACCTTGAAGTTATAGCAGCAAAACATGATGGTGTTATCCTGTCCCAGTAAGCAGTCAAGCCACTGAACTTTGCACTAGCTGCAGCTTCCTGACCAGCCTCAAGGGCAGCCCCACATACAGTGCATTGCACTAATCCAGGCTGGAGGCTACTTGGCAGGAATGGCAGCAGTCAGGCTCAACAGCATATAAAGAGTCAAGCTAAATCCCATTTTCACAGTGTCCAACTAGATCCCCATAGGAAACCTGCAAGCAGTGAGCACAACAGTACTCACCTACCTTTGATTCTCTGCATCTGGTATTCAGAGGCATCCAGCCACCGACAGTGGAGACAGAACTTAGCCATCAAGGCTAGCAACCAATGTGGGGGGTTTTCTTCAGCTAATTATCCATTGCTTTTTCAACGTGCGTAACATGTGTTTGTCAAGAGCTGGACGGTGCCAGTGCAGTCAACTCTTTATTCAAAGAAACCAAAACACCGCAGGCCTAGTGATCCCAGCAACTCTTCCCAGTAGGTCTTGCTCCAATATGGCAGTTGTGAGGACTGAAGGTCCCCGCCTTCCCACCACTCTCTAAGGTTCCTCTCCAGGGTCCTTCCCAAGCAGTCGCAAACTGCGTATGCACACAGTCATTCTCTGCTCTGCTTTTTTCATTTCTAGGAGACCAGGAGTAGGGAAGCTGGTTGCAGAAGGAGGGGGAGACTTCCTGGAGCCTATCTCAACTCTGCCTCTTGGCTAACCTCCTCTCCAGCCTCCGCTTCAGCCTCGAAGTCTGAACTGCACTCTGCCACAACCTCTTCCTGCTCACTAAACCCTGTTACCTCTTCAGCTTCTAATACCTCATTCTCCCAGTCTGTTGCTTCTTCTCCCTCTGACCACTCATTGCTGTTGCACCGCCACTCCCCTGGCTTTGAACCTTCTTCTCCTGGGGATTCCCTTTGGGGTTCCCACCACTCCTCCGCACCCAGCCAGTCCATGACAATGTTTTAGGTCAGAACTTTAGATCTTTCTCAGAACTGCAAAAAAAGGACAAAATGATCTTTGCATAAGAGGTGGAAGGAACAGGGGCAGTGGGGACCATCCCTCCCGACTAACTAAAAATGTTGCAAGAGTTATGATCAGACAAAAATGCAGAATAGTGGGGGGGGGAGTCTAGCCCAGGGGTTTGCCTGTCCCAAGCTTGAAAGTATCTGTTTCAGTAATGGGATGGGGAATGAAAACAGCTCTCAGCCTGATGACCAGGACAACCAGAAATAAATGGAAGAGTGCTATTGTTCTAGAAAAACACTGAAGACAGATTCCAGGTGTTACTGCAAATAGAAGTAGAACAGGGGAGGTCAGAAAGATGCCACCCAAAAAGCACAGGTGTTTCTTTGTTTGTTTTTAAGTTACTGTTTTTCTAAGTGACTCATGGGGCCTATAACTTCTCAGCAGCCTGCTCTCTCTGCAAAGGTATATCCATAATGCAATCAGGGAAGAATTAAAAAAAACAATCTTTTTACAAATGGTCCTTTATTATGCAGCATCTGTTTGGAAACTTACAAGCTAAACTTTTATAGGAGTTGCACAAAGTTCCTTTTGCAGCTCCATTTGTCTTGCCTTTCCCTGCATCAGGATTTTTGTTACACAAGCAAATCATGTTGAGGCTGCAGAGAGGGGACTAGGTTTGTTAACACTCCAGCCTCATTGGGAGATTCCTCCTTAATAAGAGCTAAATGAGCACATACGCAGAGGTGCAATCATCCATTATGGTGCTTAAACACCAATAAATATCCTGTTTAATATGCCCCAAACTGTTGTGCATTGCTGAAGGGGCCTGGAGAAATCAAAATTTCATTTTTAATTCATGGCGCTGTGGACACTATCCAGTTAGGTGCCTGTTACAGATGCACAGATGCTGGAGAAGGTTTCATCTGGTTTAGACATAGGAAGCTGCCTTATTCTGACTCACATTGTTTGTCCACCTTGCCCAATATATTGTCTATGGCTACTGACAGCAATAGCCCCCCAGGGCCTCAGTGCTCTAAGCAAGCATTGAAATGGCCTGATTGTAAATATGGAGTGGCAATGGAAAATTGATTTATATTGACCACATCCGTTTCCCAGTTTCCTGGCATTTTATTGTTGTCCCACTGTAACCCTTACACTCAGACCTTGACAAAGAAAGAGATATGGGGAGAGGGGCAGCTGGGAAATCATTCGCTTCTCACACATTGCGCATGCATGTGGCTCAAAATCTGCACAAATTATTTTCTTCTTTGATTCCCCTCTCTGCACGTTGTATTCCTTATTCTTTTTTGGAAACAGAAATGCTAAACCAAACTTCTATCACAAAATTTGTTCTTCTGGGATTTTCTGGTATCACAAATCTACAACTTTTGCACTTTGTGATATTGCTTGACAGCCTTGATGAGGAACATACCTTCCGCATTCTCCTCAGATTCTTGTCCCACCCTTTTTCCTGATCTCCCTTCTACACGCTTGTCGAGAATGTGGATTGGGTGGTGGAATCATTTCTGATGCTTCTTAATCATAACTGTTAAAGTTGGGATAGGTAAAAGTAAAGGGACCCCTGACCATTAGGTCCAGTCATGACTGACTCTGGGGTTGTGGTGCTCATCTCGCTTTACTGGTGGAGGGAACTGGCGTACAGCTTCCAGGTCATGTGGCCAGCATGACTAAGCCGCTTCTGGCGAACCTGAGCAGCGCACGGAAACACTGTTTACCTTTCCGCCGGAGCGGTACTTATTTATCTACTTGCACTTTGACGTGCTTTCAACTGCTAGGTTGGCAGGAGCAGGGACCGAGCAATGAATCGTGGGGATTCAAACCGCCAATCTTCTTATCAGCAAGCTCTAGGCTCTTCACTTACATAAATGGAGGGCTTGTCCACACTTCCCCCTTGACCCCGTGGCTAGAAATCATGGACCTGAGACATTTTCCACTTGTCCATTCTTTCTAGGCACAAATCCAAGTCTCTATTTGACTTGCTGCTGCTTTCCCCAAGAAAACCCACTCTTTACCACTGAATCAGAGCAAATGTCAGTTCATGGAAAACCTAATCGGTGTTTGGTCAATGCAGTGCTAAGCAGAAGACTTCATCAGGGGGAAGTAGCAGGGCAAGCAGAAGTGTGGACATGAAAGCTCCTAACACTATTACACATTTACTGCCCTTAGATGTGATAGATGGTTTGTGGATTCATCAACAAACAGAAGGAGAAGGTATGGTAGACTGAGTTCTGGATAGCCTTGATTTAAGTTGTTCCATGCATTTATTTCCTCTTTCATCATGCATTCATTTCATCTTTATTTAACTGGCATGGAACAACAAGAATCACTTATTTATTCTACATTTTACAGCCATGCAGCCTATGCATGTTTACAAAAATTAATTTCAGCGGTACTTATTCCCAAGTATGTATTCATAGGCTTAGAGTCTTTGGGTTTGTGCACACTTCTGCATGTCCTGTGGTCTGAGCGGTTTTCTGCTTGTCCCATTCTAGGCACGGGCCTGGGCAGTTTTTCGTTTGCCCTATCACTTTCCCCAGGAAAACCTGCTCTTTGGCACTCAATTGGAGCAAATGTCAATCCATGGAAAACTCAATTGACATTTGCTCTGACTCAGCAGTAAAGAGCAGGTTTTCCTGGGGCAAAGAAACAGGACAAGCAGAAGTCTGGATGAGCCCTTCGTTTAAAGGCTGGTTGACGAAGCAGATTCTTAGCATTATTATACAAATGAAAGTACATTAAGTCTTCATTGAACAGGTTAGCTAAAATAAAATCCATACTAAATGAAAAGAAAACTATCAGAAAATTGGTCACATATAGTATATAAGCAGAAAGCAGACAACACATTTGATTTCCACCACCGCCCCCCTTACTGATACACCTCTTATATGTGGTGTCACTGCTTCAGGTTTCTGAGTGATACCACAATCTGTAAAATGTTGTTCTATATATTTCTTTTATGTGAACTATCCTGCTAGCAGTGTCTAGATGAGAAGTATGGTTCCAAGCTGTGATGCAGCAGATCTCAGTGAATTATCATCACGGCTTCTCTAGGAAAACTATCCCTTGTTTTTCTAATAAGTAAATGGATTTTCAAACAAATCTCTTTTGATTCTATTCCCCCAGGAACATGGGTCAACGCACATGCAGTGACCTAAAGTACCCATTTATGAGAAATACACATTTTTCTCCCCCAAAAGATTCCCACAAATATACATATCTCCTGTGAGTTCTGGCCCCAATCATTTGTCTCTGTCTGTTTTGAGATTTATGAATCCTTGTTATGTGTAACAGATGTGTCTAGCTACATAAAGTGAAATTAGATGTGAGGCATTGCAGTGGAATACGCATTCTTTATATGGAATGTTATAAAGAAAAAAGCCTTCCCAAATCTCATGGTATAAGGAATGTGACCTCTGTATGAAAATAGTCCACACTTTTATAAAGAAAGCTCTGTGCATGGAATTGTGAGCCACAGAAACCCTTACATACATGGTGGAGAGAAAGGAGGAATAACAAAATAATTACAGAATTTCTGCAGACATTTAAAGGCATTTCCCCATTAAACGGGGGCAAATCAGAGGTGAAGCTACAACCACAGCATTGTTTTCTGATTTGCTTTGTACTGTTCATCAGCTGCCCTTTTGACCCAAGGACAGTTTTCTGCTCTCCAACATTTCAGTCATCAGTTACTTACAAAATTTCTGGAAAGCATCCAATATCCCATTCACTGAACATATTCAGCATGTCAAGACACATGACCAATGAAAATAGGACTCACATAAAATGTGGAATGAAATCAGTTCCAGGTAATATGAATCTAAATGCATCAAGAAACTGAACATGTGAATTTGGGGTAGTATTATCAGCTGAAATGAGCTTCTTAAAAGAAGAAAAAGCTCACCGTAGACACAGTGCAAAACATGATACACAGAGGGAAGAAAATGATGTGCATCTTGAGCAAAGGGTGATATGAGACTGGACACTTGGAGCTATTGACTCATAACTTCTGTTATGCTTTATTGTAAACATCTGAGCAACTGTTATTTTATGTTTTTATATGTCCATTCCCATTGTCTTATCTAGCGTCTGTTCCATGGCAAAGGCTAATGAGCTGACGGAAGATGAATCATGACAAGACTGGAAAATGAGGTAACTAGCCTTGTTTGGAACCTTTTAACTTAGAGAAAAAGCAACGATGAGGTGACATGATAGAAGTTTACAAAGTTATATGTGACATGGAGTAAAGCTTCGCTCCACCTCTCATGAAAATGCAATGAAGCTGAATGTCAGGACAGAAAAAGAAAGTACTTCTTCATGCAGCACTTTTTTAAACTATGGGACTCACTCCCACAAGAGGCAGCAATAGCCAGCAACTTAGATGGCTTTAAAAGAGGATTATACAAATTCAATATTAATTTAAATATTTAAGGCTTATTTAATAGAATGGGTAGATGGAGCTTTCAAAATATTACATTAAAATACATCATCATTGATAAATAAAGTTCATTAGGTTTTATGAAGCTGTTCTTGGAACCTTGCAGTGTAAAGCCAGCAGAAAACAAAAATTTCTACAGAATTTTTGAATTCAGAATATTCTAAAATATACCAGCTTTACAATGCCGTATAAGAGTAGCTGCAAAAATAAGGAGCTACATGCACAGTCACTATCCTTTCAAAGGCAAACTTCAGAATCATGACTTTACAAAAGTCAGAGCTTGCTTAGAGTTTCATATCCTTTTAAAAAATATTTCAGTAGCCTCTGCATCTATCTGATATACTGAGGCCTATAAATTATACAGGAAGAAACATGCCACTTAATCCAGTAGGATTGGTAATGCTTTCCTGTATGCCCAATAAAAATAGATCAAAGAATTTAGCGCTTGTACAGACAAATGTTAACCTGGCAAAAAATGAAACAATATTTGAGAGGCACTTTCTGAAATGAAGAAGAAAACCAGTAACTGCAGATCAAACCAACACAACAGATGTTTCTTTCATCTTCCCATTAGGAGATCTGCAAGTACCATCTGCAGTAGAAAGGTTTCCCTTTTACTCTTGAGAAGGCAAGCAAACTCAAGTAACGGCTAATTTAATATTCCACATCGACTATAGTGCTTTCTAAGTAGAACAACATGGTAAAATAGGTATTATGACGCCATATGCGTGTTGGGTAACAGATGGGGGGGGGGGGAATTGATATCAGTCCACATTTTAATACAGCTCCACCTGATGAAAATGATGTACAAAAATGCAGTAGATATTATATTACATGTAACATTATATCGCTTATTATTGATATGCTTGCTGCCCTGAGCTACAGAAGTCATGCAATGTACTCTTCCTTTGTTAGTAGCTAAAACACCCATGATGGGCATCATGCAGTCTCCTTGCAAACCTTCCTATTCCACGTTCCAGCTTTCTGTCCTCACTCCAGAGAACAACTAGGACTAATTGCTCTCTGACTGAAATTAGTTAGGTTCATTTCTCACTGAGTTGTTTGTTCCTTTGCTGTTAAATCTTGGGAAGGAACCAACAGTAGCCTCATGAGAACAGAAATAGCTAATTGGGGGGGGGGAGTACTGTACAACATGTACAGGAAATTCGTGCTGTGCATAATGGGATATTAATGTAAAAATGGGAAGTACTGCCTTGCTGTCAAGTTGGGGATTCATCAGATAAACTCATTTCTGAATCTTGGCTGGAAAAAAGTCCATTTTTAACATTGCCACACTACTATGAAAACTTATTAACACCCTTCCTTTCATCCTGCCAGTGCAACTTCTAAAGGAACATTATTTATTTTCAGATACAGTGGTACCTCAGGTTAAGTACTTAATTCATTCCGGAGGTCCGTACTTAACCTGAAACTTTTCTTAACCTGAAGCACCACTTTAGCTAATGGGGCCTCCTGCTGCTGCCGTGCTGCCAGAGCACAATTTCTGTTCTCATCCTGAAGCAAAATTCTTAACCTGAAGCACTATTTCTGGGTTAGTGGAGTCTGTAACCTGAAGCGTATGTAACCTGAAGCATATGTAACCTGAGGTACCACTGTACCTGTTTGGTTCAGAGCGTGACTTCTACTATGCAGAGATGGTAGATCATGGGTTCACATTCAGAACATTCAGCAGCAACGAAAGTGCAATGAGCAAGACCCCTTTCTCCCTTTCTTCAGAGCTGGCAACCACATTTAGTTCCTGTGCTAAAGCTTCCCATACCCGTTGTGTGAGTAGCCAAGGCTTTTGCAGAAGAAGGAAGGGTTTCAGATTCAGGAACAGCCCTGCTCTTAAGGAACAGAGGCAATTGCCTCAGGTGGCACAAGTTGGGATCTGTGCCAGTTGGCATCCCCAGTCCCACCACTTGCCCCTCCTGACTTGACCAGCCTGGCTGCTACCCCATTGCCCCAAAATGCCCTCCTCCCTCACTGGCTTGCTATAGAAAGGGCCAATGGGATCCTTCCTCAGAACAAAGCATTCTGGGTTGGGTGGCCAGTTTGGTGTGGTGGCTAATAAGGCCTAAAATTAATTACTGCAGTGTTAAATTCCCACACACATGTCTAGTATGCATGCTCAAACCTTCCATAGGCTTGTTTAGCAGGCAGAACTATTTCAGTGAAGGTTTTTTTCCTGCATACCTTTGGGATTCTTCCAACCTGCAAGGTGGCCAAACCTTCCCTCTCCAATCACGCCTACTTTCTTAAGCTCCACTTTACTAAGAGAACAGATGATATATTTCTTTGGCAATGTCTAACATACACAAACATTAAACTACACACCCTTCGGTGGCCTTTGAGTATGAGGAGAGACGTGACTTAATTTCCTATTTTCCCCAATCTCATGAACATTACAAGGTTTCTATTCATTAGCCAAAAAAAGAATTTCTTTTATAAAGTGCAGGAAGGAAACAATGTTTGGTGGGGAACCAAGTTCATTTTCCATGGAAACGGGCTGAAGAAACAAATAATTGTTTAGGGCAGGGGAAAGCTGTTTCTCCTGTTTGCTGCAAACACATACACAACCATTATTGTGCATTTTGATTTCAGTTTTGTCAGTTTTATATACTGTACATATTGATTCTAACTGTTGTTGATGCTGGCCCAAATCTAGGGAAAGTTAAATAATAGTACCAATTATGTTGTATTGATTTCAGTGGAACTAAATTAGTATGCCTTTCTTGGGATTTGGGCCAATGTGTTTTTATTTATTTCCATTTGTAATACAGTTGTGCAAATCATAATGGCGGACACTATTAATACTGGTACATATTCATATTAGCAGTCCACGTGGCATGGATACATCAGTGGTTATATTCCCATATTCTAGGTTCAACTGATTCAGCCTTCTTCAACCTGTTCTTTGGGACTACATCTCCCATCAGGTTCAGTCAGTATGGCCAACGGTTAAGGGGGATGGGATGAATGGTTCTCCAAATACGTGGAGGGCACCAGGTTGGGCAAGAATGCACTAGTAGAAGAAGAAGAGTTTGGATTTGATATCCCACTTTATCACTACCCTAAGGAGTCTCAAAGCGGCTAACATTCTCCTTTCTCTTCCTCCCCCACAACAAACACTCTGTGAGGTGAGTGAGGCTGAGAGACTTCAGAGAAGTGTGACTGGCCCAAGGTCACCCAGCAGCTGCATGTGGAGGAGCGGGGAATCAAACCCAGTTCACCAGATTACAAGTCCACCGCTCTTAACCACTACACCACACTGGATCAAAAGCATGCTACATACGATCAGCTTCAATACATGGAATTGTGGGGGCAGAAAAGTGATCCTCCCTTGTCCCAGGCAGCAAACTGTCTTGGGCTAGTCCTGACTCCATGAACAGATCAAACATTCTTGCTTGGAACCTATTTATTTCTTTAAAAAAACATTTAAACGCTATGGCAGTCAAATTAAAAAGAATAGGTTAGGAAGCAGAACCAATTCAAAATGCTATAATCTGCAGCCAAGAGGACAAAAGAAAAGTGGTCGGGGAAGAGAGAAATCATCCAAGAATCTGCCTTTATAAAATATGAACGGATTATCAATAAGCCACGGTTCCTCCTTTCCCAGAAGATACAATACAGCCTATGATTTCTTGCAACAATGCCCAGCCTACAGAAGGCATAAATGCTAGCCAAGATATTGCCTCTTACCCTCCTTCCCAAACCCTTAGGAAATAATGCGACAAGTGAGTACAGTGGTACCTCTAGTTACGAACTTAATTCGTTCCGGAGGTCCGTTCTTAACCTGAAACTGTTCTTACCTAGAGGCGTGCTTTCGCTAATGGGGCCTCTTGCTGCTGCTGCGCCGCCGGCACATGATTTCTGATCTCATCCTGGGGCAAAGTTCTCAACTCGAGGTAACTCTTCCAGGTTAGCGGAGTTTGTAACCTGAAGCATTTGTAACCTGAGGTGTTTGTAACTCGAGGTACCACTGTAATAAAAAATGGCATAGATTTCAGAATATGCTCTAGAACTTTCTAATCAAATGTCTTTTGCTCATAAAGAATTAGCCTGCTTGTACCAGGCTGTTTCTGCAACACTCATAGAAAAAGGGAAAAATAATAGAGAGACATCTGAAATGGCTGCCACACAGCTGTGGAATTCTGTCCTTTGAGGACTTGCAAAGGCCCAAATGCGGACATTTCTTGGAAGCAGTGTAAAACTTTATAAATAAATTTGGTGGCACAGACTGAGACAATAAAGGGCAATGTTTCAGGTTTTCAATCTTGAAACAGTTTTTGATTAGATCATTGATACTACTGTACCACATGCCAAGTCTTAATAATAATAATAATTTTATTATTATTTTATATCCCGCCCATCTGGCTGGGTTCCCCCAGCCATTCTGGGTGGCTTACAGCATATATAAAGCTTCTTAGAATTCCTAAGCAACACTGGATATGAAGCTAGCTAATAGTAATGGGATGGCCTATGCTGAACACATCAGCAAAATAAATGAAATAAATTAATGAACCTACATGATTGATGCTTATTATCTCCAGTAGATTTACTCTGAGTAGGGCTAGCTTTGTGCACAACACAAAATTGCAATTTGATGAAGAAATGAGACAAGCTGAATTTAAGATTGGGAAAATTAGGAACCGAGAAACGACAAAATTGGCATGATTCATCTATCTCTATATAAAATAAAGTCACATTAAAGCTGAAGGCAGGCTCAAAAATCCACAATGCATGAGAGACCAGGTGTTCTTCCTGCTTTGTCTTTCACGGGAAACCTAGGAGGTCCTGGTGGGCAAATTGAAACCTGCAGGGAATGAGTTAGTGACCCATACACTGGAACGTGCAAGATTATAACCCAATTTTGTGTGAATAAACGATCCATTTGGAAACCCCAGTATTCATGCTCAAAATAAAACAAAGCAGAAAGCTCTGATTTTAAGGGGCTTTAAACTTCCTTCTTTGCTCTTTTCTGGCACTTAAAATGCATCAGCACTTTGGCTCACATGAACTTTCCTCGTCAGTAAATATGCTGGCTCTGTGGAGTATGCTACATGGGTCAAATATTCCTGAACTTAAGCAATAATTTCAGTGGCTTTCGATACAATCAACCATAGTTTTCCTTCTGGAGCAACTGTCATAGCTGTCAACGTTTCCCTTTTTTAAAGGGAAATTCCCTTATTCTGAATAGGATTCCTCACAAGAAAAGGGAAACGTTGACAGCTATGGTGACTGTCCGAACTCGGGGTAGGTGGCACCGCTTTGTGGTGGTTGAAGTCCTACTTGGATGGTCGTTCCCACAGGGTGTCACTTGGGGAATGCTTTTCAGCCCTGTGGAACCTTCAATGTGGAGTTCTGCAGGGCTAAATCCTATTCCCCACATTGTTTAACATCTACATGAAATTACTGGGTGGGGTTATCGGGAGGTTTGGAGTACATTGTCAGCAGTATGCTGATGACACTCAGCTCTATTTCTCCTTTACATCTTCAGGTGAGGCAGTGGAAGTGCTGGCCTCAGTAATGGACTGGATGAGAGCCAACAAACTAAAACTCAATCCAGATAAGACTGAGGTACTGTTAGTGGGTGGTTCCCTAGACCGGATGGGTGGGAGATCACCTGCTCTTGATGGGGTTACACTTCCTCTGAAGGAGAAGGTTCGTAGCTTGGGGGTACTCCTGGATTCTTTGCTGTGGCTCGAGGCTCAGGTGGCCTTAGTGGCCCCGAGTGCCTTCCATCAGCTTCAACTCAGGGCCCAGCTATGCCCCTATCTGGACAGGGATAGCTTAACCACTGTTGTCTATGCTCTGGTAACCTCAAAGTTAGATTACTGCAATGTGTTATACATATTGCCTCTAAAGATGGTTCAGAAACTTCAGCTAGTGCACAATTCAGCAGCCAGGTTGCTCACTGGAGCATATTACATCAATCCTGGTCCAACTGCACTGGCTACCAATTAGCTCCCATGCCCAATTCAAAGTGCTGGTTTTGACCTATAAAGCCTTAAATGGCTCAGGAACGCAATACCTCAAGGACCGCCTCTTTCCCTATGAACCCAGAAATCATCTTCTGAGGCCCTTCTTCCTGTGCCTCTCCCTCGAGAGGTCCATAGGGTGGCAATACAAAAATGGGCCTTCTCTGCAGTGGCTCCCTGTCTGTGGAATGCTCTCCCCAGGGAAGTTCGCCTGGCAACTTCATTATACTTTTCGGCGCCAGGCAAAAATGTTCCTTTTTAACCAGGCCTTTAGTTGATTTGATTGACATCCTATGCCCTTTTAAAATGTGGTGTCTCTTGGGGGGGGAGGTTATTGGGTTGTTGCTTTTAGTTTGATTATATATTTTGTGGTTTTATATTTGATTTTATTCTGTGAATTGCACTAAGACCTCCGGGTATAGGGTGGTATATGAATTCAACAAATAATAATAAAATCAATAAATAATTTCCAAATCTCAAAGAAGCTGTGTTGGTTATATGAGTAATGTCACATGAACAAACATTTCCACAAAGGAACAGTCAGGGTTCAATGTCCTCATGAAATGTCTAAATACATAAGAGAGAGCCATCCTGTAAAGCAGGGGTGGTCCTCCAGATGTTCTTGGACTCCAGCTCCCATGAGCCTCAGCCAGCATGACCAATAACCAGGGATGATAGGAGCTGTAGATGAGCAACATCTGGAGAACCACCCTGGCTGTAAAGGGGGAAACGGAGAGGTGTGACAGATATGTTTTTCTGGTAGCCAATTTGTAGCTTACTTTCCTTGATGTGATTTAATTATACCACAATGCTGTGAAAATATGAGTGGACTAATTTTCCTATTTTGCACAGTTTTGCAAAATACTTTTATATTTTATGGGGGATACATTGTCTTTTCACAAACTTTCATTTTTTCCCCTCTTGATAGCTTGTTTATAGCTTAAAGGCCTGCTTCTTATATCCTTATTTCCTCTTATAGAATTTGATAACATTGCAAGTCCAAAAGTTAATTTTAGGTCACTGATATTTTTAGTTTTTTGGGTTTGTGCTTCCTTTTGTGGAAAACAGGAAGTCCATCATCTTTCTCTTTTCTTTTCCTGAATTCTGTTGCATCTTCTTTTTTTGCTCTTTAGGGTCAAGGGGGTGCAAGGCCTAAGAGGATAAAGCTGTTTTTTCAACATTCCCAAATTAAGGCGGCTTCGGATAGGAGATAGCTCCCACCATCTGTCAGACATAGTTCTCACACTTCAGGCAACTGCTTTAAACACTGGCATACTTTCTTCTGTGTTTGTTATGAATTGCTGCCAAATCTGGACATGTTTCACATGGCCCAACAAAGAATATCACTGATAATAAGTCAAGCTCACATTGCTCGGATGGCCTTCGAGGAATGCCAGATTAATTCCTGACGGGAAAATATCATTCCTCAGATGACGCTAATATGACACAATGAGATCACAATTGCAGCACAAAAGTCTTGCAAGGAAAACCAGGAGGGGGACCATGGTTCATGGTATGCATGCAGAAAGTTCCAGATTCAATCCTCTGGCATCTCCAGTTAAAAGGATCAGGTAGCAGATGATGTGTGCGATCAGAAATAAGTTTTATTTCTGACAAAGAAAACAGAAAATGGAATTGCTAATACATTGGATTTGGAGGGGGGGCTAAAGATGCTTTCAATATTAATTATATCTTTCTGCTTGCCCACTCCCCATAATCAATTTATATATTTATAAATAGCTAAAATTAAAATGCTGCAAGTCCCCGGAAGATTTTCACAAAATTGAAAAAAAATCTGTCCTAGAGGTTCTTATCTTACAGGAAAACTAGAAAGCTTTCCTTCTTTCTTTCTTTCTTTCTTTCCTTCTTCTTTCTTTCTTTCTTTCTTTCCTTCTTTCTTTCTTTCTACATTTCTGTTATACATTTCTTTTGCTGGTCCCACTTTTATATTTGGTCAATCCTCCCTAAATCACTGATCATAGGTTGTCACTCTGAAAGGACAGTCAATGAAAGTATTATTTGAATGTGTCAAGTTATCCCAGAGCTAAACAGATTCTGGAATGCAAAACCTCTCCATGCTTATGAATGCAAATACATTACTTCACAAAGGCATAAAAAAAGAAAAATGTTGGCACGTTGTGGAAAGTAACAGCTGCCTTCATTTTGTCATGTTTCCCTTTCTGTTAAAAAAACCAAAACATCACTCTCTTATTCCATGCTGAAATACAGGCAGCTGTTCTATAAAGTGGAACTAAAGATCTGTTGGCAAACAGGGTTTTTTTCCTTCCAGAAAGTCTGCAATTTAGAGCTGCTTTAATATAGATTTTTCTGTGGGAGGAAAATCCTTTTTTATCAGTTTTGTAGAGGTATAATTTGTGCATATATCTGACTTGAAAAGAACTGGGGAATAAGCCAAAAGGGTGCTGTGTTTTGTTGTATTACTTATTATTTTATCTATTCCAAATGTATATTTTCCCAACGATGTTTCCTTCCCCCAGATTATTGATTTACTGGCAGCCTTAATGTTACTTGGGAATTCTAATTAAAAAAACAACCATTGCAGTTTTGAAATCCGTGATTAACTCAGGATCTGTATGCAAAAAGTTGGTTACAAGCTGAAGAGGTGTCCAAATTTATAGTGAACAAACAACTTTCCAAAATATATATTACATTTTTCATGTCCCTGTTGTAACGTCTGATATACCTGTGGCATTCAAGCTACAGGTCAGTCATTCCAGATTTATAAGAGAGAATTTGGGTAGCCACAGCTCTGAGTACCACAATTCTTAGAACCTGGACTTCTTTGTCTTCCCCAGGTGCTTCAAAGCAAATAAGAAGCCCTTCATGCAGTTTTAACAACTTAAGAGACTTCTGGATCAAATCATAGACCAGACTGAGATTAAATCCTCATTTAATGTATTGGTGCTAAAGAGCAAGAATTTACCCTTTTCTAAAATCATCACCAAAGGGCTGGCACTGTGGGTTAAACTACAGAGCCTAGGACTTGGCGATCAGAAGGCTGGTAGTTCAAATCCCCGTGATGGGGTGAGCTCCCGTTGCTCAGTCCCTGCTCCTGCCAACCTAGCAGTTCGAAAGCACATCAAAGTGCAAGTAGATAAATAGGTACCGCTCCAGCGGAAAAGTAAACGGCATTTCCAGGCGCTGCTCTGGTTCGCCAGAAGCGGTTTAGTCATGCTGGCCACATAATCCGGAAGCTGTCTTCAGACAAACGCCAGCTCCCTCAGCCTATAGAGCAAGATGAGCGCTGCAACCCCAGAGTCATCCGCGACCAGACCTAATGGTCAGGGGTACCTTTACCTTTAATTATTTTTTTCTATGTTTTTAGTTGATAACTACAGTAGAAATGCCACTAGCTTTGGGAGGGGTTCTGATTCAAAACACATAGTATTGTTACAATCCAGTCAAGATCTGTTTTCATAAAACAGTGCAGGTTCATTTAATAAGGAAAGAGGAGGGGACCACACCACTCCTTTAGCAGCACTCTGTTTCATATGATGTCCTTGGCTCTTCAAGGAAAGTGGACACAAGAGGCTTACACTCTTCAGTTACACAGCTGCTCATAGCAGATGTTGTCCTTTAGGGGAAGATCATTCTTCATTTATCCTGGTGGCTGGCCAGTTGTGGGGGGGATAAAGGAGGCCCGAGTGAAGTCTGAGAGCCAACGTGGTGTATTCTCAGACTTATTCAGGTCAGAAAATTAGCATATTTTTCAAGAAGAAGAAAAAACCCTGGCATATTGAAAACACGTTCTGGCCTAGCCAATGCACTTTTTATTTACCTGGGAAAGCATTTAAACATGTGGCCTTCTGGCCAGAGCTGGCCCTACCATTAGGCAGAAGAAGGTAGCCATCTTGGGCAGCTGATTCTGGGTGTCATGAAACGGAAGAAAATATTGTTGTATTATTACTGCTAGGGAGGGGAAGAGGTGTTTCTGGGATTTGCCTCCCAACCTTGGGTGCCAAAATAACTTGTCCAGTTATGCCACTTCATGTGCGTGTAAGCCCTGTTCTCCACCTGCATTCTTAAGTGGTACATTCCCAGAAGTATGACATGATTTTGAGCATCAGCCAGTTTATGTTGTTTGAAGTTATTGCCATTGCTTTCCACCTCAAATACACAAGATTAGCTTTGAACCTAAATATGTTTGGAAGAGCAAGCACAGAAAAACCCAGAGGATATATTTAAAGGCAAGATATTGGCAACCATTACAAGTCAAATGAATAAACAACTAAAAATATTTCCATCAAACAAGGTTTCATAATCTATCTTGGGTTGTTTTTCTAAGCTAAGCTTATTCAAGTTTAAAAATAAATTAGCGACCTGTGCTTTTCAATAGAGTTAATATAATTACTTCAAAGCATCCAATATTTATAAAGCTGTGAAATACTGTTTTTAGTTTTTTGTGTGTTTTTTACCAAGACAACAGCAGAGACATTTTTTAAAATCCTCTTATAAAACCAAAAGTATATTTAACATCAACAGTGCAAGTGAAATATGCTAATGCTGCAAAAATATACATAAATTCAAAGCACAAACATAGATGGAATCAACTGCAAAGTTGTTACCAACAACACAATCCACATTACTCTGTATTAATATTCTAGTGTGTCTTGCTAATATTTCAAATACATGTTTGCTTGGTTTTTACTTTCATTATTTAATTTCTATACATGCTTTCTTCTAGATAGAGGATAGAGTTGCCTGCTCTCAATACACTTCATCTTTTACAGTAATGTTTGCCAGCAAGAGTTTCATTAAAATTTCATTATACTGATGGTCTAATACAATGTGTTTTAAAAGGACAGTGCACATTCAGGTCAGGTTCCATGTTGACCACAAAGATAAGTCCCAGAAAGTTCAGAGTCTGATTATAATTTCTGGTGTCTGCCAGTTCAGACATAAGAAGGGACTGTTTCTTATCTAGCCTTGTCTCCTTGGGTAAACTGTGAGCATGGAGGAATGAACACCCATCTCTCCAGTATATGCAAAGACTCCTAGCACCAAGTGTGCAAAAAGAATTTATTCACAAGTCTCTATTAAACTGGATGGGAACGATTGGGGGGGTGTTTCGTGTGTGTAATGCTGAGCTCCAAATTGGAGCATTTCTCCTTAATGTAAAAAACAACAATAAACACAGTTTTGTAAATAAGTGAGCACTGCAATGGGGATCTGAACAGACCTGTTTTATCATTTGCAGCAAGAGAAAGCAGGGGATTCCTTAGCGTGAGAACAGCCAGCAAACTTCCCTAGATTTTATAATTATGAAAATATTCAGAGTTGTTTAAAAGTTGGCATTTCACCCAATATTTTTCTTGAATATTTCTCCCACACAAAAGAGCTTGGATTCTTTGCTACTCCCATTGCTTCAGACTAGTCTGGAATGTGAAAATATGTCTGATCCCATGTGCCCATAAATGGAAAGTAGCCTGATACAGATTCTTACAAAATAAGTGACTGAAACAAGTGTACGCTGCTCCGTGTTTGCCTGGGAAAGCTTTGTTTCTTAGTTCATTTTGTCCCGTTTCCCAGGCTGGAATAAAAGCCTGCTGCTTAATTTAGCTGTCACCCTTGCCCCAGCAGTTAAGGTGAGCAGGGGAAAAAATGTAATAGCATGTAAATGCCTGTGGCGAGTGCTTGTTTAGAACAAGCCACAGTTAGGGAAACTGGCACACAAAACACAGGGCTGGATTTATGGATACAAAAAAAGGGTGGTTTTCTTTCAGGGACAAACACAGGCCATCATAATATGAGCTATTCAATCATTTACATTCAGCATGCCGCCATCATGCGTGTGTATAATTAGATACAGGAGTGATTGCAATCTCTCATACAAAGAACAACAGGGGGGAAGCTACTTTGAGAACTTATATTGCAGTGGTGTTGTGGCCTGTGGGGTGAGGTTGGTTTTATGCTTTCTGTTGATGCAGTTTCAGCCAAGCCCTTCTGTCATTTGCACCTGAATGAATAAAGGGCAACCACCTGAGAATGAGATTCTGTACGACCTGAAACCTATGACCCAGAGACTTAGGTTGGTTAATCTATACTTTAAAACACACTCATCAAACTATACATTTTAGGATTCTTTGGTGAGACACAGGACAATGCAGCTGGTCAATATGAAGCTATACAAATACTAAAGACTCTTGAGGCAGACTCTGTCTCCAGGATACTAGAGGTGCATTTGCCTCCATCCCATCATGAGTTCAAAGCCTATATGCTAACAATGAGATTGAAAAACCAGAACACAATGCTTTATGTCAAGCTTCCATACTAGTGACAATACCGATATTCATGTCCCTTTTAATTATGGTTTTATCAGTATTCTTAAAAATATATTAACTGGAAGGAATGTCTTCAAAGTCATGTTTTATGATATCATAGAATTCTCAAGAACTAAAATTACAATTGCCAGTATTTTACATACTGAAAACCTGATTTCATTGATTAAACAGCTAAACAAAGGTAGACGGTTCTCTGCAGAATTTTTGAACAATGGTAGAGTTTGTAGGCAAGTTCTAAAAAGAACCTCAAAAGCAAGTATGAAACCTAACCATGAAACATCTGCTTAGTTCAATGGATAACATGTTTCCTTATTTTTTAAAAAAACTAAATATAAAATATCGTACTCCTAATTCCAAGAACACTGAATTTGGTCTTTTTACTAAACAATACTTGACACATACAGAAATATCAACAGCAGTTGGGATCTGCTATTTTTGTTGGAAAGAAACAGAAAAAATCCTTCTATAAATGTTTTTCTGAAGCTAGTCTGCAGCGATCCTAAAAACCACTTTTTTTAGAACAGTCCCATTGAAATAAGTAGTCTAAGATGTTTTTTCCCCTAAAGTGAGCAACATCTATTGAAATCAAATAAATGGTGAAACTTCTACCATATATTATTGGTGTCCAAAGTAGAAACAAAAATAGATATATGAATGGTTTATAAAGCAAGTGATTTCAGATGCTTACATCTCAGGCTCCTTTAGAGAATACCTATTTAAAAAATGTTTGAACATTTGTTCATGTGTGCTTTATAAATTAAAAGTATTGTCAACAAGTTTCACATCAGGTGTGCCTGTCTGAGTTTCTTATTTGATGAAACTCTGTGACCCTTTCATTAGAACTAGTTTTTTTTTCTCATTCCCCCATTCAGCACAATCTTATGTGTGTTTACTTAGAAGTAAGTCCTGCTGTGTGCAGTGTTTCTTATTCCCATGTAAGTGTGCACAGGACTGAGCCTTCATTCATTCATTGGCAGTACTTTTGCCCCATGAGCATTAATGTAAGTAAGAAGAATTTTGGCCCTCTGTTCAATCACATCAATTAATTTATCAATGCCTTGACGACCACCTTGGCTTTCCCAAAAAATTCTGTCAAGGAACAAAGACTGTAGAATCTTCTCTCGCAAACGCTGACTTTTCAGCACGGAGACTGCCGATTCAGGGAACCTGCAAGTAAACAAACAAGTCACCTCTGATCAAATTTCACAGGAATGCTTTTTTGTCAGTGATTTAAGCCTTTCCTATTTTTATACATCATTATTTCACTTGTAGTAAACGTAAAAGAGGCAAGGTGAATTCAGTCCTCCCCAAAAGAAGTATGTCAAGTGAGAAGCAAAAAGCAGGTAGCAAGAGTGGTGAGACCAGTGAAAGACTTGAAGATTCAAGAAGCAGAGCTGGAACAGGAACAGCAATGAGCAATATTTGTGAGATCTACGTATAATATGCTTTGTATATAGGAAGGTAGGCATGAAGAGGAAAGGACAGTGATTAATCATAGTGTAGTGAGAGACATCAAGGTCAAGAGCCCACAATTATCCACATGGAAAGGGATAATGCATAGAGTCCACATCACTAAACGTAACCCCAGTGTTCTTACAGCTCCCCAGCCATGTTGCTTAATGCCAATATATGGCCAGACAGAGAGGCCTGGAGATCTGCATTCAGCCTTTGGCTGGCCAGGAAGCTCCCCACCCTATACACATTGCTGGTATATTATAGAACTTACTCATTTATGCCTTGTAATATTTTGAAATCCAGATTTTCTTCACTTCTGTCAAAGTAACCTTTATTATCTATAAAGACCAAATGCCTTGGATCATCTTTTCTCTGGATAATGTGTGTCAAATCAATGTTATCCTGGTCATCACAATTCAGGTTCAATCCTTTCTGGACACAGGAATCTTCTTTGCGTGGTTTGAACCCACAGCAGTTCTTGTCCAAGCGATGGTAGATCTGAGAATGAATTCAGGTAAATCATCAAGATGCAATCATATGAAAACATCTACCAGGTGTATGGGATGCCACCAAAGCACATGTGAACGTGAGGCATCATAACTGTTCATCAGCTTTAGAAATACCGTAAATTAAAATCCTTAATTCATACAGAGCTGCTACTCCCTGACTCCCTGGAGAGTTGCTTTCCAGGCCTGAGAAGAGTCAGTTACATGTACCATTTCTCTGACTCTGTAGAGGAGCTGTTTCACATGTTACAGGAAAAAAATAGACCCTAGCATTCCCAGAACCTTATTAACATTTGAAGACAAGACAGGCATATACAAATGTATAGGAAACTTGCACTTGACAACTACCTAGAGTTGTGACACTCATATTCCCAGCACACATGCATATGGCCTGCAAAAAATAAAAGTTTCCTGAAATATGTTTCGCTCAGCTCTTATAATATATGGCATGTGGTCTACAGGATACCTATATATTCCATACTCAGCATGATTGCTTCTACGTGTACAATTTTTGGCATGTTCGTGTTTGTTATTATCATTCCTTCTTGGCAAGGATATGTTTGTTTGGGCCCAATGCAGCCACTTAGGTACAGTTGAATGCTTGCAACACTCTCGTCCAAAGAGCTGCCCATTTGTGTATGCCTGGAATGTCAATCAAAGGGGAAGAGGTCAGTGGCAATCAGCTCCCATGCACAAGGGTATGTGGGAAGAGAGTGAGGAGGATACAAAGGGAGACTAGATCATGTTGCAAGTTGTGCAGCATTAATAGTAGCAGTACTATCTGACCAAATAGCAATTTACCATTCTGAAATGTTGCACTACTTGTGTCATTAATTTCCTCTGAATTATTATTAATAATAAAATAATAATTTATATCTCGCCCATCTGGCTGGGTTCCCCCAGCCACTCTGGGTGGCTTACAATATATATAAAAACACAACAAAACATCAAACATTTAAAAACAAAATATCCTACACAAGCAACAAGGTAAAGGTAAAAGTACCCCTGACCATTAGGTCCAGTCATGGCCGACTCTGGGGTTGTGGCGCTCATCTTGCTTTATTGGCCAAGGGAGCCAGCATACATCTTCCGGGCCATGTGGCCAGCATGACTAAACCGCTTCTGGCAAACCAGAGCAGCACACGGAAACGGCGTTTACCTTCCCACCGGAGTGGTACCTGTTTATCTACTTGCACTTTGACGTGCTTTCGAACTGCTGGGTTGGCAGGAGCAGGGACCGAGCAACGGGAGCTCACTCCGTCGCGGGGATTCAAACCGCCAACCTTCCGATCGGCAAGTCCTAGGCCCTGTGGTTTAACCCACAGCGCCACCCGCGTCCCTTGTCACACAAGCAACAAACAAACCAATAAATCAATAGAAACGAACAACAACAATAAACAGTTTACAGTTATACCCAAATTATAATAACCGCCAACCCCAACTAAACATTTAACCAACACTAACCCAACAAAAATAAAACAGAGGAACCAAAATTAGAACAGTTTAAAACATTTTAGCCAGTTGCCCCAACCCAAGAGTTGTTCCAGCAATGTCCCAGTGGCCTCCTAGGAGCCTCTTTTAACTCTTCAAAGTGAGTCTGGGCTCTGCCCCCTAAGCCAGGTGGAAATGGGCCTTGCAGCAGGGAGCAGGTCTTTCTTCCAGCATTCGCTTCCTTAAATTTCAGTGTGGTAAACTCAGCATGTGCTCTTCCCCAAACATAAATCCATACTCTGTGTCCTTTCATCTTGCTATGGCTGCTTCAGTTTACCAACACACTCCAGCTACTATTTCTGAATAATGATAATGGTGCCATGCTTTTTGCTAAGCTGAAGTGTTTACGCTACAGGCCCCTAAATTTCAAAGTTAATGTGGCTTAAATGCGGTTCCCTAGAGAGAAGACCATTTACTATATACTCCATTACTGAGAGAGAAATATTAATGGTTCCACATGAACACATTGAGACTGCTACAGTCTCTATGCTATTCCTGTATGGCTGTTGCTATGTTTAGTATCCGTACAATAAATACCGTGACTTTCAGTTGGGTGCCAAGCATGACATACTCAGGGATATACTGAGAGACATTAGACGTGACAATCTATTTTTAGTTTCGAAATCAATGTCCTATAATAGCCATACCTATAGTGTTTGCATATGAATTATACTTAAATACTGTATGTACTACCTACGCGCCATTATGAAAACCAGCAACTCAATGATTTCTGCAATTTACAAGTGTGCAGAAAGCTGAATTATTTTAGAAATCAAAGGACAATTTATACATGTAACTAGAAGTTACAGACAACCAGAACCTTCTCCTGGATTTGCACCAATGGAATGACTGAAAGCTGCATGTATAGAAACGGAACTCTAATAGTGCCTTGTTGCCAGCATCACATGCTCTGGATAGTATATTTATTTAAGGATACCTAACCAGGCCTATTTCATGATTTTCCTTGTAGTAATAGGTAATGATAGAATTAAACATTGCCTCCCATTCTATGGGTTGGAGCTATGACTCCACCCTATAGCTTGTTCTTGTGGTTGCTTTCATTTTCCCATACTGTTGTGTATAAAACTGTTCATCCATAAACAGCCTCCTGTTCTGGGCTTACAAAGTGAGGAATCTTACCTTGTAAGAACTTAGATGAATGAGATGAATAAGGTGACTCCCCTACAAGGTCATTATTTGATCAGGGGTAGGGAAGGAGTTGCTCTGTGGATCATGGTAAAACTCTGAGAATTTCAAGCTCTAGACAGTTTCATAATGATGTGCTTGAATTGCCAAGCCTGCGACCTAACATTGCTACTTCCGCCCTAGTCAGGAACACAAGGACTTTGCAGTTCTTAAGAGTAAAGCCTTGACACAAATGGACCAGAATTTACTAAAGTAAGTGAGTTATAGTGGAAGGGCTAGGACATGTCAACCATTTGCCCCCTGGGTAAGAATTCTCTATCATACTTTGTTTTGAATTCTAATTTCTGTAACACCTTTGCATTGCAGATGTTTCAAATGTGGCTCCCTCACCACTATCATTTTTTTATATAAATAGTTTATTCAATAAACTGTGTTGCTATAATTAATCCTGTATACTGGCAATAAGTCCATTTGCCTTACCTGTAAAAGAAAATCAAGTAGTGCCATCTTGGACCACTCATAGTGATGGATATCTGTACATCCCCACTCTGTTTTGGGTACTTTGCCATTTTGCCAACACTTTTGCTTTAATTGTTGCTTGTAAGCCCCCCATGTTAGCTTCAATGATGAGTGTGTCTCATTATCGGTCTGAGCCAAGGAGGTATCCCAAAGAATAATAGGACATGGTTGATCATCTAATGAGAAAAAATAAAAAGACCAAACAAAGCCATTAATTGTACTTAAGATTTGCATTTTTCAACCCTTGATCATTCTGTAGGCATTTCCTAAAATCACAGTAGTTTTCCACACATGTTTTTTTAAAGAGGTATTCTAAAGATGTGGTAGGATGAATAAGAAATCAGCAATGATTTGACTTCCTTTGGTTAATGTGGTCATACTCCACATGTAAAGGAAGCCACCACAGGAAAGGAAGAACCCTGGACATTATAATTATCATCATTGTCTGAGAATAACTGCTGACTTTATGCTACAAACCGCTTAAAAAAATCCATCTCTATGAGAAGATATATTAAATAGATTAGAAGTGGTTTGACAGGTCAGCAGCTGATGTAAATCTCTGTAGCACATTCAATTTCAACAAAGCAATATTCGTTTATGAGAGCGTCGTCATTAAATGATATATGCATGAGCAAGCCATGAATTCCATCTTATAACAAATAGATTTATAGCTTCATCTTTACCACTTTGGGATTTTTTTCCTGTTTAGCGATGTATGATTTTGTAACTACAATGTCTTAAAAGAGGCAGGATGTATAAAAAATATGTGGCTGAATCACTCCCAAAGGTAAACCTACAATGAGATTGTTCAGGCTACCCAAGATAAAAGCTAGACACATGGCACAGAGTGCTTTCATGCATTCTTGGTGCATGGTGCATACATTATACAGAACACATTTGAAAGCGTATGTTTTAAAATCTGCTTAGCTCTGCATTTGGAAGCAGAGGTGACTATGCCTAGTTCTCAAGATCAGACTAAACATGAAGTGGTGGGTGTCTGCTTTCCCCCTCCCACAGAATTCAAGGGGTACCCAAGGGCCAGACTGGACATAGTTTGTGACATGATCCCTGACAGTGTTCAGATGAGGATGAGGTCCAATCCACTTTTCCCAGGGCAGGACCTGCAGTAGCTTCTCCCATGCCCTCCCAACCAAAGGATATGGCCCCTACCTCTTTCCTTGGACTCAGGAAACCATCTTGAACAGTTCCTCTGTTTCCTAGAGTCTAGGACACACACCACGCAAAAGTCAAAGGATACAACATCAGGCAAAGGCCCTTTAAGGAAAACAACTGGCTTCAGATGGTGCCCTGTTGGAGCAACATCTTTCATAGCTCAGTTAGCAAGGCCCATTAGGAGCTGTCCAGGGTCCTGATTCTTGCTGGCTGGTACCTTGCCCAACTAGATTTGACCAGCCTTGACCATGCCTAATCTGACCTTCCTGAAAGAAACTTAACTTGATTATACCTTTCCAACTTCCCACATGAGGATGGAACCCTGAGAGCACAATGGATTAATTTGGTCCAATATAACAGTTTTGTCTTAAAGCAATAAGCCAGCTAGGAAAGCCTCAAGCTGGATTGGAGCTGTGATGTGGGGAGAGGGGGGATTAAACCCGTTGCCCCCACTGTGGTCCCAGTTGGAACTGGATGCCCGCCACACCATGCTTGCATTTTCTTACTATTGTGAACTGGAAGTGTGGTGGTGGTGGGCCCAGCCACACAGGAGCAAATGGCATCACAAACATAAAAGAAATGTGCAGGAGAGGGACACTGAGCCTTCCTTCCCTGATGCCCAACCCCACTTTACCTTAGATTCTCTCAGTCTCATTCTCCAGGCATTTGTCTCTCTCTTTCCTGCCTACTTCTGCTATGGAAAGGAAGAAAAGCATTTGGAGCAAATGACTGTGCGTAGTCAGCTGTGAGAGAAGGAAAGCATCAGCAAACCTCTCTCCCATTTCACTGTTAAAATGAGTCTTGTCCACCAACTTCCAATCCATATATGATCAGAACAGAGAATACTCCCTGTGAAAAACATTTCCCTACATAAACAAGCCTAGGTGTGTGGGAGGAGGCTAGGCTGGAAGCTTCTCTCCAGTTTTCAGGGAGGATTTGTATGTGTAGAAGAGAATTATCTCATATTAGCTCACACCAGCTTTCCAAAGTGGTTCAGCCACGGCACAGATTTCTGTTGGCTTATTTTCATTATTACATTTATATCACACCTTTCCCTTTGCCCCCAGTCATGACCTACAGCTTTTCCCTCCCTAGCGTTTTTCCCCAGCTGGGTCACATCAGGTATATGAATGGGCATTTGGAATGAGGAGATTAAAGGAGGGTGGTGAGGAAGGGCTTGCTCTGTCTAGTGATCAAAGTACATCCCCGTCTCCTCCCCCACTTTCTAGCCAAACCAGCCAGTATGTCTATAGTCACAGATCATGGGCTGTTTTTCTCCCTGCAAATCAGAGAAGCACATGTCTTCCTTATTCCTCTCCTCTGTACATTGACCCAGTCTTGCTTTACAAAAGCACATTCCTCACGTGAAGCCCTTCCTGTTTTTCTTTTTACTTGCTTCCTCCCATGGGCTCATGATAGGGAAGGGGGATAGAAGAGAGAGAGACAGAGAGACAAAAGTTTTGTCTTGAACAAATGTGAAAACTTGCCATTTGGAAAGAACAAAATGCAGCTAAGGTGAATCAGCGGAAATGTGTGTGATTCACAGGAAACAGACCTAGCAAACATCAATCATCCCAAACAGTGCTATCTGCAATGTGCTCCACCAAAACAGACTCAACTGAAACAAATAAACCTTGTCCAAAGAAATACAGGAGGGGCAAAGCTGGAAGACATTGAGTGTCATATTATAATGTGAATAAAATGAACAGAAAAATAATTTCTTCTGCAGCCCATCCTAATGGAAATCTTTAGCCATACTGCAATACATTTTCTACTGATTAAGAATTCTGCCAGGTCTTTTTATTGTACATCCATGATTCTTTGTGCTCATGATGTTACCAGGGTAGTCATATGTGCTGCTGCTTTCAATTCTGCAAAGGTTTTGGTGTAGCCACACTGTTTCATCTCCTATCAGTGCATATCCTGCAACTTCCTACTAAGCACCCCATAACATTTTATACACAAAAATATTTGTGTTTTTTTGTCCTGCTTTCATTGCACTACAGTTCCTCTGGGCAGCAATAATGAGGCAGCATTGGGGAAGAATTACAAATGAAAGCAGAATAAATCCACCATTATTTCACTATTATTGTGTCAAGAGCAAGTTGAAGAAGACTCTCAAAATAAAACGCCTGTCTGGAGGGGTCCTAAGTCACAGCTACATTAAAGGATCCCTCGAGTGAACAAGGAATCCCCTCAGTAGAAACAGCAAATATAAATGTTTAGATAAATGACCCAACAGCTCACATAGCAGATCTACCAGCCGGTGTGACTGAAAGGCCATGTCTCTCACCTCAAAGAATGTCATCTATTTTATTTAGCCTCAGCTTATATAATATAAACCTTGAGCTAGAAGCAGAAGGCATTAAGCTCCCACACACATATACCGGTCCTCCCAGCAAGCAGACTCCATTAGCATCCAGCCACACTGTAGGCGGGGAATGAAAAGGAAATGGCAACTCTGTGGCCTGCTGTTTTGAGATGCCCCAGGATTGGGTAGGAAAAGCTATTACAGCAGCCATGGGAATGCTTGTTCTGCACTGAACCTGGAACCTCTACCCAACCTCCCACCATCCCACCATTTTGACTCTCCATTTCCATTAGAAAAACCATGCAGCATATGGATCACACAGAGGTCATAGGAACATAGGAAGAAGCTGCCTTATACTGAGTCAGTCACTGGTCCATCTAGTTCAGTATTGTCTACACCAACTAGCAGTGACTCACACAGTGACACATAGGATTTCTCATCCCTACCCGATGTCAGGGAGTGAAGCTGGGGCCATCTGCACAACAGATGATCTAACTCATGTCCTGTAAGTAGTTGAGCAAGAAATAAAACTATGGAGAGAAGGAGGGGAGAGAAGGAGGGGAGGGAGAGGGAGAGGGAGGGGGAGGGAGAGGGAGAGGGAGAGGGAGAGGGAGAGGGAGAGGGAGAGGGAGAGGGAGAGAGCGCAATGCAGAATTACTAGCTTGGTGATAAACACAGCATTGCTGACATACCAGCTATTTTTACCTAACTTGGTTTCCATCTCCATAGCAACTTAGTGCCTCGCCTACACTAATGTATCCTCCAGATTTCCTAATGTAAGAATTGCAGTTTTGTTACATTCTGCTACATAGTCAGAACATGAAAAAATCACCTTAGAGAACTCTTGCCTGGCTCTTTTCCCTTAAAGGCTTTAATTCCCTTAAAGGCTTTTCCCTTAAAGCCATGTTCTCTTCTGCAGGTTGAGTCACCTGGTTCTTCAAACACAAGACTTATTAAGCCACAGACTATAAAACCTCCAAAGGATTCAGAACTAAAGTTGCTTTCAGAGGTCCATGCATACACTTGTAAAGGATGGCAACGCATCAGTAAGATTTTGGGAGTGGCCTAAGCAAAGTAAAAAGGCAAGAGGAACCGAAAAGCCCTTGCTAAAACCCCAGAGTTGCTGCCATAGACATTTCCATTGTGAAACCATGACAGTATGCCTCACATCCTGTTAAGTTCGCAGGCAGGGAACGATGTAAACTGTAGCCTTTTGTGTAGCTAGCCATACATTCAAAAATTATTTCTTCTGTTATAGTAGACCCCTGCCTTCCCTTGCATCTGGACACATTAAAAAAATTGCAGCTGAGAAAGTCACTGATACAGACAACCATCTCCCAGGATATCAATCCTAGACCTGCAAGTCTATGCAAGTAAAGATGGGGGCATGAATCAAGGGTGCCATAGTGACTTCTCTAGTTACTGCAGAGTGTAATACCACTTGCATGGCAAATGTGAATCACAGGATGTTGGCTGCATATTCTGGAGTTGGAAAGGGGAAATTCTATGAAGTCCAGACTAACAAACAAAGGGCATGGGAAATCTGTCGTACGAAGCAGGTTTTCCAATTTAAGGAGGAGTAATATTGTAACCCAGACCTGCACAATATTAAGACCCACCAAACTAAGCACAGCGCATTCACAATTCATGTATTGTGAAGGTTTAGCAAAATCCTAGCAGCTCACAATTTGGGATGGGAGAGAGATTCAATTCCATTTGCATTTATAGATGAACCTACGTCATCCACACTTTCAAATCAATATGCAAACTGAAACAGCCATCTTTGGAAATCAACACATACTGTCTCTGAATTTTGCAATGCAATTCTCGTGCCAAGAAATATGTACAAAATGCAAATGCCAGGGTTAAGTATGCATACAAAAAGTATGTATTCATGAAAAACGGCATTCAAATATGCACTATATAAGGTGATTTTTTTTTTGCAAACTTTTGTAGATTAGGCAAAATTGCACACAAAGATGTGCACTGTATATTGGGAGAAAATTGCATCAAAATACTGATGAATTTTCATGCAGGCTTAGTTTTTTAAAAAATAAATAAATCACAAACTGATGTAGAAATATGGAGTGCGAAACTGAGAAACTGAGAAATACTGAAATTGACAGATTCACCCATCCCTTGTCACAATACAAAGCTAGCAGGGCCAGCCCAAGACATGCAGGAGGGAAAAAATAATTACCGATATGACCTATAGCTTCTTCTGTGGGGTACACAAATATAAGAATATAAGAAGAGCCTTGCTGGATCAGGTCAAAAGCCCATATAATTCCGTATCCTAGTCACCCAGTGGCCAACCAGATGCCTAAGGGAAGCTTGCAAGCAGGGCTGAGTGCAATAGCATTCTCTCTACTTGTGACTCCCAGCAGTTGGCATTCAGAAACATAATGCCTCTCATAGTGGAGGGAGAACATAACCATTGTGGCTAGTAGTCACTGATAGCCCTGTCCTCCACTGATTTGTCCAATCCACTTTTAAATCGTGCCATCATTACATCTTATGGATGCAAATTCCATTGTGTAGCTGTGTGGAGTGTGAAGCAGTACTGTCTCTTGTCTGTCCTGAATCTTCCAACGTTCAGCTTCACTGCATGCCCTCAGGGTCTAGTATTGTGGAAGAGGGAGGGAAAACGTCTCCCTATCCATTTTCTCTACACCATGCGCAACTTCCACACTTCTATCATTTTCTTTCCTTACTCATCTTTTTTTTCTGAACTAAAAACCAACAAACATGTGCTGTGACCCAGTAGAAGCCAAGGTGGGAGTCTCCAGATATTGTTGGACTCCCAGCCTGCATGATCACTGGTCAGGGATGAGGAGAGACTGTCTCCGATAGCTTCTAGAGAGTGCCAGGTTGGTTACCCCTGTTGTAACCATTCCTCAGAGAGTGGTTCCAGTCCCTTGATCACTTTGGTTCCTCTCTTTTCAACCTTTTCCAGTTCTACAACATCCTCTTTGAGGTAAAGTGACCAGAATAGTACACACAGTATTACAGCACTTGAAAAAACAACAACACATCTACCTCAATCTTCCTTCCTAATGTTTGATGTATTATAGTATTTTAATATTTTTTTGGAAGCCGCCCAGAGTGGCTGGGGAAGCCCAGCCAGATGGGCGGGGTATAAATAATAAATTATTATTATTATTATTATTATTATTATTATTATTATTATTATTATTATTATTCCTTTGGCCCCTGGTAATTACCGTATGTTAAATATCAGGATATGAAAGCAAGCTGTGAACAAATGCAGTTAAATCTGATCCAGGGGGTGCAATAAAACTGAATACTTCAGCAAGGACAGGTTTTCTCCTTGTCCTTTGCCCAAACATTAATCATAATGATGACGTCCAATTTTAAGCGGGGGGGGGGGGACAACATCGTAAACACGTTGCTTGCCGGCTACTGCTTCTTTTTTTAAAGGCGGCACTCTGACTATGCTTATCAGCATGTGGCGATCGCTAGAGTAACATGGTAAATGGAATCAATGGAGCTTCCCCTTCTGTCTGGGCCAAGTTCCCAGCCTCTGTTGGTACAAGACCAATTACGGAGTGAGCAAACACAATGAGGCTAAAAGTCAGTCAGATGCTCTTCCATACTAAGTATATTTCAGATGAAGGCAACTCTGAATATGAGCTCGTTCCTTAGCCAGCATTGCTGTGGTACTTTTGCCAGCAACAGCAAGGGTTAAAGTTCTGCTTCTCACTCGTCTGCAGAGGACGTGAACAGAGGCAATGTTTCTAAGAGAGCTTAAGATGTTTTGTTAGCTCTCGTCCAACAGGGCTTGTTCACATGTTACAGTGAACACAGATGCAAGCTGATTCTACACACATACAAGTGTTTGTGTGACAGAAGGTACACGTGGTGATTTGCAGAGCTCAGTTGCTATGTACGCAGACTGGAGAGTCGTTGAACATTAACGGGTGGATAACTGTCCATGAGTACAGCTAAACTAGTAGGCACATAATAGTAGTACATTTAGATAGTACATTTGTCAAGTGTAATGTGTGAACATCGCTACAGCCAACTCTCTTCACAGGTTCAAAACCCTGCGCAGCGCATTTGACTAGAGAGGATCACAAGGCAAGAGGATCTAGTGTGGCAGTGAAGACTGCCATAGTTAATACCTTCCAATCTGAAAATAATCACAGATTGGAGCAAAACCTGCTGTTGAACAAGTGGATGGCTCTTCTACTCATTAATGGTGGCACTCAATTTCTGCCACTCCCCCTACTCCATGAAGCGCAACATCCCGTACTGTCCCCCCAAAGTTCCCAATTATTAAGGAATGGAATTCAGGAATAGGGCCACGGGGTACTGCAGAGGAAGAGGAACTTGCTTGTAATTCCCTTGGATCCAAGCTATTAGCTATTCCCAACTCTTGCCACCAGCTTTTTTTCCTGACAACATTTGTGTTTCAACACCGCCAAAGAAACCTGTGTCTTCACCATTTCAGTGACTTGCTCTGTTGGTGGATAAAGAGGCCTTTGCCAAATCAAGTCCATGTTGCAGAACATAGAGCTATAAATAGTAAAATACTCTGCATGTCCGGAATCTTTTTGTGCCTTGACATTCCTGTTGTACAGCTTATTTTATTATTTGCTTTTAATTCCCCCATGCTAATTCCACTTTTCTGCCCAAGTGGCCCTCAGGATGGCTTCCCTCACATTTACACACACCCCATAGTTCTCCCCACACATCCATCATTTCCCTGATTATTCATTTCACCATTAATAGAAAGCCCTCCTTTAAAGTGGAATCTTTTCCTTCCTTACGAATGAGTGGCTCTGCTAAGTAAAAGCATCAAACCTGGGTGCTGGAGTAGACCCAAGGAGAAGCAGGTTCAGACTTCTACTCAGTTTGACACTCCTTAGGTAACCTCAGGACAGCCCCTGTCTCTCAACCTAATCCAGCACCCACAGGTTGCTGTGAGGAAGCAGCAAGATAAAAGAAAATATACAATATATAAAAACTCCTGCTTTCATATTTCCTCAGGCTGAGATCCAGAGAACCATGTTCCTCTAAGGTTTGGACATTTTTATAACAAACAATTTCCCCCATGCACTCTCTTCTTTTAAAACGTAGAGATCTGGGGGCAGCCAACCAACCAACCAAATAAAGCCCCAAACAGATCTTTGACTCCTGGACCTATTCCACCCAAAGTATACATATATTAGAAACCTTTATTCTTATCTTTGCCACTGCTCACAATCCAGGCTCAGCAAACACAGATGGCTGAGGAATTGGATCTATGCACTTGCTGCAAGTTTGTCTCCCTTAATACATACCTATTTGTTCATCCTCCTCCACTGCCCCACCCCCCTTGGGATGAAGGGCCTTCATTCAGCCAACATCACATGTGAGCTCAGGGACAAAAGCAGCAAGTTTGCAACTGACATTACGAATTATGGTTTGTTTGCTTTGCAAGTCAGAACTATGGGAGGCTTCCCTCTCTTGCAGCCCCCATGCCTTTATAAATTTTGATCTGTCAACAGTAATGAATCTTAGGGGGGAAAGTTGTCAGGAGTCAGCTTTCCCTTCTAATAATGCAGACGTGTCACAGAACAATGTGAATTAATTCTCTTGATTTAGAAAGGTTCACAATTCATTTGGGCAACTGCAAACAGAGTGCATTTTGTTAGCCTGTCAAATGTGAAAAGGACTTCAGGCAGGAGCGGGGTAAGGGGGGAGCAAGGGGGGATGCAAGCGAAAGTTGCTTTATATGAGCTTCCTAAGTGCATCTCTGAAAAAAGGCTTCCACCAAATGAATGACAGCTTTGAGGAGCTTATTTTGTGAGATGTTAACATGGCAGCAAATTTGTCTTTATATATCACATCGGTGCTGAGGCAGGCTGAAACGGAGACATCGCGTGGAGATGTCAACCCCAAAGCTGGATTTCAACAGACAGGGAAAGTCACTGGGTACAAATGTTTCTGTAACCTCACCTGGAAATACATTTGCTGAATAAGAGAGAACTGAAGAGTCCAAATGAGAATTTATTGATTATCTCATGTGTTTGATTTTCTTGATTTATATGTACTCATTTGTGGGGGGTTTTGTATATACTGCTTTTCTATCACAGAAATGTGGGGGTCCAAGAGAGCTTGGTGAATAAAGCTAATTGACAGCTCTATCCTACGCATACTCAGAAAGAAATCCCATTGAGTTCAGTGAGGCTTAGCGTCAGGCTAAATGAGTACAGGATTGCGGCCCAGGTTTGCCTCTGACCCCAAAATAACAATAGTCTATTTCCACTTCACCACAAAAGATTCTCCAACACAAGGCCCATTAGAGATCATTGGAAGAACTCCCATTCATTTGAGTGGGACTTGTGTTGTGTGGATAAAGTCCACAGTAACTATTGATGGTTAAAAGGGGATGCTTCAAATCTAGAACATTTCTGGGGGAAGTGGTGAGCTGTGGCTGTTCCGCATTCTGATCTCATCTGTAGCTAAGAAACTGTTTGTCGAGAAATAACCAAAATGAAAACTGGCTATTCACTTCCTCCTACTCATTGCATAACAACAGCTCTTCATGTCTGGAACATCACCAAGGACAGAACACGAGAATAAGAAAGGGAAAAAGAAAGAGAAATTCAGTCTGACAATCTAGAATAATAATGCAGACTGAAAGCAACGCTTCCTAACGTTAGGCTAAGAGCTGTCCACAAGGGGCCTGCAGTCAATCATCTGTGTGATCACACTGTCCAGGATCCCTAAAATGGATTACCTCATTCCTTCTGAAAGCTCTGCAGCAGTAAAAGCTCTCACTAAAAATAACATATGCATAATGTGCCTTCTATGCTCTGCTAACCCGAATATCTCTTGCAAGCAAGCAAAGAAAGCACATCGCTGCTCCGAGAAATCTATTGACACTCTCGCAGGGTCTGCCACTGGGAAAGCTTACAAAATGTAGATAAACCAGAGACTGTTATTTTATCTGCTTTCGGCAGCCTGCTGCCAGTGAATTTTCATTTTATTTTTCCTTTACTCATCTTTTAATGCTGGAACAGACTTTGTATAAAATAAAGTAACGATTGCTCTAGGTCAAAATTAGAACGTAAATAGCAAGCCTGTTTTAGCACTGATTCATTAAAATGCAGTGCTACCTTTTCCAGCTATCACTACAGTACTGTGCTATATTACATTATTCTGACTGAAACTTCTGCCCAAGCCATAGTTTAGTGCAACTGTGGCCTATGAGACATATATACCAAGATGGTTTTATTTTGGTCTTATTTTCATTTCATTTCCAGATTCGCCTAATATAAGCAGTCTTGAAGTTCAATGCCTAAAATATTCAGCAAATCTTCCCTTGGCACACTGAGAAATAAAAAAAGAGTTAAAAGCAAAGTCATCGTTATATTTTTTCATTGTTTGAATTTTGGGGACTTTGCTACTCTCCCCCCCCCACCCCCTTTTTCTTTTCACATTGATAGTAGGAATCGAGACTAGTTAATGGCTGATTGTCCTCTAGTCTGCCTGTGACAGAAAATGTTGGTGCTATGCATCTGTGAGAACCAGTGGTGTTGGAAGAAATCTAGCTTTTATCATATTAAGGGCCCCACAGTTCACCTTAATCAGTCTGAAGAACTGCCTGATGTATCTTAAATTAAACTCTGGACACAAACCACCAGGCACTGCTGTTTCACATCTTCCATTAAATCCACAAGTTTGCCCACAGAAGTGAGCAGATATTGCACAGCTCCATCAGGGACACTATCTTTGGCTCATAAAGTTTTCTAGTATAAAAAACCAAAATCCAATCAAGGCCTCCTGTCCAAAACCCTGATGTGGTATGCTATATCTGATGACAATTTCAAAGCTCTGCCACACTATCAGTTTTCCCTTCTCATCACTTTCTGCAACTTTTATATTAACTATGGATAATGAATCTAAATACTCACCCCCTCTGCTTTACATTAATTACCAAGCAAAAATTGGAGTCTCCCCCCCCCCCATTTTACATACATGCTGATACCTGGAATATTTATACATTCCAAAGAGCAAAAGTTTATCTGGAAACCTGAAATCATTTTTTCGCTTATCTGAAGGATTTTCTGTTTATCTTTTGACTCTACTCTTCAGGGTATTTCTACTGCATTTATTTCTGGTTATTGAACACACATGCCCAATAGTTGGGCCGGGGGTGGGGGTAGGAATGCCCTGGGTTCCTATCCATTATGTAAACCAATTACCTTGTACAAATTCTGATTTCCTGCTTACTGTAGGCAAGGTCCGGTTCAGCCCAAGGATCCTGTCCAAATGGAAGGCAAACACTTCGCTCATGTCAAGAGGTCTCTTCATGAGGCCACAGTGCCCTTGGCTGCAAACACCTCCTTTGGCTGACCTGTTAACCATAGCAGCCCCCTCAAGTACCAGAAGTACTCCATACTGAGAAGGTGCCTCTTGTATATTCTCTATTTTGGAATCCGCCAGATGACGCATACTTAAGATATCATCTTTGCTCAGCCATGATGGTGGGCTTTCGCTGTACATCCTGATATTGCTCTCCAGAGCACTGGGCTGAACATTTGCTCCTCTTACCAGAGGTCTCCAACGTCTCTTGTCTTTCTTGGGTGTTTCTTTCTCTTTGAACTTCTCCTGGTGCTCCCTTGCTCTCTCTGGGACTGCTCCTGATCTCCTCTTATTCATAGAATTATTAGTCCCATGAAGTGGCTTTTGGATTAAGCTCTTCTCCTGGCCAGCGACAACCAATGGGTCCTTATTTTCATCGTGCAAAGGTACTGTTTGTTTCTTCCTTCGCTTGGGTTTCACGGTGCCTCGGATGTTGGCAGGTTTGCTGCGCTTGGACCGCAGGGTGATATACACCACATTGGGCAGTGCTGAAGTATCATTTGTTCCCATCTGGGGTCTTTCCAGATCAGAAAGCAACAAGGTGTCATCCAATGGGATTTCGAGGGAAAGAGTCTGCGCAGCATCTTGGAGATTCTGGGAATTTGCTTTCAGGGGTCTCATTCTGTGCTGTGGGACAATGTGACCTACTTGGCTGACAAGGAACCCCAGATATATCACAAAGGCTGTGCCCAACAACAAATTCCTTCTGGTCCTTGGGCACCTGCCACTCCAGAGTCTTAGCAACTGGGGTGCGCACAGAGAGCAAATGAACCAGTTTAAAATTTGGCATGTCTGATCCAGGAAGCTCATTTCTCCAGTGAATCAACATGATGAATGTAGCTTAGGAATTCACTGGTTGCCTGCTAGGATGATGATGGTGATGATGCATGCCTTCTAAATTATCGGATTTCTCCTCCTCTTTTTCCAGCTCTTCGTGTGTGTGTGTGTGTGTGTGTGTGTGTGTGTGTGTGTGTATGTGTGGTGTACACACACAAACACACACACACTGGAAATGCCCAAGGAATGTGAATGTTCAGTTGTAATTAATCTGACAGGCTGTCCCAACAAGCTGTTAAAATCTTATCTGCCACCACAGAGGGTGTGAGTTTGTTTCAGAGAATGAATGGAGTCGGCTGTGTAAACACAGTTAACTGAGTCACAGTAGGAAAAGTCTGGGAGTCCCTTCTGGGCTGGCACAGAGCTATAGAGGAGAGAATTATAAATACCATTTTATAGTCATCATCATTCGTGGAGTTATTTTTAAACCCATGTAAATCTTTATAACACGGGAAGACACCCGAAGACACCAAAACCTGCATATATACACATATATATATGGGTATATATTATATGCACACAGAAAGGAAAAAAGATATTAAAATGCCAAATATTATGTCTATCAAATTAATAGAAACCCATGAAAATACCCTTCCAAACACAGCACAAAATGAATTTATTATCTACAATAACTGAACATGTAATAACAATTGTGAAAAGGAGACCTTTCCATGAGTCAGTGAAATCAGAGTTTCCTCTTCCCATGCTAATGATAGGGAAGATGTTTTATAAAACCGTTTTTGCCTCCTATAATTATGCTCAGATATTGCATTAGCTGCCCTACCCTACCCCAATCAGGCATGCTTACATTATTTTATAATTCTCTTAGGCCTAACTTGAGCTAAACATACCCGCCAACTATTAAAATGCTTCCTGGCCCTGCGTTAAAGGTACATTGCTATTAATTGCATACATAAGCTGTGTCTCCAAAAATGGTCTGGATGTATTCACAAAACTACGCTACTGCAAATAACAATTGTAAGCTGTTCCTTGTTGCAGCAGATTGGTGTGAGTGCTCGCAAGCCTTTATGTTTGTGTACACACACAGACACAAGTCCAAGAGCAACAGTTATATTGATAATAAACAAATGTGTACAAGTCTGTGAACTTTATTACACAAGCAGACACACACCCTGCAGTGGAACAAGAAATCACTTATGTTCAATTATGATAAGTTCATTATTTTGAAAAAGCATCTTACCTACACAGCTTGTCTCTGTCTTTGTCTAGTAAAACTTCTTTTAAAAACACAAAAGAAACTGTGCTGGTCCATGCAAAAAAGAATTTAAAAATCCAAAATCCACAGTTGGGCAGTATCTTTCTTAGGACCATCCAAGCTGTCACAAAATAGGGAGCAAGCTTTCAAGTTATCCAAACCTGTATTTCTGTGTTCAAAGTCCTGGAACACACAAGTCATACATGACTCTACAGCTCATGTTTTGGAGATTTCACTGCAAAGTCTACAGACCTTCAGAATGCTCTGACTGTACAGGGCGGTTGTTTCCAGATAACTGCTACACACTTACATGAACTTTTCGTCATTATTTTTTAAGCTATTTTAAATTCTGCATTGGAAAACCCCAGTGTGATGTCTTGTTTCCAAAAAGAACAGCCTTCTGTCTGTTTCTTTCTAACTCCTGGGAGCCCCCTAGTGCAAAAAACAGTTAAGAAATACCAAGCCTCTTTAATGAGAAGAAACATCTGGGAAGTCTTGACAATTTACAGCAGCGCACCTCTGCACATCAAACTAGGCAGTCATTTCCACTGAACTGAGTGAGGCTAGCTGTGATTCATTCATTTTATTGGGCCATCAATGCCCCGAGAAGACTGTAATCAAAAACGCATAAGACAGAAAGAGGCAAGAGGGAGGTGGTAGTGAGGGTCACAAGGGAACAATATATGTTCAGTTCAATTCAATCCAACCTAACTTTGAAGTTGGGCACTAAGGGATTAAGCCAAAGATGGGGTAACAGCAGCCGTCCAAGTGTTGTTAGACTCCATCAGCCCAAGCCAAGCAGGGATGATGGGAGTTGTAGTCTAGCAATGCATGCGGGGCTATAGGTTCCCCATCTGTGGGTTAAAACAACAACAACCTGTTTGAGGAGAGTCCTGTAAGTTGCTGAGGCCCAAAGGAGCCCACCCACCATGACATAGCCTTTTTATTACTGATGCTCCATAATGTTGTACACAGCCCTGGGATCTTTTGATAAAGGGTGGTGTGTGTGTGTGTGTGTGTGTGTGTGTGTGTGTGTATACACACACACATATTAAACCGAACTGAACTGGGGGGGTGCTATCTGAACAGCCCTCTAGTTGTGCTCTGAGGCACCTTGGCAGTTAAGCTAGACTGTTGGTCTCTATGAAGAAAACCTGACTGAAGACATAAAATAAAATTCTTCAAACTGACAGGATTAATGATAGCGAACTGGTGAGGTGCATTAACAACCTTGCATTAATCTTCTTAGCATATTTTTAATATTCCTCCCTGCTTGACAAAGTATTTTCTTTCCTGGTGAAAGATGCTCTGGAGGCTGCTCTAAAATGTCGATGACAAGAGGCGTACGGAGGAGCCAAAGTCCTGGTACTCTTCTCACCTAAGTGGAGAAATTCACTCCTGACAAATCCCATAAGCTTCCCCCATGTACGAAATTCAACCTGCTTACATTATGATCAGCCTCTGCTGCAATTTTCTGTTTTGATGAAAATGCAAACAATATATAAGCTACTGATATTTTAGTTGGTGCTTTTGTACTCAGGTTTGTTTTAGGCCAGGCTTGGAATGAATTCATTCCGTTGAACGAAGAAAAAAATGCCTTGTGCCTTTTTAACAGCTGTATGGCTGTCACAAATTAAACAGGGCAAGCCTTTTTGAGTATGGAAATACAATGATGAGAAAGCTTCACCAGTTGACATTCTGTATGCCAGGCATCTAATTACAAGTATGTGGCCTCTGATTTAATTTTGGGCTGTAAACTTCAGCTTGTACCATTCTGAATGATGGGTAAGATGATGGAGGACAGACTTTTTATGAAAAGGTTCATTTGGGTCAACTTGAACTAAACTAGTTTGCTTTTTTAAAAGGCAAACTTGAACTAGATTCATTTCCGAGCACAATTCAAAGTGTTGGTGCTGGCCTTTAAAGCCCTAAATGGCCTCGGTCCAGTATATCTGAAGGAGCATCTCCACCCCCATCGTTCTACCCGGACACTTAGGTCCAGCTCCGAGGGCCTTCTGGTGGTTCCCTCCCTGCAAGAAGTGAGGTTACAGGGAACCAGGCAGAGAGCCTTCTCAGTAGTGGCGCCTGCCCTGTTGAACGCCCTCCCACCAGATGTCAAAAAGAACAACAACAACCAGACTTTTAGAAGACATCTGAAGGCAGCCCTGTTTAGGGAAACTTTTAATGTTTGATGTATTACAGTATTTTAATATATTTTTTGGAAGCCGCCCAGAGTGACTGGGAAACCCAGCCAGATGGGCGGGCTATAAATAAAAAATTATTATTATTATTATTATTATTATTATTATTATTATTATTAGTTAGATCAGAGGGTCAGTTATACCTAGGGGGGGTGAGGGTTTTTTTAAGGATACCTGAAAAGAAGTACAACTTCCCATCCCACCTTAAATAATGTAACCTGGTAACTGGAATCCATGTGAGAACTCCTTAACAGCTTGCTGCATAGAGTCAGTAACAATAGGAAAAGGCAATTGCCTGTATTCTTCATGCACAGGATGAAGCCCTGCTTTACCACCTCTTTGCTTCAAGATTTCATGGTGGCCATAGAGGGATGGAAACAGCAGGTTAGTGGCTGCAGGAGACTCAACCACAAACAAGTCAGAGGCACTGCATGATTCCCAGTCATGAAAAATCAATCCTCTGTATTTTTAAAACTACATGAAATAATAACAATAGAAAGCAACATCTCATCTAAACAGAATGCCTGCTAGTTGTAAACACTCTAGGACTGCAGAAACAGGTAGGGTATTTTCTAAAGATGGGAAATAAAGTCAGTTGCTCTAGATTGCAAAGGAAGTAATGGTCTGGGAAGAGAGCTACACTAGGCCTCCTAATATTTTTAAACAGACCTGCACTGCGATCTCAGAAAGCAGTCCAATTGTACTCTTTGGGGCTTACTTGCAGGGAACTGGATAAAGACCACAGCCCTATTGTAAGCGGACTGTTGTGGCATAAGCTTTCCAATGCCTAAATCTGTAAGCCACAAGACTGTTGTTTTTGCTACTACATTCGTTGCCAACATGAGTCTGAGCATTGTTTCATCAGGACCGCCAGAGGGCAGTCAAGACATTCAATTATGATTTAGTTTCTTCAGAACCACAATAAATATGTAGCCACGCAATCCAACCACGTCTCCTCAGAAGTAAGTTCAACTGAACTGAGTGGAGTTTACTCCAAGGTAAGTGGAGCTAGGATTGCATAGGCCACTGTTCTGGAACGAATCCACAAATCTAGCCTACATCATCCTGGATCCTAAAGAGTAGTTCATTCGTCCAGCCAGCCAGCCAGCATAATCAAACAGCTCACCCGCACTTGTCGCTACAGACACTGGAATTCCCTCTTCCTCATATCTATTAAAAGCACAGGAGTGAGCCTCGTCCGCTTTTGCAATCCATGGCCGTAGCCCCCCTAGAGCCACAAAAATTATCGAAAAGCCTTGAAAGAACAGTACCCAGTTAACTGATGTTCTGCCCACCCCCAACCAAAGCCTTCCCCTTGTAATGTAATGTCCTGTTTGGGGGGGGGGAGTAATTTTCCCCAACAAACCTGACCAACTTTAGGGGGAGATCTCCTTTAAAAAAGCTGATCAACTTTGGTGGATTCCATTTAAAAAGTTGAACAACTCTGGCAGATCCCCTAAAAAAAAGCTCAAAAACTTTGGCGACACCCCCCTAATAAAAATTCTAGCTACGTCCATGTTGCATCCCCTAGTTTGTGGTGGCCTGCAGGTGACTCAAGGGGGTCATGAGTTGCTAAAAACAGCAGAACAGTGGAGACATTTGCTGTGTATAAATACAGTGGTACCTTGGTCCTAAACTTAATCCGTTCCGGAAGTCTGTTCCAAAACCAAAGCATTCCAAAACCAAGGTGCACTTTCCCATAGAAAGTAATGCAAAATAAATTGATCCATTCCAGACTTTTAAAAACAACCCCTAAAACAGCAATTTAACATGAATTTTACTATCTAACAAGACCACTTATCAATAAAATGAAAGCAATAAACAATGTACTGCAGTCACACAATCAAGCAATCAGTAGCTGAACTGGGTTCCACACAGCCACAAAAACAAAACAAAAAAGCAGTAAAAACAAAAACGCAAAATAAATAGCAAAAACATGACAGACCTCAGCTAAACACTCAAAATGGAAGTGTGGTGCTCAGAACGGAAGCGTTCACAAACCTGGAACACTTCCGGGTTTGCAGTGTTTGGGTTCCAAGTTGTTTGAGTACCAAGGCGTTTGAGAACCAAGGTACCACTGTATACCAGACAAGTAGTCTTGCTTTCTGTTTGATAATCATAACCATCATCACCACCTACCTCTCAATTTAGTTGCGGCAAGGGAACAAAAAGAAGAGGCCTACCTAACCCCTGGTGGGCTGCGTTTGGCTCAGTGGGTCACAAATTTCTTCAAAAAAACAGAATGGGGTTAACAGCAGCATAACGTTTGGATTTACTGATGCATGAACATAATGGCTTAGATCCTAACTTCCCTTCCAGAACAAAAGGAAGGTTTCCTACTGTTAAGTTGTGGGCGAACATATCAGACGACACAGCAATTCTTCCAAAGCAACTCTTTATCTGTAAGCTGGAACAGAACTGAACTGAGGAGCTCAGTCAGCCTGCTTATATAGAACTCCACTAGAATGCAACAGTAACCATTTTCTGTAACTAGCCAATCACTGAACGTCACTTTCGATCCTTCATTTGCATAACTATCTACAATATCCCCCTGCTGGCCCAGGGTGAGAACATCAGTACATAACACCTACCTTCCCCTTTCTTCCGCAGCCCCTGAATATCTGTTTCTAGGGTAAGGGGATCATTAGTAATGGTATGGATCATGATGCAGCGGGCTGAAAGTGGAGGGAAAGTGTGATTCACTTCCAAGTAAAAGTGATTAAGGGTTGGTTGAGAAGCACAGCTATAATGGCTGTTGCAATCACAAGAAAGGAAACTGACATGTTAGTAGAAGAATTTTGGGCAGAATTCAGTCCCAGCGCAGTTGGAAGCAAGGTTAGGTAGAAGGGGTTCTAATAATAGAAAGACAATTCTAATTAATTGCAGGAAACCAAAGCTGTCAGAGGAAAGTTAAAAGAGGCAAATCGTTAAGGAAATCAAGGCTGGCTGACTCAAGTTTGAGTCAGCAAGACTGTCAAGAACATCTGACAGAGCTTTAAAAGTCACCTGAAGCTACAGACTGCAATGCAAAATGCCAAGTTCTTCTGTATTATAAGAATTTCAGAACAAGCCTATTCCTGGGGGAAAGTCAAAGCCTCGGGAAAGAGCCATAGCTCAGTGGCTGCCACTTGTGACTAAGAAAACGTGATCATCCTTTTTTGGAGAAGAGTGTCCCCTGCCCTGTTTGGACTTCAAACGGGATACCTTTTTTCACGTAGCTCATCCTCATTCTCAAAATTGCACGGGCAGAGGGTAGGGTGGGTCTGGGAGGAGGAGTCTGAGAGAGAAAGTTTTAGTGTTGGCAGAGGATGCGTCACAGAGAGTGAGAGAGGGAGTTTGCAATTCAAGGGCCTGTTACAGTCGAGTCTTGGGTTATGCACAGGCAAGGGACAGCAGGTGGATCAGAGAGTGAGAGAGGGGGTTTGCTGGGGCCTGTGCAGGAGAGAGGGTTTTTACATGCACAGAGGGGACAGGGTGGGTCAGACTCAGAGAGCAAGAGAGGGAGTTTCTAAAACCAATTTGCATTCCAAAGCCCAGCTATGCAGGTAATGTGCAATATTTTTCTTGTTGCTTTCACTGAATAAAGCACTGCAAACCCCATGTACCACTGTAATGGATTGAAGTCATTTCTGCAAAAGGGAAAGTAATTTTCAGTCCCCCAATCTCCACCCTAACCTGTCCCACATATTTTGGCACGAGTCTTCCCTCTATGAGACAAAATATTTGCCCTCATAGGCCTGGTCACAACCACTCGCCCACACAATTTATTGAATGAGTACCAACATATGATTTTTTTCCTGAAAATTAACAAAAATCTATCAACCATATATAACAGAAGTTAACAAAATGCTGGCCGCATAGAACAGAGCTGCCACATTTACAGTGATAAAGAATTGCTTGTTGGATAGCCCAGGACACAGACACACCTGTCTGCTTATTTATCACCATCTAGAGATGCACATTTACATGAATCTTATCCATGCGTTGGCAGAACTGTCCGTTTGGGGATCTTTATTGGATACAGCTGCATACCCCAGATTTTATTGCACTGGATCTCATTACCTTAGAGCAGGCATCCCCAAACTTGGCTCTCCAGTTGTTTTTTCGGACTACAATTCCCATCATCCCTGACCACTGGTCCTGTTAGCTAGGGATGATGGGAGTTGTAGTCCCAAAGCTGAAGGGCTGAATTGGGGATGCCTGCCTTAGAGACACCCAACGTCACATAGCTCATTGTTGGAGAAATTAGCCCCAATACATTTCAATCTTTCCTTGTTTGCATTACTTGCATTAGATACACCACCAGTTCCAGGGGATTAATTAGATATATGCAGATTCCTGCCTGAAATCCTGGAAGCAGGAGCAAGGCAGTGCAGACCAGACCTAGATGCTGTAGAGTCATATGTTGTTTGACTACAATTCCCATCATCCCCAGCCAGTTTACTTGGTGACCAGGAATGATGGGAAATGAAGTCCACCAAAATCTGGGCACTCAGCGTAGCAATATGGACCAATGCTCTGACTTGGAATAAAGCTATCATCTGCCTATGGCCTTCTGTATCTAGCCCACAAGCGCTGATACATCTATTAAGTCTTCAAGGGGTGGGTGAGTGTGGGTGTGCAAGGGCACACACACAATTAACATTCAGGAATTTCTCTTCTGGTCGACTCCAAAAGAGGAAAACGTCAACCTTAGCAAGTCTGCCTTAAATAAAAGCTATGTCTTCCTCTTTCCCTTAGCTCCTAATCTCGTGATCACGTCGAAGCGCACACGGGGCATTAAATCCATGGCACAGAAATGGAGGGGGTGCAGAATTGGGTTTGAACCCAGCGGTTTCTCTCGCCCGCCGTCCCTCTTCGGCTCTCCAACACAAAACTGGCCGGCCCGCTTGCAAAACGCCTCCCAAATGAACGAGGCACATAGTGGGAGGGAAGGTGGGTTGATCACATGAGGACAGGGTGGAGCTCCTGGTTCCCACCCGCAGTTTAGCGTTGACCAGGAAGCAGGATCCGCAAGGGAAGTAAATTCAGGAGACAGGTTTGCATTTCTCATTGAGAGCACTTGAGCAACTTCTCGGCGAAAGAGCCTGAAGGGCAACGGAGCAAGTAAGAGCTAAATTCCTCCCGCGTTGCAAGACTTGGGCGAAGGAGGAGGCTCCTACGGCTGAACTACAGCTCCCATCATCCTTTGCCACCGGCCGTGCTCCTGGGAACGGTGGGAGTTGGAGTCCGGCAAGTCTGTAGGGCCGCGGCTGCCCCATCCCTCCTTTGGGGGTGGTGAATGGTATAAAAATTGAGGATTTTAGTTCAGTGGCCACTGTGGTGGTTTGTTGTCTGGAAACAACAAATATTACCAGATTGGGGATTAAATAAAATGTTTTTGTCTAAATTAGTAGACACTGGTGGAACAACTCTGCATGCGAACAGGTTTTCAGACCTGCTCTTGCTCATGCAATTCACTCCCACAGCATTGACAGGTTTAAAAAAATCGCATGTTTGGACAGGCTTTTCCTGACTCGTAATTTTATGATCACACACTGCTTTTTCATATTATGCACGTATTTACTTTTTGTTTGTGATTTTATTACTGCACTTTGTGCGAACCGCTTAAAGATTTTCTAGCACTAAGTGATGGCTTTCCACTCTGCATAGCGTCCATTTATTATTTCATTTTTGTGTTTCCGCAAAACACTCTAGCCCCTTTCAGACGTTATGAATGGGGGGGGAGGGAATGGCATTGCAGTGAGCTCCCCTCTCCCCCAGAGCCAGATCCATGCAAAGTGCCCCCTCATGGTGTGTGGGGGGGTGTCATCTGTCAGTAGTTCACAGCAAGCTTACCTGGCTTCACTTGGAGGCTTGGTCTAACCATCCTTTAAATTCCCACAATGCCTCAGAATGATGCTAAGCTGGGGGCATTGTGGGAAATTCAAAGGGTGACTAAATGCAGCTGCCCGATGCTCCATGGAGTAACCCCTCCCCCTTTTTATGGGTGCTCAGAGCAGGGATCAGCAATTGGCCCTGCCAGCTCTCTGGAGCTCTGGCAGGTGCCTGAGGGTTCATGTGCTGGCTCCAGCCCTGCCCTCCTGAATGCATTTGTTATAAGATGTTAATGTTGCCCTTCACCTGTTTGTTTGTTTGTTTGTTTGTTTGTTTGCTTGCTTGCTTGCTTGCTTGCTTGTCTAAAGGGGAAAGGAGATCTGATCCCAACATTGCTGTGCCCATGGTGCTGTCCCACCATGCAGAACTTCTGAAAGATGAGTCTGTGATGTGTACAACTGCATAAACTTGGGGTTAGGAACCCTGCACTTCTGCAATTCATGGTGGCGTGGAACACCTTGCTCATACAACTGTCACTGTGTAGGCAATCATGTCAATACATGACAGTCAGGAGTGGGACTGCCTGGTGCATCAATGTTAAGGACAAGGCTAATGGGCAGAGTTCCACTTACCCCTCCAGTCAATGAATATATGCTGTGTGTGTGAGAGAGAGGGGGGGGGGAGAGGGAGAGAGAAGTTAAGTATTACCCTAATGGACATCCTCCTAAATATTAGTGTTGATTATCTACAGTACATTAAATATATATCTATATCTGTATCTATATCTATATCTATCTATCTATATATGAAACCTTCATCCATATTATACATTTATTGTTCAGTATCCATAGTAACATTCTGTAACAGAGACCATAGAAGAATTCTAGAATGATTCTTGCATAAAACTGTTGGGAATACTTTTGCCGAAATGTGTTATTTGTTCCATTTATTTCTCTGGTTCTAGAGCTGTCAGAAACGGGATCCAAATAGCTCCGTAAAGACTTCAGAGTCTCTCTTGAAGAACAGAGATGGACAGCTGGCAAGGAACCACCAGCCCTGTCAGCAGCAACGTGACAGATCTAACAATTGGTTTCACCTCCTCAGCAATAGCTGTCATCTTGTTTGGAACAAACTTTGTACCAGTTAAGAAATTTGACACTGGCGATGGTAAATGTTTGTGCTTAAACTGAATTGCTATTGTTATACTTTACATGGTACATGTTGCAAAATTTCCATACTCTTTAAAACAACAGCCACTTTATATTAGGTTGATGATAGAATCACAGAGTTGGAATATTTCTATAACTAAATCAACATTGTTATAAATGGGATTTAGTATTTGACTCACCCTCTAAACAAGCTGAGTAGCTGTGTTTTCTAGAAGCTATCACATCATCAGCTCGGTTGGTGGAGCATGAGACTCTTAATCTCAGGGCTGTGGGTTCAAGCCCCATGTTGGGCAAAAGATTCATGCATTGCAGGGATGTGAAGAGTCAATGCAAATGAATTACCCCTGATTCTGTTTGCAACAGATGCCAAACTTTTTATAAAATCTAAAAAAGCATGCTTTGAGTGTTGTTTTTCAGTAAACTACATGTTAAGGTAAACACATGGGTTTTTTTAAAAAAATTAAAAAGCATGCTAAAGCTGGCCACTTCTGTTCTGAATGGAAAAATAGCCACTAAAGTGGGGTCCTTTGCCCATTTTCCTGCTGAAAGTCCTACTCTATACCGCTGGCTACTGATGGGCTGTGGAAGGTGCTGTTTATTACCAGCCCAGAGCCCTGAGTCGAGTGAAGAGTTCATTCTGGGTCATGAGTTAGACATAAGGAATAAGGGAAACATATTTATTGCAATACATACTTTGGTTCCCAGTTCAGTGGTCTTGATACAATGAAGGGCCATCACTCAGGAGATGGGCTGTAACTCAGTGATAGAGGGTCCCAGGTTCCATCCTTGGATATCCAGGTTGTACAGGGAGTGCCCTCTACCTGAAATCCTGGTGAGCTTCTGCCAGTCAGTGAAGACAACACTGATCTGGATGGACTAATGATATGATTCATTCTAAGGCAGCTTCCTATATTTCTGCACTCTGCATCATCATGTTCTCAGACTATCCACATCTTTTCTTTCTAATTAGGCCCTGTCTACCTACTCTTCCCTTAGATTCTTGTTCTTAATCTACTGCCTACTGTGCATTCTCTTCCCCACTTTGAGAGGCCCCTTATAACTCAGTTTTCTGTCTTCAGCTTCCATACTTTTCCATATCGTTGTCATGGTGAGGTTTAACACCAGCCAAAGTGATGTTTTCCTTCTGTTTCTTACATCTTCGTTTCCCAAGTAGTTTTGAAACATTCCGTGATATCGCAGCTGCTCAGCCACAGACGTCACCACCACCAAATCTCCCAACGCTTCTTATGATATAGACTAAAACTAAACAGCCATGACTGCAGAATGGTCTGTTGTGCTTAATTATTCTTGGATTTATTTGTGTTCTAGGAATGTTCTTCCAGTGGATTCTCTGTGCCGCTATCTGGATAGTTTCTTTGATTGTTAACCTTATTCAGAACAGCCCTAGATTTTGGCCTCTTGCCATGGTTGGCGGCTTTTTATGGGCTACAGGTATGGCTGAAATAACACTTACCTTGTTTACAATTTAACACCCATGCACATGTGAATCTATGCACCATTTGCAGATTGCAGGAATATCATAAAATGCAATTGTTAATACAGTGGATTTTTGGGTTGCGAACATGATCCGTGCGGAAAGCACGTTCGCAACCTGCAGCGTTCGCAACCCGCAGTGCATGCGCAGGTCCGATTCGGTGCTTCTGTGCATGCGCAAAGCAGGAATTAGTGCTTAGGCGCAGGCACCGAAACCCAGAAGTAACCAGTTCCAGTACTTCCGGGTTCGGCGCAGTGCACAACCCGAAATTACACAACCTGAAGCGTCTGTAACCCGAGGTATGACTGTACTGAGACATATGCATGTACTGGTCCTCTTCAAACAATTTTTGTCTTAAGGTAGGATGGGTGGGGCTTTAATGATAACAAAAACAATAGTAATGTTATTATTTATACCCCACTTATCTGGCTGGGTTGCCGCAGCCACTCTGGGCGGCTTCCAAAACATATACAAAACATATACAGGTATTTTGGATTACAAGAAAACAGAACACAGTTAACATTTGCTTTTTATTTTGAAGTAAAACCTGCACTGCCAGCTACTCTGCAGTGTAAACACACCACTGATTTGACCTTAAGGTGTGCATCGTGGTTTCAAATAAAAAGCAAGATACAAAGGCAACACTTTCGCAAAGCTTCATAATAAGCAACGGGGGGAATAACACTCAGCACATTACAAGCATATCAGTTCTGCCCACATCTACGCCTTGGTTCACATTCTGATCGCCCTCCACAGGCTGAAAAGCAATATTCTGCAGCACAGCGCCACCTGTGCTCTGGGAGGCTTCCTGCACATTTTAGAATCTGGGGGGGACGGGGGACTCATGGAGGGTTATCAGAAGGGCAAAGTCAGAGCACTTCTCCTCATGCCCTCTTCCCACCTGTTTACGAAATATGACGAAAGAATGTCTGAAGAGGGCTATTAATTTTGTCTCTCATCCACTGCTATGTAATTCAGCATGACGAGAATACTAAATGCTATTGCGTGGTAGAGTTGCATTAAAAACAAAATCAAGTGCTTGATCCTACAAGGACTTTCAGGGTTCTTCCAGCTGTGATTTGTCTGTCTGTTCAGTGGTCTTTTTTTCCTCTCTGAGATTTCATGTCAAATCACTTAAAGGCTGGTAGAGCTTTAGTGTGACTGCTTCAGAAAAGAGTGGCAAGTGTGGCATTCAGTTACTGTATTGAAAACACTGGGCTGACCCAGACTTAAGTCTGAATCCAACCCACGGAGAATATTTTAAGTTTGCTTACATTGACTCAGAGACACTAGTGATGTTGCTGTGAGGTTGTGCTGGGCTACCATCCCCCCCTGCCAGCTGCAAAGTCATCAGTCATGTTAAAGAGACCTTTATGAATAAGGGCTCTGCGCATACATATTTGTATGTATTTAGGGCCTATTCTGTGAAGCGGGGGCATGGCCAAAAAGAGTAGCGGCAGATATGGGTTCTCAAGATGGTTTCACAATCTTCCAACACATCGGGTGAATGTGTGGTTGGAGTAATTTGTACCCCCAGCATGGAAACGTACAGTCTGTGAGTACGGAGGGATGACAAATTGTTATCCTCCAGTGCCTTATATATGTTAAGAGGCATGTAATTTGAACAGTTAATGTACATAAGAGTTGGACGCTGTGCATATTCACCAAGCCTCATGGCGAATGTGCACATCATCCATCCGCAGGGAGGGAATTGTGCACAATTCCTGGTCAATATATAAAATCCTCAACGGGTTTCGGGAAACGGGTGTATATCTTGGTTGAGTTTTGTACATTCTCTGGCCATGATGCATAATCTAGCGCACTAAATGTAGTGATTTATTGTAGATTATGCTTATTAGCAGTTGCATTAATAATACTGATATAGACCTACTGTAGTAAGATTATACTGTATTAATAATCAGCTAATTTTGCTTTTGTTATTTTCATACTGTGCAGGTAATATAACAGTTGTCCCCATTGTCAAAACCATTGGGTTGGGCCTTGGTCTCTTAATCTGGGCTTCTTTTAACTTGCTAACTGGCTGGGCAAGCTCAAGGTAAGCACCCGGTATACTTCACCTATAGTATGAGTATGTATTTGTAACATTTACTTTAAAATTACCATTAACAAGACCAATGACAAAAGCATTTTTTCTCTCTCTGTAACGTACTTCATCATAATATACAATCTTGCCCCAAAGATCAGGCTCAAAATATTATCTGGATACTTCCATCCTGATGTAATTTCCTCCTTGATGTAATTTCTCAATCTTTATACATTCACAAGTTGACTTCAAGATGTTATTGTGTGTGTGTCAGATATAATGTTAGCTAGGCCCTATAAACCATGTGAGGATCCTTAATAGGCTGAATTAAATGTTTCCATGAGTGATTAATAGTTGCTTATATTTTTAAAGAGTTGTTTAAATTTTTGCAATGTACAAGTCTAGCCTCAACTACTAAACATTTTTCAAGACAGTATTTTTATTGTTCAGATGGTAAATGAGATCGAGACATCTTTACTTCCAGGAATGGATTCATTTATATTTTTATATACATCCTTTCGGCATGTACAAGAACAAGTCAAACTGCAATGCTGTGACCCTGGAAAAAAAAATCAATGTTATTTGCCAAGCTATCATTCCCTTGTACTTGTGATTGCCACATGCAATTTATTTATGCAAGCTAGATAGCTTTCCCTGCACTTTTCTATGCCCTTCTCATTTTGGAAACAATTTAAAAGAGTTTTTAACCTTTCTGTTCACAGGTTTGGCTGGTTTGGGATTGACCCAGAAGAAGTAGCAAAACCAGCTTTAAACTACATTGGAGCTGGACTTTCAGTATTAAGGTATTAATAATCTTACTATATTTCTATTTTGAAACACTACTTATGCATATAAGTATGCATGTGTATGTGTGTATATACATATATACAAGTGAATCAGAATTTTAAAATGACTGAGGCAAAGTAAAACTTTTATTCTTTTGAGTCTGCAAGTAAGACTGCAATTCCTAACCACATACTAGGTAGGAAGGAAGTCCCACTGGCCCAGTCAACTTTACTTCTTAGTAAATATGCATAGTATAGCACCATTTATGAAGCAATGTTGTCCCTCAGCCAGAGATATTAAAGGATAATGTCTTAACAAATTATTTTTAAAATCAGCAAAATGAAGTAAGGAAGACTAAATCATGTCTGATTTAGCTGAGATTCCTGCATTGCAAGGGGTTAGACAAAATAATCACAATTCTATGATTCTTTAAGACACATGCATGCATGCGCGCGCGCACACACACACACAGAGTCGTGCCTTGGAAGTCGAACAGAATCTGTTCCGGAAGTCCGTTCCACTTCCAAAACGTTCGGAAACCAAAGCACGGCTTCTGATTGGCTGTAGGAAGCTCCTGCAGCCAATTGGAAGCCACGGAAGCCCCATTGGATGTTTGGCTTCCAAAAATAGTTCGCAAACCAGACCACTTCCAGGTTTGCGGCATTGAGGAGCCAAAGCATTCAAGAACTAAGCTGTCGAAAACCAAGGTACAACTGTGTGTGTTTGTGTGTGTGTGCATAAAATGCTACAACATGATGGTGTTTAGTTCATGATGATATTTCATTTGCAGTGCCATCCTATTTCTTTTCATAAAAAGTGATGTTGAGAGCTCTTCACCGTCATCAGAGAGCACCCCACTATTAAGACATGTAAGTTTTTGCTTTTGTTCATGTTACACTTCCGCACTAGAAAAAAGCATTATAACACAGAACTTATTCCAACCACTTTCTTTTCAAGGTAGCCCTTACGAGGACTCCCACATTTTTTCACAACTGTAGAGGATATTGGAAAGAACAGAAAGTACCATTATTTGTGCCCTCTAGGGTTAGGAAGCAAGGAAGATTTAGCAAGACAAACTTATCAGGATATAGGTTTCAATGTTGTTCAATTATCAATTCAAAAATGAAAATAACTGGGGTGTTGAGAAATCTCTTTTCTTGTGTGCGAGTGCTTTTAAATGGTTTTTTTGTGTGTTTTGGTGCATTTTTTTCATAGGGTTACTTATTTATTTGTTTTTTAATGTCTATATTTATTGTGTATTGTTGTACCTGCATTAATTTATGCTGTGAGCATCCTTGCGTCCTGCACTAGGAGAAAGCGGGGATATAAAGAAAAGAAGAGCAATGAAATGAAATGAATAATATCTGCAGATGCACCAGCTGCAAATTCTTTAGTTATCAGCTCCTAGCTGTCCGACATCCTTCCTCATTCCCAAGTGAATGAGCATACCTAGCATAATCCAGGTCTGAATGTTTTCAGAAATCTTAGCCTTAATAGCTTTGCTTTTCACCAACAGTCAATCAACAGCTCTGACCATAGCGCTGAAAACAGGACCGATGCTTCATGGGTAGACCATCTTTCTCCGTTAGGAAAGAGAATGATGTAAGTTGTCCAGCCCTACCTGGATACCTCCTGTTTCATGCTTCCTTTGGTGAACTTCACAAGGCAATAAAGACAACAAACTGTAACCATTCTGTGGCAGTGATGAGTGCTCCAACATCTCTTTCAAGACAGCAATTTCTAGAAAACTACTGACAGTTCTCCAGTATGTTTTCGGCCGCAGCCCTGCAAACCTGCAATGAATATTGTATAGTGCAATGGCTGTCTTTGAGTTTGTAATACGTATCTTGATCTTCCTTTCTTTTTCCTGGAAGAGGCTGCTCCCTAGCTGTGATAGCTGGAATGTTTTATGGCTCGAGTTTTGTGCCAGTGCTTTACATCAAGGACCACGGCAGAAGGAATGGAACGAAATATACCGGAGCAAGTCAGTTCGGTAAAGGCAGATGAACTGTTTTAATATGAAATCTAAACTAGTGGGAAATTTTGCTCATTCACGATGGGCGAAAGGGGAGGAAAAAGTATTTCCCCCTTTGCTTATCTGTCCCTTGTTTGTTTATTATATGTATTAATCACCTCATAATATAGTTTCTCTAGCTCATTGGTGAGGCGTTTCTAGCTTGCAGGCCTAATTTGCCCCATGACATGGTTTGGCCCAAACCACATATGACATCAGATGCCAGACAGATAAAGTCATGGCAGCAAATTTAAAAGGAAGAATTAGGAGCACACTTTCTCAGCCCTAGGCTACTGTGCCTTTTAAAGCACATTCTTTCCCTCAAAGAATTCTGGGCACTGTAGTTCACCCCTCACAGAGTTACTGTTCCCAGCAATCCTTAACAAACTGCAGTAGTTCATGCACTGGTGACATCAACATTGAATTACAGCAGTGCACTCTATGTTGGGCTTCTCTTGTGCTTGACCTGAGAACTGCAGTTAGTGCAGAATGCTAGAGCAGTTGCTGATTTCTTACTGGGTAAAGTTTTAAGTTGCTATTATTGTTATATCAAGCCATTAATGGCTTGGGACCAGTTTACTTGCAGAATCGCCTTATCCCATACGTACCCACTCAAAGGTTTTGATCTGTGAAACTAACCTTCACTGTATTCTTTCCAGCACTTACAGTCATACCTCGGAAGTTGAACACCTTGCTAGACTAATGTTTTGGCTCCCGAACACCACAAACTCAGAAGTGATTGTTCCAGTTTGCGAACATTCTTTGGAACCCGAACATCCATCACGGCTTCTGTGGCTTCCCATTGGATGCAGAAGCTTCCGGCAGCCAATCGGAAGCCGCGCCTTGATTCCTGAATATTTTGGAAGTTGAATGGACTTCCCGAACAGATTCTGTTCGACTTCCAAGATACCACTGTACTTGAAAACCTTTTTCATTTTGGCAAGCTTAGCCAGACACCAGACACACAGATGTTGATGTGTTTACATATTTTCTACTGTTATTTTTAATTGTCTTAAAATGTTTTAGAATGGTTTTTAACTATTTCTATTGATGCTTTTAATATTTGTTGTAAACCACAAAGAAATCATTTAGTTTAAATCAGTGAGACATTTAGTATAGTATTTACAGTCACGTTTACATCGCACATACATACTGAGGAAAGCCTTTTGATCAGCTAAAACCGGGGAAGGTATTGAAGGCCTTATATGAACAAACGTGTGGCTAAGGTATGAGCAAGACCTTACCAGAAGTAATTGCTGCTTTTCTAGAATATTGTTGATTTCCTAAACATATTCTACATATGCATATGCCTCCCATTTTTGTTTCAGATTTAGATTACGTCTTTGCCCACTTCAGTGGCATCTTCCTTACAAGTACCATCTACTTCCTGATCTATTGTGCAGTGATGAAAAATAGACCGAAGGTTTATCCTGAAGCCATCATCCCAGGTAGAATTCTGAAATACATGTGCATTGCAGATCACTATCAAACATACATCTTTCTGTTTCTATTAGACAAATGTAGGCAATGTTTGAGTATGCCACTCTAGGTACTTTCAAGAGTGATGAGGTTTCTATCCTGCACACAGTCTTTAAGAGCCCATATATATATATATATATATATATATATATATATATATATATATATACACACACACACACACACACACACACACCCAGAAGGTATTTTGGGGAGGTATTATATTAATAATGTCGTAGTGGAAAAGTAGCCAACACGGTGCTCTCTAGAAGTTGTTGAACACCAATTCACATCTGGATCATCTGGAGAGCACTGCACTGGCTCCTCATAAAAAGAAACCTGTTACATATTGAAGAATACATCTGATCAGCTCATTCAACAAAGAATATGTTTGCGTTTGCAAGCATACATACAGCTCTGCCTGCATCCAGGAGCAGGTGGGGCGTTTCTGCTGCAGGGAAAGATCTGTGCCCCACCTGACTTAGTGCCCCTTAGCTCCTCAAGGGACCCAAAGGCTGGTGTTAAATAGTGGCTTTCACCCCAGGCTAAAAATCAGGTAGTCCATGCTTCATATTCAATTCTGACACGAACACCTGGTGAATTTAAAGTGAGCTCTTCTCCTTCAGCCTCAGTTCCGCCCATTTACAATAACCATTACAGGATTGTTGTTAAGAATAGGAAATGCAGGCTAAGAGCTTTGAGCCCTTGAAAGCCCTTTGCAAATGCAGCATGGCCTTAGGATTCGAGCTGGGCAATATATTGGTAAATTGTCAGAAACCTGTATGCCATTCAGATCGCAATACCCGTTTCAGACATTTTGGTCTGGCAGTACATCACACCAGCTCAAATTGCTTGCAGACGGCTCCTTCCTTGGAGCAGAGGTTGGATGGCCATTTGTCATACATGATTTAGCTGATATTCCTGCCTGGCAGGGGGTTGGACTAGATGACCCCCAGGGTCCCTTCCAAGTCTATATTGCTATGATTTCTATGGGTAATAATATATGTTTATTTGTTGTCAGGATTTGTTTCTGGTGTATTGTGGGCGATCGCCACTTCCTGCTGGTTCCTAGCAAATCATTACCTCAGTGCTGTGGTCAGCTTTCCAATAATCACAGCGGTAAGTACCAAAGAAGGACCTGCTCATAAACTTAGGTTTCAAAGGTGTTTTGTTTTTGTTTGTTTTTTTGCATATCAAACCACATATACACCCCACCCCACTCCTGCCTTTGTTATGGAGGTTTCACGTACAATAGAGTGTCATGAAATTCTACTCAATATTGATCCAGAGCAGAACTCTGACGTATACTTAGCAGATCAAAAACTTAAAACACTTTGCAGGATTCCCAAAAAATAGATCAGAGGCAATTATATTTCATCCAGCAGAGCTTTACTGCTACTGAAGGCAAATACAGTGGTGCCCCGCAAGACGAATGCCTCGCAAGATGGAAAACTCGCTAGACGAAAGAGTTTTCTGTTTTGGAGGTGCTTCGCAAAATGAATCTCCTATGGGCTTGCTTTGCAAGAGGAAAATGTCTTGCGAGTTCCTGCGGGGTTTTTTTCCTTCCCCCCCCCTTTCTCAGCCGCTAAGCCGCTTATCAGCTGATCCGATAAGCCGCTAAAAGCTGCTAATAGCGCTAATCCGCTAATCCGTCAATGGGCTTGCTTCGCAAGACGAAAAAACCGCTAGACGAAGAGAATCACAGAACGGATTCTTTTCGTCTTGTGAGGCACCACTGTAAGCATGATGGTCACAAATCCAATACATTCAGGATTGGCACTGTCCATAAGAAATCCAGTTGAAGCAGACCCAACTTAAACTTACAATAACTTATAAAAAGTCTAAAACCTTAACACTATATACAGAACACCACATCAGAAGGAAAAGAGATAGAAAGAAAAAGTGAAACCTAGACTCCTTTCTGGCCTTACTTTTATAGTAAATATGACCTTGACTGAAACATCAGGCTTGGTGCAAAATAATTCTGAACACTGGAATTTGGTTTGGGCACCAAACCTGAATAGCCTGAACCCATATAGCCTGAATATCTCAGTTGACTAGAGTGTGGTGCTGACAGTGCCAAGGTTGTAGGTTCGATCCCTGTATGGGACAGCTGCATATTCCTGCGTTGCAGGGGGTTGGACTAGATGACCCTCAGGGTCTCTTTCAACACCTACAATTCTATAATTTTAACTGAACTGTGCCCCCACAAAAAATACACTCCTGGTTACGCAAAATTTTCCGTTTCAGTGGTATGATTTAGGGCTGGGAAAGTAATTTTGTTTCTGCTATTGTTAAATCATTGGCAGTTGGGAATCCTAATAAATCAACTACAAATTGCCCAGAAATCCAGATCTGTCCTCTTCCAGCTCTGACATACGACATCCATTACATTCCTCTCATTTCCCTTTTCTTTTAAGAGAATGTGCTTTCATCTCTCTAGCATCTGTTGCATTCTGCTTGACCATGCTCATTCTGATGGAAAGCAAGGTGGTCAGAATCATCAAGCTGTTAGATCCCTAAATGGGAAAGGAAGCAGTAGGCACTTTCTATGGGAAAGCACGCTTTGGTTTTGGAACGCTTTGCTTTTGGAACAGACTTTCGAACAGATTACGTTTGAGAATAACATGCAGTTGTAACATAAAGTCTCCTTGCAGCGTTCCAACACACACTAGGCTCTGGCCAAGGGCAAATTGACTTCAAACACATGTGCATTTTTATACTTTAGATTGTGCTGAGTCACTCTCACATGCTTAGCTAGTTGCAGGTGCAGGACAAACACACCCAGAATTAACCCGCACACCTAACTTATCCCTTTTTTGTCCCTTTTCTCTGCATGCATAAACCCTGGTACATTGACAGAATTCCTCAAAATAGCTCTCTCAAGCAAATGGGGGAGCTCAGAGAAGAGTGCACTGTTTCATAGCCCATTGACCCCTTTAGGCACAAAGGAAAAGTTCAAAGCAGCCATTGAGAGGAACTGTGTTAGGGATTGTGTCAGGGGAGGGGGCAAGCTGCTCTCTTTATTCTCCAACCCCCTCCCCAGTTGAGAAGAGGGAAAGGATAAAAAGTCCTTCCCACCACAAGCGCCACTTTTCATCATGGCAATCTGCAGTTGCACCTGTCCTGTTGACTTATAGGGTGCAGTAAATTATAACAAGCTGCAGAGATGAGGATCACTCAGCACATATATCTTGTCCTTTTCCAGAAGGAGGAAATTGGAGATACATCTGAGCCGTTTTGAGATAAAATGTGCAGGGGCAGCTAAGGTCAAAGCTGGCAATAGAAAAAAAATTGCAATAAATATTCTGGCTACCTCACAGCAGGGTACTAAAAATAGGAACCTTTGTACTTCATTTATGGAAATGGGTGTTTGGGATGAGCAGCAAAGTAACTAAGATTGGAAACACCTTGAAAAGCAGTGGGGAAATTGTGCTCTAGAGATAGGGGGGAGGAGAGAAGGAAAGCCACTTTCAGAGCAAAGCCTATTATAGAGGTTGTGCATGGGCATATTTCAGCCAGGATGTCTGTGACCTGAGTGTCTGTAATATGGGCAAAGACTAACCCTGTGGCAAGCTTGGAGGAAATCCACTTTAGGTCAGTGGTGCTTGCTTCTGAGTAGACATATATAGCAGTGATGTCCAACCGGTCGACCACGATCGACAGGTAGATCACCTGCGTTTTCCTGGTAGATCGCGGTCAATCGTGGTCAAGTAATGTCCCCACCTCCCGCCCCAGCCGCAAGGTTCCTCCGTTGGCATCAGCATCAGTTACCGTAAAGCGAAAGTAATGGCAGTTTTAGTGCTCTGTTCAATAGTTTCTTGTGAGCGTTTGTTGTATTCCCTCCCCCAAAACAAGCTCTACAACCCCTGTGCCTTCCTCCCAAAAAAGTTCAACAACTCTGACCAACCCCCCCAAAAACACACACAACACACACTCCTCCTGCTTCCGATAAGATATGATAATCTTTATTGTCATTGTCCCATACAGAACAAAGAAATTGGAAAAGAAAAATGACAGTGGGTAGATCAATGCCAGTTCTTTTATACTGGGAGTAGATCACAGTCTCTAGGGCAGCCTTTCTCAACCTATGGGTCCCCAGATGTTGTTGAGCTACAACTCCCATCACCCCTAGCTAGCAAGGCCAGAGCTAATGGATGATGGGAGTTGTAGTCCAACAACATCTGGGGACCCACAGGTTGAGAACTGCTGCTCTAGGGAGTTGGACGTGCCTGATATATAAGATTGCAATTGTAAATGTGTCTTTGCACATAGAGTCATAGAACTGTAGAGTTGGAAAAGACCACGAGGGTCATCTAGCCCAACCCCCTGCGAAGGAGCTTCCAGGGTGTTTCTGGTATGAGATTCAGTTACATATCAGCATATTCAGGTTGTGCCATTGCAGTTCATTTGGAGCTCTCACCAAACAAACCTCATTCCCCCTCAGAAAAGGGGAGGGGAGGTTTATTTGCGGTAAGGAAAGTGACAGAGAAGCATATTGGAAAATGTGGGATAACACTTGGTTGATGAAACATCCTCTATCCTGCCAACAACAAAAAAATCCGAATGGATTCGCAATAAAACACAGGCCTCCCTGAAAACAAATCAAGACGATGGCTCAATAAAGCAGGTAATCTGTAAGTGCCCCCCAGAGGTTTGCTTTGTTTTTGTGGGATTGGCATGCCTTTTATTAAAGGCCATTATCTTCTCACATTCTTCCTTCTGTCATCATCACGAGCAACAATTTAGCACACGATTACATTTTAGTGAAGGCAAGATTGAATTTAAATAAGATAATTGGGCTCCAGCAAATCCTCATGAACAAATGCTATTATGATTATTCATCGTGTCTTAATCTTGTTCTCCAGGGTCCTGGCTTTATAGCTGCAATGTGGGGAGTCCTGGTATTTAAAGAAATAAAGGTAAGGGCTGCATCTTGTTCCTCTCATCTTTGATGTATCCGCATCTGAAAAATGGGAAGTTCTAAGTAGCTGGGGAGGAAGAGGCAGGCAAATCTAGAGATTTTTTCTTTCTTTCTCTCTAGTAATACTAGATCCCAAGGTCATCCATTGAAGCTGCAAGGTGGGAGGTTCAGAATGATTCTTCCCACAGCACATAGATAACCTATGGCGTTTGCTGCTATGTGACCACCAACTAAGATGGCTTTAAAAGACCCCATTTAGACAAATATATGGTGGATAAGTCTTCTCATAGCTACTAGTTTTGGGGGGGCTATGTGCGTAACAAAATTCCCAGTGACAGCTTCCGCTAAGGAAACAAATTTCCTTATGTATGCATTTATATTATATTGTTTGTTGTGTTCTGTGTTGTGAATCACCCTCTGGTCCTTTAAATGAAGGATGGCATACGCATTTTAAACATTAAAATAAATAAATAAATCCAAGCTTTTGGGAGGGGCAGCTTGTAGGGAGGCAGCATTGTGGAAAAGCAGTGGCTGGGGAAACTCATCCAGATGGGCAGAGTATAAATAAATTATTATTATTATTATTATTATTATTATTATTAACCAGACACTTCCCTGATACATACATACACTCAGACACACTAATACTGGTTTCGGGTTTGAAAGAGTAAACCCCCACCTGAAGCCCTGTGGGAGGCTAGTGGGAAAAGTCCCTAAGAAGGATGTTGTGGCAGCAAAGTGGGGAGAGGCAAGGACCTCCTCCTCCTCTGCACCCCTTTCCAGAGTTTCAGTTTTCCTAGAATGAGCAGCTGCTGGAATTTGTTGCCCCATGTCCATATATAACATCTAGTCCTGTCTTTCCTTGCTGGATTGAACCAGCCTATTTTCCCTACATTGGTGTATTTGTTTACATTCAGGAACAGGTCATCCAGTGGGACAGAGACAAAGCAATAGTCTCCTGGCAGCAGCATTGCTGCAACTCACTAGAAGGGAGAACAGCAAAGTTGGGTGGATGGGGAGTGCCAGATTGACTCTATCATTGTGCCCACCCAGTTCTGACCTTTCTGTCACCTGAGAGTTAATGACTGGCCCACCAAGATCGCTCTGTATAAGAAAGGGACCCAGGTGTCTCCAGTTCAAGTTCAACACTCAAACTGATGTTACATACTGTTTCATACAGGTAATTTGGCCAGATAAATTTAACTAAGCAAATATTATCTGACCGCTACCATTTGTATAATGTGTTCCGACAAACGCATATCTTACTATACAATAAAGTTGTCGGTGTGCAGCATTTTGCAAATAACGCAATACCAAGCCTGACTTCTGGAAAATAATGCCACTTCTCTTTCTTCCCCACGCATCCCATGGGGTGGTCTGAAGGTACATGAGGGCACAACCTTGCTGAAACCAGGCAGATCTGGTGAGTCTGGGACCCCCTAGGAACCAGAGTAGGCCGTCTTGGAGGTCATAATGGTCGAAAGGCAAGATACAAATGTAAGAACATTTGAAAAATAACCAATAATCCCTTTCTGTGTCTATGCAGGGGCTGAAAAACTATCTGTTGCTTCTAATAGCATTTTGTGTTATTTTGGCTGGGTCACTCTCGACAGCTTTTTCTAAAGTCTGAAGAACCACTGCCTGAACCAGCAGGTGGAGCTGTGGCTTAAGACACGAAAGAGAAGATAATATCTGGCATTTTCTTGGATCACTAATATCATCACTCTCGCCAGAGAAGCAAGGGGCAAAAGTCCCTAGAGCAAGAACTTTTTGTGGGAAATGCAAGGCATTCATCATGTTTTCCACATTTGGGGAGATAAGGGAAAACCTTTTTATGTTCTCTCAGCTGGATGATTATGGGCTGAAATCCAGGTCAGAGGCTTTAATGATCCCATTATGTTTTGTATTATGGCTTGTTGTTTATTGGGGTGAGGGTAACGTATAAAAGGAAGAGTTCAGTGAAGTGTAAGTGCTGATTACTATGCAGAGGAAGGAATGTTTGTGTTGGGGCATTGCATCTTTCTTTTATTTCTAATACAGGACCTTTTAATAAAGAACATCACCCAGATACTCCACCTTTAGACAAAGACACACAGAGTATGCTCAGCAAACAGGCTGATGAAGAGTTCTGGAGAACTCGAAGAGTTTCCTCGCCACTTTATGACATTCTGGTTTACCCTTGTAGATTTTGTGTTGCTTTCTTTGTAATGAACCCAAGGTAGCTACCAAAAAATTTCTGGACCATCCTGTTGAGGGAGCACAATGCACAATGCACAATGCACCAACCCTGTTGAAGCCAAGGTGGTCTGGTCATTGCCTGGATGAGAGACCATCTGGGAATCTTGTGTAAGCCATCTTGAGCTCCATAGTGGAAAAGAGATGGGAGATAAATGTGCTGGACAAATAAAGAATTTTAAGCGTGCCCAAGGACCTGCACTGGAGGCCATTCCCAGTGGGCAATTTCAGGGGAATTGACTAGCTCAAACATTGGGATGAGCATCCTAATGGTTTGAGATATTCGGCAGTGGAAGAATCTGCCTCGGGAGATTTTGGGCTGTCGTTCACTGGAGTTATTTAAACAGAGTCTAGACAGTCATCTACAGATTGAACCCTGCTTCTCCCCCAAAATAGGATCGCCTCTATACATTCCTCCTCCTATCAGCAAAGCTGTTATGATATACATGCACCGTATTTTTCCATGTATATGACATGCTTTTTCCCCTAAAAATAATGTAAAAAATTAGGGGGAGTCTTATAGACGGGGGCGTCTTATAGACGGAAAAATACGGTATATTGTCAAGATATGGAATGTTGTCAATAAATAGGTGCAAATGGGTGAAAATAGATTTCTAATTGGATGAGGCTGAGTAAAAGGATTAAGAATGTTTATCAAAGTACTGATGTCATGAGAAAGATGAACAGGAATATTCTTGACTTGGAAGAGTAACAGAACATGGCAGAACAAGGGCAATTGACCACACCTTTGGACCGGACTGAGAATTACATTTTGCTAACCAGATGGAAAAATTAGGATTAAAGACACTTGGCAGGGCCTTGGATCCGGTCGAGCAGTTTTTATCTGATTTTTAGCTTATCATTGATTTTAATTAATTTTTGGATATTTTATATGGCTATTTTAAAACTGTTTGGGCTTTTTTACTGACAATTTCATTTTCTAACCGACTTTGAGGTTTTATTACAACCAAACAGTATAGAAACCTTGTGAAAACAAAATCATAGCACAATTTCCAGTGAAATTATTGAGTTTGCCAGTTTGGACCATGAAACTGCCCAGCCTTGTTCGACAGGCCTGGAGAAGGAAGATGAAAGGTATAATAAAGATGCTTTCATTCCTTGTGCATTACCTGTTCTGTTTCCAATTCTAGTCCATCTGTTGCCCTTAATTATTATGTTCCAGGCAATTTCTAGGTAGCAAACATACCATCTGTTGTGTCTGTCACCCCGCTGACTTTCTGTATCAGTGGTTTAACTAACAAAGGTCTAGCTGTAATTAATTTTGGCTCCATGAGACGGAAAAGCATTTCCTTATGGAATCCCATTCCCTCTATAAACAGCTTGATATTGGCCTCCCTTTGGGTAGCATGTGTTGACAGAACAATCCCTGGTAATCCTGGATAAAAAACAAACAAACATCCTTCCTCAACCCTTTGAATCCTGGTTTTTGACTTGGTTATGGGATGAATATGCTTTTGTAATTAGGGTGAATTATCTGGGCTTGGAGATTGACAGAGGGAGATACATCATCCAAGTTGTTTCTGATATATCTGTCCGTAGCTTCTTTTGGATCATCTGGTGGAAGTATTTTCATTTTAAGTGAAGCTCATGCACCTGAGAAAGATGCAGAGTAAAGTAGATTGGGGTGGGGGGAGGTTCCACATTTGCTTGTACAAGTGGTGGGGGGTTTTTTTGTTTTTTTGAAAATCATTTTTATTTGATTTTACAAGTGCAAATTAGTTACAATACCAAATGCATATTCATAAAATGAGATTTCTCCGAATCTCGCAACTCCCCCCCCCCATCCCCTCCATGGGTCCTATTGTCAACATTACCAACTGCATATTGCAGTGGTACCTCAGGTTACAGACGCTTCAGGTTACAGACGCTTCAGGTTACAGACTCTGCTAACCCAAAAATAGTACCTCAGGTTAAGAACTTTGCTTCAGGATTGTGCGGCGGTGGTGGGAGGCCCCATTAGATAAAGTGGTACCTCAGGTTAAGAGCAGGCATCCGGAATGAATTAAGTTCTTAATCTGAGGTAACACTGTACTTCATAGTCTATATTTTGTATCTATCCATATTATCCGTAATATTTATTACATTACAAGTGGTATTAAAATCCTGCTAATGTTTTCATCTGCTTACAGTGGTCTCCTAAATAAATTATAAACTTTTCCCATTCTTTCTTGAATTTCTTGTCTTCTTGGTCTTTGAGTTCCCTAGTCACTTTTGCCATTTCAGCAGAGTCTAACAGCTTAGTTTGCCATTCCTCTCTGGTGGGGCTCTTTCTTCTTTCCATCTCTGGACCAGTAGCATCCGTGCTGCTGTTGTCGCATACATAAAAAGTCTTTTTTGTTCCTGTGGGATGTCGGTTTTTTAACAAAAGATATTTTAAACATTTTTTTCAATTCATTATGTATCATTTCCCAGAAAGCCTTTATTAGTTCATAAGACCACCATGTGTTATAAAAGATACCTTCTTTTTCTTTACATTTCCAGCAGGTATTTGTACTTGTTTTATACATTTTGCTAATTTACTAGGAGTTAAATACCACCGGGAAGGGACGCGGGTGGCGCTGTGGGTTAAACCACAGAGCCTAGGACTTGCCGATCAGAAGGTTGGCAGTTCGAATCCCCACGACGGGGTGAGCTCCCGTTGCTCAGTCCCTGCTCCTGCCAACCTAGCAGTTCGAAAGCACGTCGAAGTGCAAGTAGATAAAGACGTATCGCTCTGGTGGGAAAGTAAACAGCGTTTCCATGCGCTGCTCTTGTTCGCCAGAAGCGGCTTAGTCATGCTGGCCACATGACCCAGAAAAACTGTCTGCGGACAAATGTCGTCTCCCTTGGCCAGTAAAGCGAGATGAGAGCCGCAATCCCACAGTCGTCTGTGACTGGACCTAACGGTCAGGGGTCCCTTTACCTAAATATCACTGGTACATCAGTACAAGTGTTTTAAGGTCTGCTTTGCCAGTCTCCTTTGAGACCATGACAGCACGCATGCAAACCACACACTTCTGGGCAATGCATGATTGAGGTCAATCCAAAGGGGGGTTATGGACACACACCAGCTCAGTGGGGTTGGGAATCCTGGTCAGTCAGGGTTCACCTCCCCATGGCAGGAGCCCTATGCACATACTGTATATCTTATCTATTTGTTGGTCCCAGCCAACTAACACCACTTGGCACCAGCCATCTACCAATCTTCATCTAGCATATCTGTTATCAAATGCTGTTTATCTATTACTTTTATGCTTCACTTCAAATCTAACTCAAGCAGAAAGAATAGGAGATGCAGTATTGCAAAATAAGTCAGTTTATGAGCTGAGAGCAACTCTGTTCTTCACAGGAGCCTTTACTTGAAAGGTTAAATAATTTTTGTTATATTATTATTACTATCCTGCTCCTCCACTGTATTTTGTAAACCAAATTTTGCCTTCACTATTTTACTCATTCCATTACTCAGTAGCCCAAGCATTGTTCTAAAATGGGAGCAGTCAATACTCATTCAGTTGCAGGACTGCTTCAGGCTGCATGTTGCTTTCCCCCTCTAAAAGCATACTTGTACAAAAATGAATGCTGCTGATCATCTGATTTATTTTGTTATTATTTTCTGTTCCTCTTGTCTAACCACTCAAGCCAAGGGTGGAAGTCTGTCTTTGACCTTTGTGTCTATGTATATTTCAGAACAGAAAATTCATTCTAAATTATGACATGACATATATGATTTCCATTTCCACCGGTGCCATTTTTAAAAATAATACTCATAAAGCAAATATTTGGAAAGGGGGGAAATGTTTATGTCACGGCTGTTGGTTTCATTGGGTTGAAACCAACAGCAGTGACATCATTGTCACAGGGCCAGAAATGTATGAACCAGTGAGGCAGAAAAGCATCCCTCTTATCTTTAAATGTGCAACCTTTAGATAATGGGAAAGAACTAGGATGGTTATGCTACTAAAATGCATTGGGGGTGTTTAAAGATAAACAGAAGTTTATCAGAAAGGGTTGACTCATCTACCAGATTACCATCAAAGTTAATCAGGGAATTTGTATTTATTCTAGCCTTTTTTAGCATTTACTTACAAAATGCTTAGACCAGTTTTATTCCATTTTTCCTGTACTTCGCCAAATACCAGATACGTATCAGCTTCAAGTTTAATTGTAAATCCTGCCTTAAAATTAAGGTCACTTAAGGCAGAAATGCAGAACTGTGGCCCTTTAGATATTGGATTCCTTTTACCCCTGACCATTGGCCATGCTTATATGGGTCCAAAAACATTGGAGGGTCACAGCTTCCCAGTCACTGATTTAAAGGCATAGTGAACCTAGTCCTAGCCTAGGAATTGAGGTGCTGCAAGCAACTTTCTCTGGACCAAGTTGAGCTGGATTCTTGTGCAGTTCGTTCAGCCACAGAATGCATTGTATGTATAAGCTAGGGTATGTATATGTATATGTATATGTATATGTATATGTATATGTATATGCTATGACCAACTCTACTACAGATACCCTTTTCTTTCAATAAAAATAGCCAACAAGGTAAGCACAACAAAGCATTTTATCTGTAAGGACTCAGCTATACAGCTGCAAATAAAACGTTTTAAGTGTGTTTTAAGTGTAATATACAGTGTGACACAGGACGCAGGTGGTGCTGTGAGTTAAACCACGGAGCCTAACGCTTGCTGATCAGAAGGTCAGCGGTTCGAATCCCTGTGAAGGGGTGAGCTCCCGTTGCTCGGTCCCTGCTCCTGCCAACCTAGCAGTTCGAAAGCACGTCAAAGTGAAGTAGATAAATAGGTACCACTCCGGCAGGAAGGTAAACGGCATTTCCGTGTGCTGCTCTGGTTTTCCAGAAGCAGCTTAGTCATGCTGGCCACATGACCCGGAAGCTGTGCGCTGGCTCCCTCGGCCAATAAAGCGAGATGAGCGCCACAACCCCAGAGTCGGTCACGGCTGGACCTAATGGTCAGGGGTCCCTTTACCTTTACCTTTACAGTGTGACACAAGATGGCAATGGTGAGCCTTATGGGAAATTCAATGTATTTTTAAAAACACTTTTTAAAAAAAAATAAAAAAAACATTTTCAGAGCAATTTTTATTTGTGTGTAGATTCCACCTAAGATTGTAAAGCAAATTTCTTTATATATCAACCTAACAAACATATCACCAAGCTTCTTGGATGAAATCACAGAAATCACTGTTGCCTCATAGTGAACTGGGTCTCTGGTTGTCTTACAAAGTAGAAAATACTGTGTTTCTTTAACCATAAGGAATATCCTACATTTGCCAAAGCCGAACGTTTGTTCCTTAAGCACTGAGACAAATAGACAGGTAGATAGAACCTTGCCAGGGCAAAGGCAGTAAGTAAGATGTGGAAATGAAACAGACATTCCTCATGTTGAAGAATCCTTGAAAAGCAAATTAATTAACCAGCTACCATCCTTCTGAAGCAGGGATGGGGCTTCAGTGGCCTTGGACACCCAAGTCCCAGCCATTGGCTGCATGGACTAGGGCTGATGGGAGCTGGAGTCCAGCAATATATGGAGTGCACCATGTTGGCGGTAAGGTGTCTGTCATTATGAAGGATAAAAGGCACTGTGTGTCTTAAGTTTACTTGTACAGTGGTAACTCAGGTTAAAAACTTAATTCGTTCTGGAGGTCCGTTCTTAACCTGAAACTGTTCTTAACCTGAGGTCCCCTTTGACTAATGGGGCCTGCTGCTGCTGCCACACCACCGCCACGTGATTTCTGTTCTCATCCTGAAACAAAGTTCTTAACCCGAGGTACTATTTCTGGGTTAGCAGAGTCTGTAGCCTGAAGCGTCTGTAACCCGAGGTACCACTGTACTGGAGAAAACAACGACCCACAAGTGTTTTTAAGGTCCTGTCCTTTTACATACAGCACTGCTAGTTTCCTTTGAGTTTGGAGGGTTAGGTGCCCCAGAAGAGAAAAGATGTAAACACCTGGTGATTGTCCTGACATCTACTGGCAGGTGAAAGGGAAGCATCTGGGATGAAGGCCATTGCCTAACTGTTCTCATTCTGTAGTTCCAGAGTCACTCAAGCACATTCCCATTAGCTTCCCTGGTCATTTGCCCAAGCAAAGAAAAATAAATTCTTTTCTATGATTTAGTCTGAATTTGAACTGTGGTTCAAGAAAACTAAGAAAAGAATATCTCATTTTGTTTAATCTTGAAAAGCAGAAGATATAGACACAAACGTTTTCTTTTCAGCACTGATTTTTGTTGAGGTGGAAATATTTAAGCACATTATTAGTTATAATGTGCCAATGGAGCACATTAAAGCATTAAGCAATGTCCTATATTGCAGCAGGTGTGAGTTTAGCAGTTAACCTTGGTTAAGTGACCTAAAATTAAACTGCCCAGAAAAATATATTCATACCGTTGGATTGACTTTTCCTAATAAAATTCAATTTGTTCCTAATCTAATTAACCCCAGCTTAGAATTGCCACTTTTAATTCACAAAAAGGAGAGGTGAATGCAACGCACCAAGCAGATAGGTTAGGGAACTCCCTTTCATTCTAAAAATGAAAGCCCATGATGAGCAAAGACATGGTTTTATTCCAGACATCAAAGTGAGCACAGACCTGGAAGACATCACTTTTGTATCAATGGCCAAGACTAAAGAGTTAGTCAATATGTTCTGATTTATATTCATGATGTTCTGTCCCCTGATGGTTGCCCCCAAATAACCAGATCATATCTTCCCATAGTCTTCCAAATAACGTGGAAGAACTGTGATCACTATACTGCCAGTAATCAAATGTTCTTGATGTGGGTTTCATACAGCATCCGAATCATGCTCTACCACTGAGCTATGGCCCTTCCTCATACCTGGGATTTGGCAAAACAATTATGGGATTATCTATTGGTTGCTAGCTAGCAAAGAAGGTTGGCTATAGCTTTGGTTCCACTTACAAGTTTCTGCGACAGAAAACTCATTAAATTGTACAACTGAAATAAATGGTAGTGGAAATCAACACATTTATTTGTAAATTCCAATAATCATTCTGAAAAGCCTGATATTCTTGCTGCATGTATATTGGAATCTCTTTCCAAATATTTTGTTTCATTGCTTTATTTGTTACTGATTGATGAAAGGAATCATTTTAAAATTGAATGGCTAATATAATGATACATTTCAGCCAACATAATCTTGGTGCCTGAATTTAAAATAAATAAAACAGTTTAAAACATTCTTCCAGCTTCAGAAGCAAAGGATCATATTTTTAGAAAGTGTGAAATTTTTCCTTTCAGTATTTTCCATGCTCTCATCTCTAAACACAACGTGTACCAAAACGGGAACCTCTCCAAATTTACACTACGCATGAATCTTAAATAAATAAAGCATTCATTTGGGAAGGCAGATAATCCTCAAATAATCCTCCTTTTATTTTTCAAGGCACCTCCATTTGTCTTGCTCCCTCTCTGTTTTTTGCTCATTTGTCCAGCCTTCCACTTTCCAGGGATAGCTCAGTCGGTAAAATATGAGACACTTAATCTCAGGGTTGTGGATTCAAGCCCCATGTTGGAAAAAAGATTCCTGCATTGCAGAAGTTGGACTTGGTGAACTCTGTGGTCTCTTCCAACTAGTCAGTTTTATGATTCCTGCCTGCCTGCCTGTCTCTTCTCTTTCTCTCTGTTACTAAAAGTTTGTGGAGGTTGTGAGAGCTGGCTCCTTGGTGGTGGTGGTGAGTTTAAAATAAACCGTGGTCTGGAGAGATTCAACACATGCATATTCATCACTCACCATCTAAGTTCTTGAAGTCTTAGCTGAAGAGTGGCAGCTGAAGAATGTGCAAACAGCCTCCACTGTTATTGTGGTACACAACTTATGTGAATGGTGGCCTGTTTCTCCCACACAGGAGGCATCACTTGATCTTGTAGTCAGTGAGTGATGAACATGAATGTGGTTAACACTTTACTCCAGGGATTTCCGTATGTTATGAGTCCCTTTGATTCTCTTCACCCTTTCTCCCTCTGTGCATTTTGCCATGCTTCTTTGTATCCTTGAACATGCTTCTCATTCTTTTCCAAAAGGCCCTTCATTCTCAAGCCCTCTGAATTTAAACCCAGCTTTTGTGCAAAACATTTCATAGGCAGCTGTATTATACGGAATCATAGAAGCATAGAATTCTAGTGTTGGAAGGGACCATAAGGATCATCTAGTCCAGGGGTAGGCAACCTAAGCCCCAGGGGCCGGATGCGGCCCAATCCCCTTCTCAATCCGGCCTTATTTGTGGGGCATAGGAATTTGTTCGTTTCCCCCCAAAAAATATAGTCCGGCCCACCACATGGTCTGAGGGACGGTGGACCAGCCCACAGCTGAAAAGGGTTGCTGACCCCTAGTTAGTCCAACCCCCTGCAATGCAGGAAGCTTTTGTGGGGCTCGAACCCACGACTTTGAGATTAAGAGTCTCATGCTCTACAAACTGAGCTCTCCCAGCACAAATGAGTTAAATCCAATCCAGTCTGTCTGTAGTAGCAGCAACTCATATCTGAGACAAAGGGTACTTCCACCTGCAACTTAATATTGCAAGCAGGGTGTAGGCAATAAGTGTGTGTGTGTGTGTGTGTGTGTGTGTGTGTGTGTGTGTATTGGAGGGGGTGGGAATATGGGCTGTCGTTTTGATGCCTATTACATCATGCTGTGAAAAATGTGCATGCATTAGAAGCACTGATCTCATCAATGAACATCTAATGAAAGCACCTAAAAACTACAATACATTTCTGGCCCCATTAAACTCAATAGGAAAAATTTCAGTTGGCTTTAAGATAAGGTTTCATGTACAGTATGCAGGTTCCAAGTCTTTGTAAAGACTTTTTTTAATGGTGTTGGAGTAAAAGAGGAAATTCTTCACATGCCTGCCGTTGTTGTGTATAATGCAAGAAAAACATTGTTTTTCGCTCTGAACCAGAAGTTCAAGCATGCATATAAATAGCCAGAGCTAGTTATTGTGTGTACAATATTAACTGCCAAGGAAACAGCATTCTTTCAAATCCTTCCGCTGATTTTATCATAGAACTTTTTTTCCTCGCTTTTAGATAGAAAGTCTCTAAAATCTCACAATTTGTTGCATTTTATCAATCACACCCCCCCCTGTTTTTTAATCCTTCAGCATGGGTTTCATTTCGATCACTTAAACAAAAAAGCAGAACACTTAAGCAACTTCATAACATTGTGAGTTTCCTTGTTCCTGCCACTGGTAGCCAAGGCTGTGGAGGCAAGTGTGAGAGAACACAAAGTGATGACTTCATAATGTGAATTAAAATTCATAAATTTCATGGGGAAGCAAGAGAGAATCTGACATGGGACATGTCTTCCCATATACATAAAAATGTGAGGGCATCATGTGTCTCCAAAGGAAACTGACAGCACAATTCTATGCATGTCTAATCAAAAGTCCTATGGAATATTGAATTATTGCATAAATCAGCCAGTGTTGCTTAGAATTGGGGAACTAGAATGTGAGTGTATGCAGAGTTAATTATATGTCACAATTTTAGTTGCCTTTGATTATTAGTTTATGGAAATTAATAGGGTATAATTTTAAAAAAAAAAATCTGGCAGAAGGCCTTATGTTGTTTTATTCCATTGTTTGAACAATTCCTTGGGCCTTTGGTTGTACTTTTATAATTCAATAGCAGATCTCTTCTCTTCCCCCTAGGGTGTCCCTGCTACATATATCATACATCAACTTTTCCTAATCTATCTGGCTGGGGAAAGAGAGAGAAAATATCTTCATCTTTTTATACAACATCCAGAGCAAGCAAAGGCACGAAGGCTGCAAACTCAGTTTTCCAAAGATCCCCCTTCCTTCAGAGAAGCTTCAGAGAAGCAGAACCCATCAAAACTCCAGTGGTGGTATTGCAAGTCCATCTGTCCAATCCAATTAACTTTTCAGCCACATTTTATACCAACAGGAGGCCCAAATAAAAAAATGTATCCAGTCTTTCATTTTTTAAGCCAGGAAGATAAAATGAAGCCAGCTGTTGAAACTTGGAAGCTCTGTACTGTATGCAGCAATTTCTTCAAAGTTTAAGTGCATGCAGAAATTCTGCTGGGCTTCATAATTTATCCCTTTTAGATATAGGGCAAAGGCATACAGACCATTTTCTGGTTAGGCGTTGGGTTTTGTAGGTTAATCCAGGACAGTAATGATGATGTCTGATTCTTAGCAGCTTCTCAGTAGCTTATTAAAAAAAACTTTGTTCAGTCCTCATCAATGGCTTGGAATAACAAAACCCCACAAGGCTTCCAGCTAACATAAAGAATCAGATTGCACCGGCTACCGATTAGTTTCCAGTCCCAATTCAAAGTACTGCTTTTTACCTATAAAGACTTAAGTGGCTCAGGACCGCAACACCTCAAGTACCGTCTTTTTCCATATGAACCTACCTAGACCCTAAGATCATCTTCTGAGGCCCTTCTTCATGTGCCTCCCCCTCAAGAGGTCTGGAGGGTGGCAACACGAAAAGGGTCTTCTTTGCAGTGGCTCCCTATCTGTGGAATGCTCTCCCCAGGGAAATACGCCTAGCGCCTTCATTATACATCCTATGCCCTTTTAAAATGTGGTGTTTGGGGGGGGGGCTGTTGGGTTGTTGTTCTTATTTTTATTATGTATTTTGTGGTTTTATATCCTGATTTTATTCTGTGAACCACCTTGAGGCCCCAAGGTATAGGGTGGCATATAAATTCAATAAATATATAAATAGATCTTGTGGTCTTCCCCCTGTGCTGCTATGAGCCATTTCAGTCTAGAAACACATGAATTCTGAGTGATTGTGGATTGGTGCCTGTGGAACAGCAGTGGAAATACCTCTGGTTGGTGCGAAACCTCCAGCTCAATCCATGCCAAATTACTCACAACTAATCTGCTGTTAAAATAATGAAATGAACCTTATTTGTGACCATTTTAAGACTGATTTAAATTAGCAGCACGAGTAATTATTCCTGGATAGTACTCCACAAACTTTCTCACAACTTGATTGTAATTCTATATTTCTCCCCATGCTTGTCTCCTCCTGCTGTGTGATCTTCTCCAGACTGTCAATTAAAAACAAAATAATCATATAACTATTGTCCTGGACCCAGGCAGTGACTTTCCTTAAGGTAGCGCTCCTGTGGGAGAGACCACATTTTAATTGCATTCAAAGACTGCAAAATATAATCCTGGCACAGTATATTCATTATTCTCTTCCTCCTTATAATTCTATAGCATTGCCAAGCTCAGACTCTGGAAGAAGTCGCTCTGCAACTCAGGAGGATGACAACAAATCATGCCTCTTAATGAAAGGTTGATTTGGGACCCATTGCCTTCCAATTGTCAATGATTTTCTTAGGATGAAAGGGCATTTAAAAAAAACAAGCAGCAGCTTGCATGCAGACCTACAAGAAGTCCAAATGGCCTTCTGAAATAATTATTGCTGCCCTGTGTTAAATGATGCATTTAAATTCCCATTCAGCTACTTGACAGGAGGGAGTCGTCAAAATAAGTTTCACCTAACAGGAAGCCCCTGTTCAGAAGTCAGCCCAGTGTAAAACAGCATTATTATGGGATGTTTTCCACCTGAGTTCTGGCATTCACCTATTAGGTCCATTTGTATTTGTCAAGTCACTGGAAATCTATGCTATTTGGCCTCTCAGGCTCTTGAAATTGCAACTGAGGGATCAGCCACTTTTTCAACTTGTCCTGTTGTTGCTTTAAAGAAAAGTTTACAAACCACAGATCAGGTATAATGGGTCTCAAAGCAGAAATTATTATTTATTAAGGAATTAGAAGATTTTGGTTTCAGGGTGCTTTCAAATGGATGTTTATTGTGGGCAGGGCCAGGACAGGACATTTTGGCACCTGAGGAGGGCCCCAAAATGGTGTCCCCTCCCCCTCCAGAGAAGAACAGGTGAGGGGAAATCTACCTCAGAAACAAGGGGGAAAGGAAGATCTACATCAGGACCTGCTGCTCCCGTAGACGCTACAGCCTGGGGTGGTCACCCCACCTTGCCTCATACGTTGGCCAGCCCTGATTGTGGGATCAAAGCTGCTCATGCATGCAGGTTTGGTTTTTAGTTGCATCCACACAACATTGAAACCTGTTTCCATCTGCCTGCTTTCCAATATGATTTGTGCACCATATTAGGCCCCCATCTGGCAGTACATTAAAATTACTTGCATTACTGAAAATTCATTATTTGATTCCATTAAAAAAAAAACAACCAAAAAACTTAACAGCAAATGCTGGAGAGCCAGTGTGGTGTAGTGGTTAAGAGTGGTAGACTCGTAATCTGGGAAACCGGGTTCGCATCTCCGCTCCTCCACCTGCAGCTGCTGGGTGACCTTGGGCCAGTCACACTTCTCTGAAGTCTCTCAGCCTCACTCACCTCACAGAGTGTTTGTTGTGGGGGAGGAAGGGAAAGGAGAATGTTAGCTGCTTTGAGACTCCTTCGGGTAGTGATAAAGCGGAATATCAAATCCAAACTCCTCCTCCTCCTCCTACTAAGGTGCCTACTTTTTCTGATTCCTTCTGCTATTCTGTCCATTTCTCCACCTAGAGGTTTCAAGTTTACGTTGATGTTTTCTAGACCTTCACTTGTCCACAAAGCACATTGCAGAGCTGTTTCCTGGTAATGAAAAGAAGCATTTCACACCATCATTTATTGCTATAAATGCATCACCCCAAGGATGAGTTTTGTAAAAGGGATTTGGATGCCACAACTATGGCTCGCAAAATATGTGGGTCCCAAATTCAAAACAGCATCCAGTATTTCCAGTTCTGCCATCCCTTCCATGAAAATAAAAAACACTAATTACAGGAGAGCACAACTCAGCTAAGGTATCATATTTTCTGGAGGTTTTATTGACCAATGTGACTTGCATCCTTCAGGTGTAACATATATGCTTCTATAATTTTTTCTGACTTTTATGTGTGGATATGCTCAGTGTAAACCCCAGATGATAAATTTTAAAAGCCTTATTAAAATAAATAGTGTGATTTTAATGCAAGTTTAAATCATTGTTTTATAGTTTGTTCTGTGCCCTCTAGCAATCGGCCTTGGTGATATATGTGTGCATTCCTGAAACATGCCTCTGACCCAAATGGTTTCTCTGCTATAAACCTTGCCTATCTTTCATCAAAACGAGGAAACTCTAACTGGCATAATTCAGTTTGTGCTCAAGGGACATACAGTACTGGACATCTCGAATGCCTGGCTAATCAATTCACATACAATCTCTCACTTGACAGTGATGGAAAACTAACCTAATCTGGCTTGTTTTTACAAACTTAACAATGGCCAGATTTTCTCCTAGAAATATGTCTGTAGGCATAAGCATTATCACTTAAATAACAAGTTGTTATTGATGACTTTTGACATGTAGATAACACAATTCCATTATATCATTCAGCTATATTTTATGGCTGAAGCATAACCAGAGTGATCCCGCCTGATTTTTAAACATATGCCTGTGATACCTCAGTAATTAGAATTTAAGACTTATTCAAGCCCTACCCATGGTTAACACCAACATAAAAGCAGGAAACAGAGCTATATCAAGTAGCCCCACCAGAGAATGCAGAGGACCAAAGGGCTTCCACACAATCTGGAACCCCAATCACAGAGGGCTCCTGATTGCTTGGAAGCCTGTACCTGTAACAGCTCCCCAGTTCAGATGTTTGCACTGAACTGGTGAATGTCAGGGATAGGGGCTGCTCAACACAGACCTGTGTCTCTCTCTCTCTCATGTCCAAACAGGGCTTAAATATGGTTCCACCAAATACAATTCTGTGCAGGCAAGTGATAATGAATGAGTGCATATTGCATTAAGAGGCACCCTCACAAATTGAAAAACTGTCATGCTTTTCTCTCTCTGGTCCCAAAGTCCTTGCTGAACAAAGTCCACATGCAACAGCTTACGAGTTTTCCAAGTCTTCTCAGACAAGCTCTTCTCGAAGTGTTCAGATAACTTCACAATTTCTCCATCAGTGGGAGAACTGAAGATAATGCCAATATAGTCACATCTGGCAATCAATGTGCCCCTTTGTTTTCAGATAGTACATGGGTAAAGGTAAAGGGACCCCTGACCATTAGGACCAGTCGTGGCTGACTCTGGGGTTGTGGTGCTCATCTCACTTTATTGGCCGAGGGAGCCGGCGTACAGCTTCCGGGTCATGTGGCCAGCATGACTAAGCCGCTTCTGGCAAACCAGAGCAGCACACGGAAACGCTGTTTACCTTTCCGCGGTACCTATTTATCTACCTGCACTTTTGATGTGCTTTAGAACTGCTAGGTGGGCAGGAGCAGGGACCAGACAACCGGAGCTCACCCCGTTGCGGGGATTTGAACCGCTGAGCTTCTGATAAGCAAGCCCTAGGCTCTGTGGTTTAACCCACAGCGCCACCCACATCCCTGTAGTACATGGGTAGACGAGTCTAAAAAGCCTGGGACACAAATTTTCACAGCCCTCTAGCAGCTATGGTGGCTCATTTACCAGAAGTAATGTATTTAGTGTTAACTCTGGAAGTTTATACTCAATACTGACCAAACTAAGCCACCTAGGAGGCTTATTTTTTTTGTAATAAGCTAATTTTAGAAATTGAACGATATATATCACAATTCTGGTGGTATGATGTAAACTGCCCCCTAGTTAATACAGAGTTTCTTGACTCCCTGTGGTTACTTAAACCAACACAATCGGCAGAGGAATGCCTTGACTTTTGGCTGACAATGAAGCCATTTAACCAGCAAAGAATTTTTGACACAGTACATTTTGTGATAATTTCAGGCTGATTGCTCAAATGACCCAATCTTTCTGTACAGTTGAGTTCAGTTGGATTCACTTTAAAAGTTCTGTACAATCCAGGCCAATATGTCCTGTTGCAGAGACAGGGAATTATTTGTCCCAAATATTAGATATACTGAAACAAGGCTGGACAAAAAAGGCATACATTATGCATACCGTAATAACCAGGACTGGTGCCAAAATAGGTTCCCAAGGAAATTATCTACATTGGCAAGAAGGCAATATCCCCACAAGTCATCACAATAGTTTCTATTATTAACATTAATAAAACCATTCAAGTGTTTGATATTCTGCGGATACATTGTCATGGTTATTTGCCCTCTTCCCCTGCCTACCCAAAGTAAGTTGTTTCTTCTCTCTATTTAAAAAAAAAGTAAAACAGAACAATTTAAGTTCTCAAGAAAGTCGACATTTACAACAGAATGTGCGATTATGCCAGTTTTGGTTTGGACCTCTGACCTGTGATTATTCACAAAATATGAGAGATTTATAATTGCATAAGCTTTCCTCTTGTTTTATGAAGCCATTTATACACTGAAATGATTGGTTACTGTTCAATCCATTACAATCCTGGATTTCCCTAGTTTCTGTTTGCCCATGCAAATACATGTGTCCCTCAGGAAGGGCTCCAGGTCCTCTTTTGAAGAAAACTCCTCCCTCTGGGGCATGACACAAAGGGAATTAAGGCATCATAAACAACATCAACTGATACTTCTCTGAAACCTTGAACATTAATTTTTGGTATTTTGTGCTGGAATTATCAGTCTTATTAATATAAAAAAAATGAAACTACTCCATTCTGCAAGAAAGATCTTAGGTTGGAATCCTATTGCTCTTCCATAGTTGCGAGGTCACAAGTCTGGCAGGAACTAACACGTATCTAATAAAGTCCTTAAATACTATGTGTCACCCTACCCCTGCGTGAGTGGAAGTGAAAGTAGCATTAATAGAGATGTTTTCATAGTTTGCCTGACTATAGTACCTGATCCCAAATTTCATTTCTGCACCACAGCTGAATATAAGTGGCCCCCACGAACCGCCACCCCCTCCAATAGTCTGGAGACATTGTCCTTGCTGGGGTATAGTACCATCTACCTTGGATTGGCTACAGCTCAGTTTATTCTCGTCAAGCTTCTCACTTAAATGCTAATGCCATTGTAATTTTATGATTCAGTATAATTCCTACTGCAGTCGGCCAATAGATGTGAGATGGGCGCACAAACCCCAGAGTCTGTCAAGACTGGCCCGTTCGGGCAGGGGTACCTTTACCTTTACCTTTATATTTTTTATATATAAAATAATGAGAAGTACTTATAAATGGCCGCCTACAAGCCTATTCATTATGAGGTTTATCCAATCAATACAAAAGCTTAGTTGGGGTGTATTTTAAAATTTAACTTTTAAAAAGTATCTCCAGAGCAACTACTCAGGGAACAGCAGATAGGTGGAGCTTTTTTATCCATCTTTCACACTCTTTTCTGCTGCAATTAGAAATTAATTGTGAAAAATGAACACACGCTGCACAAGAAAATCACTTGCAGTCTTAGTCCTGGATAATAACCAAGTTTAAGTGTTTTATGTTATTTTAAATAATAACACATTAGCAACTTTAAACCACGAGAAAAAGTAACAGCAAAGTCTTTGGAGTTGACCCAAAGGATTATAGAATATAGTTGTAAGGGACCTTGGATGTCGCCCAATGCAACCCGTTTCTCTGTGTAGGATCTGCAATGCAGGATGCAGCTATAGGACCACTGGCAGATTCAGCCTCTGTCCAAATATATTCACTTACCATTGTGAAGCATCTCTTCATGCTTAAGTGAAATCTGCTTCCCCGCCATTGCCACCCATTGATGGCAGAAAACAAGATGGGGCAGAAAACAAGTCTGCCCCATCTTCTGGGTGGTAGACCATCAGATATTTGAAGTCAGTGGACCATGTCCTTTCATCTTCTTTTCTCTGGGCTAAATGCATTGAATTTATATTTCAGCTTTTCTCCATGGGAGATCAAGTTGGCATGTATGGTTCTTTTCCCATTTTATCCTCACAACAACCCTGGTAGGTTAGGTGGAGAGACTATGCCTGGCCCAAGGTCACCCAGTGAGCTTTGTGGCAGAGTGAGGGATTTGAACCTTGGTCCGCCAAGTTCCAGTCCAATGCTCTAACCACCACACTGTACTGGTTCTCATGCTCCTCCTTGAGCCACTCAGAAATCCCAAGGCAACCGACTCGTCTTCAACAACACAGATTTTATTAATCAAGAAGACAATAGAGGACTCAAAAAAGGTTTATTCAAATTTGTAGAAACAAAGGTTTATTCAGATTTGTACTTTTGAGGATACTCCCCACAATGACCTAAAAGTCAGAGAAACACAAAAATATAATTAGTAAAATAAATCCTTCTCCTCATCTGTACCTGGGATCTGATGTCATCATGCATTGTTATACAAGGCTACGCTGTTTAATTGTGTGTTGTTTTTTTAAAAAATGATATTTATTGAAGATTTTAAAATTACAAAAAACAAAGAGAAAAGTAGACAAAAAAGAAATTAAACAATACAAGTCAATAAAAACAGAAATCAAAAAGAAAAACAAATCACACAAACACATCAAAATCAGAAAACAAAAATAAACAAAAAATTTAAAAACAAATTCAATATTCCCAAATCTTTATCTTTCATTAACTTGTTTCATGGACCTCCTCACACCTCCCTTTTTTGTATTCTTAGTTATTGATTATCACAGCAAATCCTTCCCTTTTTTCATAATATTCTGTCATTAAATTACCTTAATCTATTTTAGCCTTAACTTACTACAAAAAACCCTAAAACTTAAAGCTTGAGTCTTATCTATACCAATTTCTCATAGCCATAGTCTTGCATAGTTCTTTTTAACATTTCTGCTAAAGCCAAATAAATTCGTTCCAACATCTTTTTTATTACTCATTAATTTTAGAAAGCATTCCTAAATAGAATTTTTGAAACTTTCTCCAATCTTCATCCAACGTCTCTTCCTCCTGGTCACGGGTTTTGTCAGTCCTTTCTATCCCATCCATCTAGATCATTAACCTGGTAACCTTATGTCCGAGGCCCTTAAGTCTCTTCCATATCCCTTGTGTTTGTACTGTATGTGCTGTTTTGGAAAATCCTGAGTTTTAGAAGGATAAAACTAGGAGTATGAGTTTTTTTTGTGTGTAAAAGTGCTATTGCAGTGCTTCAGAGTTCTACAGCCCTACATGTCTCCAACTGGGCTTGTCCAGTAGGTTGCCCACTAGATCTTATCAGATGATAATTTACCTGTGTGTTTGGAGTTTTAATTTTATGCCACTATTTCCAAGCAGATAAGGGATATACAACTGTGGGTGTATTAATACCTAACTTAGATTATATATATCTGACAGAGGACAATGCCAAACAGCAAGCTACGTTAAATGCACTATTGCATTTAGCATGACTGTTTTTTCAACAAAAAACAAAAATAGCCTCCAGGTTCTGTGATAAAAGAGCTCCTGAAAAAGAAACAACAGAGGCAACAAATGTCATTCTACATTACCCTTTTCACAAAACTTATCTGTTGTCACATTAGCCACCGTAAATAGCCTAAATCTAATTTTATGGAAGATACCATTTTTAAGAATAAAATGTTATCAAAACTAAAGACAAACTCAGTTTAAAAAAAATGTTTTAGCACGCGATGATCTAGCCTCTTGTCATTCTAATAAAAAATTGTCCGATGTTCTTACTCCTTGTCATTTGTCAACAATGAATTGGCTAGTATCTGTGCCAACAACTTCAAGCTCTGTTTAATGTGTGTTAGAATTTCCATTTTAGTAACGGTTTTCCGTTGCCAGGTTGCTACAAAGCAGCTCCCCAAAAGCCACTATTATTCAGTAAGCTGTCAAAGATCTCAAATCTACATTAGGTGTTATTATCAACAGTGGTGTGTTTTCTATGCACTCAAAGCAACTTTTTCTTTCAAAATAGAGGTGTAAAACTGAAGCTTCAAATGCATGGGAGAATAAATTGCCAAGATGATCATCATGTGATAACATTCAGTGGATAATCTGTTGAGAACCTCCGTGGGGACAACACCAGCTAAAGATGGAATCAAGGATGCTGTTTGAAGAGGTCGAGGTTTAGGCAATGATGGGGAATGTGTGACTCTCCAGATGTTGTTGGACCCCCAAGTCCCATCATTCACCATGTTTTCAAGAGGTGGTATCCAACAATATTTGAAGAACATAGACTCCTCACCCCTAGTGGAGGTGGATACTGTACACAATTCTTGGACTGTGAGTGTATACACCATGGGTAGGCAAACTAAGGCCCAGGGGCTGGATTTGGTCCAATCGCCTTCTAAATCTGGCCCGTGGAAGGCTTGGGAATCAGCTTGTTTTTACATGAGTAGAATGCATCCTTTTATTTAAAATGCATCTCTGGGTTATTTGTGGGGCCTGCCTGGTGTTTTTACATGAGTAGAATGTGTGCTTTTATTTAAAATGCATCTCTGGGTTATTTGTGGGGCATAGGAATTCGTTCATTTATTTTTTTCAAAATATAGTCTGGCCCCCCACAAGGTCTGAGGAACAAGTGGACCGGCCCCCAGCTGGAAAAGTTTGCTGACTGTGGTATATACCAATCCAAGATTTGTGTCCAGCTTGATGGGGTTTCTGGGCTAGGACACACTTCTTGGGATGCAGCTGCTTGACCAGCCTATTGCTTAGTTTCCAAGCTTGTCCACATCAGAACAGAATATAGATTTTCAACGTGCTGTCTACCCCATTAACATAGGATTATCCACATGATGTCCCCCCCCCACACACACCTTATCCTGATCATTCTCCTGGATCTTCTTCCTTTTAAAAGGGGTTTTCAATCCTTGGGAAGTTCGAAATGACCAGGATTGAAAAACTCCACACACTGAAATGGAGGGAAGGACTGGGACAGCACTGGGATGGCGAAGATGTCATGGGAATGCCCCAAAATTTATGGAGAGAGAGGCAGGGGCAAATCCACACTTCATTTGTAATTTAAGTACAAGCTGACAATGCATTTTCAGAGAACCTAGCACAAAAGATTTTCTTTGTAGTACAATATATTTTCCCCTAAGTCATTTTATCCTGTTATTCATTGAAAAACATGGCTGTATTTATTTATTACATTTATATGCATCCAAGGAGCTCAAAGTGGTATACATGCTTCTCGCTCTCTCCATTTCCTTCTCACAACTACCTTGGGAGGTTGGTCAGACTAAGGGATAGCGACTGGCTCAAGGTCACCCAGTAGGCATCATGACTGAGTGGGAATTTGAACTCTAGTCTCCCAAGTCCTAGACCAACCATCTAACTACAGCACCATACTGAGCCTGGAGCACACATAGGATTATACCCTAAATGAACTACAGAATACACTGATTAAAAGAGCTCAGCCCTTCATCCATGCAATGCTGAGTGGGATGTTGAACATTCAAGCCAATAAATCATTCTTTAAAAGCAAACATTTTATTCAAAGTGTAAGCAGGAATAAATGATTTATAGTTGTGACTTGCCAGGCATCCTGTGCAATCAAGCATGCTCAACCCCTTCCATATCTGAACCATTTTCCTTACTAGTCATTAATCTATGGCTTTCATTTACCGGTAGTTTCCTACAGGTCATGGCAAAGGGAATACAGTGACTTTATATCAGGGAAAGAACAAAATCCATAGAGAGTGAAATATCAGGCATTCATTGGACAATTGCAGTGAGCCAGTGCCTTTTTGCCCATTAGATACCACCATTGTGAAGCAAACTGGGATAGCTCAGTCAGTAGAGCATAGCACGTTTGGCAAACTCTCACCGTGATCAACTCCTATGTCCCCACCGTGGAAGGACATGTGGATCCAGAATTGGCCTCCACAGTCACTTATTGTCTCACTGTTAAGACAGTGTTCATGGAAGACAAACTTACTCAGCTATGAGTGATCACCAAAGAAGAAGAGAAGAATCTCAGGGTCATATGGGTTCGAGTCTTATTCTGGGCAAAAGATTCCTGCATTGCAGGGGCTTGGAATAGATGACCCTTGTGAGCCCTTCCAACTCTATTCTATATGGAGAGTCAACTTACAAGTCTATGATTCTATGAATGCTGCCCTTTCTCCCCCCCTTTTTTATTAGTAGTTAACAGCAGAGGTTAATCATGTAGGTAAAGCAAAAATCAAAGGCAGCCATGTTCACCCATAAGAAAAAAAAAACCTCATTAAAGCAATACCATCCTTAGCCAGTCAATCAAAATGTTAGAAAATATTATGCAAAATTTTGAACTTTTCATCCAGCTAGAATACCATTTTGTCTGCCAAATAAGAATGAAGGAGAAGGAAATGGGGAGGGAAAAGTTTGGCTGATGTTGAAACCATAGGTAAGAGTCTGCATTTATGCACAGTCTTAAGGAAGAATGTGGGAGGAGGTATCAGACATTCAGATGAGGCTTCACTAGGTGCTTTGCAGATTTCCTATTGCACCTGGGGTTGTTGGGGCAAAGAAACATACAATGATTGAGCCCCCATTCGCAGAAATATAAAATCCAGCTGTTTCTCATCTCAGTCTCCATCCTTAGTTGAAATGTGCAAGTTCCTTGGTTAGTGGAAAGCAGAGAAATGAGCTGTAACACCTCCAGAGTTTTTCTGGCAGTTACAGGATCACACGCCTCCTAGCAGCTTTCACCGTTTTGGAAATGAAAGTTCAGCTGCTGTTAATAAAGTAGTGTCTCTTTTCCATCAAACAGTTAAAAGATGGACTTGCAGCACCCCATATAATGGGCTCATTTGAGTGATCTTATCCCTGTTAAAGAAGTCAGTCCTGCATTGGCAAGGCCTGTCAAGAGCATCTCCAATCTACAGCAAGATTCATAGGCTTTATATAGAAATTGTTGTTTACTATGCTTCTAAAAGTTTGAAGTGGGAACTTTTTAGATTGCTTTTCTGCTTCTGGGACAGCTGTAGCTCATCATAAGGAATATAATGTCACCTTGGAAACCAAGCATTGATTCCAAATTCAGTGACTCACTGACTCTCTAATGCAATTGAGTTGTGCTGAGAATTCAACTGCTACAGTGGGCAAATTTTTTTTTTGCATTAAAAATTCCTCAGAGGTTTGGAACAGAGATTAGTAAAATGTATGAAACCAAAGTGAAGTTACTTTGGTATCTTCAAAGTCCACCTTGCCTACAGCTAGCCTATGGCATCATGCCTCATTTTAAGGCTAGTTCTCAATTACAAGCAAGATGCTGTCAGCAATTTGCTATTTTGTTTTATACAAATAGGTGCAAATGATCAGTCACTATAGTATTCATCAGCCTGCTGTATAGGAAAATATATCTAATGCAAAGCAGAGAATCTAATTTCAGGCAGCATGGTTATTTTCTCTAGGCTGAAGCAAATGCATCTTAGTATAATTCTTATTCTGAAAAGATTCAATATCCAAATGAGTTTTTTTGGGGGGTCATTTACATACCAAAATAATTATATGTAACCAAGAGTATAATATATGAACCAGATGCACTGAAACAACCAGCTTAAATTCAAGGTGCGCTGTTGAGTACAAACTATGTGTTTGTATAACTAGATGCTTATATAGCATCTTGAGTGAAATTGGTACCAATAGTGTCTTACTGGATTATGAAAGAAAACACATCTGTGGCTGCAGACTATAGGTACATATACTTCTAGAGGATCCTGCAGTTCCATATCTGTGCACAACCAGGTATCCTGATTAAACAGAGCCCTAACACGCGAGTAGGTGCTAGAGCATTGGAATTTTCTGCCCACGATTATGTCCAACATATGTTTGTTACAGAAAGAAGAAGGCAGGAGCAGGGCTAAAACTGTGGATCTGCTCCCCTGCCACTACAGATGTGCCCTACATGGGAAGAATGCATGAACTGGGCTATACTCTGCTGGCAATGTTTCAATTCTTTACTGACTCCTGTGTCTGCATCCAGACCCTGCTTCTCTACACCTTCCTCTGCTCGATCCAGTATATCTTCCTTCCGTGTCTACATGAGGCTTCCCAAGACAGATCTCTTCCAGGCCTTTTGAATGATAACTCCCATCAACCCTGATCATTGGGCTTGCCAGCTGAGGCTGATGAGAGTTGTTGTCCCAAAGGATCTGGAGGGTACTAAGTTGGGAAAGGCATACTGTTCATCCTGTTCCATACCTTTTTCTGACTCTGGTCCATAAGAGCCAACTCAGAGTGCCCAAGGTCCTTCCCCCAAAATAATAATAATAATAATAATAATAATAATAATAATAATAATAATAATTTAAAATAATAATAATAATTTATTGCTTATACCCCGCGCATCTGGCTGGGCCTCCCCAGCCACTCTGGGCAGCTTCCAACAGAATATTAAAAACACAACAAGACATCAAACATTAAAAATTTCCCTAAACAGGGATGCCTTCAGATGTTTTCTAAAAATCAGATAGTTTATTTCCTTGACATTTGATGGGAGGGCATTCCACAGGTTGGCCGCCACTACCGAGAAGACCCTCTGCCTGGTTCCCTATAACCTCACTACTCACAATGAAGGAACCGCCAGAAAACCCTCGGCACTGGACCTCAGTATCCGGGCTGAATGATGGGGGTGGAGACGCTCCTTCAGGTATACTGGGCCGAGGCCGTTTAGGGCTTTAATGGTTAGCACCAACACTTGGAATTGTGCTCAGAAATGTACTGGGAGCCAATGTAGGTCTTTCAGGACCAATGTTATATGGTCCTGATATAAAAATATTTGAGAGGGGTCAGCCCCCCCACCAAATTGGTGGGCATTGATATTCAAATGGTGTGCATGCACTGCATCTTGTGATCAATTTTGTGAGGTGGGGCTCACCCCCCCCCAATATTTTATTCAAGTTGGCACACCTGTTCTGGTCCATCTCTTACCTACATTACAAAATATAATTGTTGAAACAGTCATTCCTACTCACTCAAGGAACTCTCAGAACTCTAACGTAATTCTTAGCATCCTTCACAAAGACCACATCTGCACTGTACATATAAATAAGTACCATAACCACTTTAAACAAGGGTGGCTTTCCCCCAAGAATTCTGGTAAGTGTAGCTTGTTTGGGGTGGTGAGACCCTGTTCCCCTCACAGATCTGTACTTTTCAGAGTGATTTAACAGTCAATCCCTCTTCCCAAAAATCTCTGGAAATTGTAACTCTCTTAGTATTCTTAACAGAGGAGCCTAACTAGCAAAAATAAATAAATAATATATTGTACATTTGTAGGATAAGTGTACCCATACAGTTGTTGACTTGTCCCTGTGTTCCTGCTGGCATCTTACAAACTCAGTGGTTGTTGACCTCTGCTAATCTGTAATCTTGTTTTAACCTCTCACTTTTGGATCACATATCTCTCCCAATTCCAAACTGCCCTGCAGTCATAACTCTGGAAAATAAAAAGAGGCTGACTACACCTTGGTTAGTGAAAGAATTTGACAGCTATGATTCATAACTTCACGGCCGCACAGCTAGACTATTTCAATGCCCTTTAGGTAGACTGTCTTGCAGATTCAGTAAGCAAACAATATGGTGAATCATCTTTAATCTGTGACCACATTCTGTGAGTATTCCTGCATCCACATTACTTACTTTATTAATACTTATGCATTTTACTTTATTAATGTGATTTTGTTATTGTTTAAAGGTATTTACAGTCATGATATTTTTCTACCTGAATGTTGGTGATATGGAAAATTACACAAAACTATAAAAATATAGGGACGCAGGTGGCGCTGAGGGTTAAATCACAGAGCCTAGGACTTGCAGATCAGAAGGTCAGCGGTTCGAATCCCCGAGACGGGGTGAGCTCCCGTTGCTCAGTCCCTGCTCCTGCCAACCTAGCAGTTCGAAAGCACATCAAAGTGCAGTAGATAAATAGGTACCGCTCCGGCGGGAAGGTAAACGGCATTTCCGTGTGCTGCTCTGGTTCGCCAGAAGCGGCTTAGTTATGCTGGCCACATGACCCGGAAGCTGTACGCCGGCTCCCTTGGCCAATAAAGCAAGATGAGCGCCGCAACCCCAGAGTCGGTCACGACTGGACCTAATGGTCAGGGGTCCCTTTACCCTTTACCTATAAAAATATATAAATAAGATTTTAGGAGCTACTTTTCTCTCATGTTGGTGAACCTAATACCAGAAACTGTTGGCTTTGTTACAGAATATTTGGAACTGTCCTAAGAGGCAGCAAAAAGAGGGGGAGGAGATTATATATCCTGTGGCAGCACTAGTGGTGAAAAGGAATGATGTTTTACATAGAAGTAAGAATTTTGTGTGCAATTACGTTGAGCAAAGGTTTCATAAAAAAAGGAAACAGCCTATTGCTGTTTAAAACAAAAATCACAAAAATAGGAAGCAAGGCTGTCAATTTCTCTTCAGGAAAAATAACAGCACAAAAAATCCTGTTGTTTGGCTTAAGGAATACAGTATATGACAGCCGGGGAAAGTTATCCCTTGTCTCAGTTTAAGAGAGAACAAAGACGTTAAACAGGCTTACTTGGATGAAAAATCTTTGATTAAAAGTTTTACAGCACTTGTCCAGATTCATATTACTTAGCAGTAAAGTTAATCTGTCATAGGGGATTTGAGAGTTTGAAAGTGGTTCACTAGAAAGGTTAAGGATAGAAAATGCAGTCCAGGTAAAGGAAGAGAATCTGAACAAAAATAAGATCTGGTTATTATCTGGGGTTCTTCGGGCCGTGCCTGAACTTGATGGCTACAAATCATCTCTCTCTCTCTCTCTCTCTCTCTCTCTCTCTCTCTCTCACACACACACACACACACACACACACACACAATAAGCATGCAGCCTCATACCTAGGGATCAGCATTCCCACATTTGCAGGAACATGCCCTTCTGGACCTTGTTACAAAGTGTTACTTGTGGTCTTATGATAGTATTGTACCTCCAATTATACTTCACATCAGGCTTCCCTCCCGGCTCCAGCCCCCAAGATATTTTTGCATCTGATCTGCATATCCAAGTGATCATTTTGTTCTCTTTTATTAGAAGGCCCCTCTGATTTATTTTAATGAACTTTGAAACCAAATTAGGTTTTTTATTTCCTTAATTACATTGAGAAGAAAGGCAGCCAAATGAGCCATCATTAGCATCAGGCACAGTTTCCTGGACTATTTTCCAAAATGTCTGAATGATCTTTTATCCTCTCTTCAAATTGTTTCATGGAGCCAATAAATAAATTGTTCGGGGCAAAGATAAAGGGCACATTATTATTTAAATGCAAATTGCTTCCAACGGAAAGAAATCTATGAGTTAGGGATTTTAAATTCTGCAGAAAAAAATCTTGAGATTTGCGCTTGGGATGCTTAGGCTGTGCACATGATATACCTTTAAAGCACATTCAGAGCATATTTTCCCCCTCAGAGAATTCTGGGGGCTGTAGTTTGTTAAGTATTGCTGGGAATTGTAATTATTTGGGGGGTAACCTACAGTGCCCAGAATTCTTTCAGAGGGAAAATACTCTCTGAATGTGCTTTAAAGGTATATTATATATGCTACCTTAGTATCTGCAACTGGCTATGTTATGTAAACTGGACACATTTGCATTGATTCTGGGTTTTTTATTTTTTATTTTAATTATAGGTCCTATAACCCATGTTGGAATAATATGGCCGAATTATTTTTTTTTCAGTCTTTCTTAGGAGGAGGCTATGTCACAGTAACAGAACATATGAAATGTACCGTATTTTTCGCCCTATAGGATGCACTTTTTCCCCTCCAAAAATGAAGGGGAAATGTGTGTGCGTCCTATGGGGCGAATGCAGGCTTTTGCTGAAGCCTGGAGAGCGAGAGGGGCCGGTGCGCACCGACCCCTCTCGCTATCCAGGCTTCAGGAAGCTATCCACAAGCCTTGCAAGCCCAGCAGGAGGCCCCACAAGCTCGCGGGATAGCGGGGAAGCAGAGCGCCACCACCCCGCTATTCCCCGACCTGATCTGGAGGCTGGCGGGGGGGAGAAGCAAGCTTGCTTCTCCCTATCACCAGCCCCACAAGCTCGGGGGAGCAAACCGGGGGGGGGATGAAAAAAAATTCCTTGATTCCCCCCCCTGAAAAACTAGGTGCGTCCTATGGGCCGGTACGTCCTATAGGCCGAAAAATACAGTAAATAAAAGTCAGGTTTTGCTCCTAAAGGAAGCTGCTTAAATAACAGGTGGCAGCAAAGGGAACTAATTGAACGGACTTAGTTCTTATCAATCCAGAGCTCTCTACCATTCAGGTAGCAGGTGAGTGTAGCAGTGCACCCAGGCCAGGACTTTGGGGCAGAAGTCAAGGCCCACACACAGCAGAACAAGCACAGGGTTGGTTTGAAAAAGATAGAAAAGTTTACCAAAAAAAAAAGCAGTGGGAACAAATTACTGACGAGTGTGCTAATTTGGCTCAGTTGGTAGAGCATGGGACTGTTAATCTTAGGGTTGTGGGTTTGAGCCCCATGATGGGCAAAAGATTCCTGGATTGTAGGGGGTTGTACTAAATGACTCTTGTGGTCCCTTCTAACTCTACAAGTCTATGATTCTATGTGTAAAAAGAGTGAGAAAGAAGAAATGGAATCCTGAGAGTGGGCATGGCTGGTTGGCTGGAACCCTGAACAGGGGCACCACACACTGCAATGTTTTGTTGGAGATTACACGTGGGGTCATATAAATATGATGCAAGTTTGTTCTGTGTATATATATATATTTGCTCTATAGCCTGAGATTTCTTTCTGGTCTAGACCAGCAAAGCTGAAATGAAGCTTTGAATCGGCTTCTTGTCATTGATCCAGTTGCAAAAGGAACCTGAGGGACATATAAAACTTGCTGGGAATTTGGCGATGTTCTCTTGAATCAGCCTCCAGGAGAGCTGCGTTCCCGAATGAGAAAACCATTCCCTGCACAGTTTCTGCTGGTATCTGTCTGCAATATTGCTTACCAATTCGAATGCATTATCCCCAGCATATGATATCTTCTAGGTTTGACACAAAGCAGATTCTGGGGATAAGCCCCAATGAATTCTGGCTCAAATTAATCTTTAAGAGGTTTCGGCTGCTTTTTCATCTCAGTCACGTTAATACAGTTTCTGCAGTTCTGCTGCTCATCTCCATATATTTTCTTTTGCTGACAAAGCATGAAGGATCACTGGGAAAGCTATGCCAAAGTATCTGAATACATTTGGTCAGTCATTCTGACTCTGTGTCCATAGATATCAGTACTTTCCATGCTTTGCAAAGCAAGCAAGTTAAACTGAGGTACTCTTGTACTAGAGTCAATTAATTTGAATTAAACTGTTTGGTGGATTTAACTATTCAAGCATTGCTTTCGGTGGCTTCTACAAGAGTAACAAAATAATTTTTGAATGTGGGTCATTGGCATTAGCAATTATTCTTGCAGAATCCATAAGTGCTGCCTATCCCAAGCAGGTTTCTAAGCCTCTGAATATAGTCTGCCCTCATAATTTACAGGATCAGTCGATTTACAGGTGGGCAGGGATGGAGGAGAATTTTATTTGGCCCTCCTTCCTATGCAAACCTGCCTAAATCACACCTCCCAGGTGAATGCATGAATCAAAAGAAAATTATCCTCTAGATTTCACACTAATCTGAATTTGGTGATACAGTTCATGGCTCAAAACATATACCCAAAAGTGAGCAAATTAAGTATTGTAGGTTGGAATACATTTAGAAATGTGTACATTGGTATAAAATTTGCATTTAAGTATGGTTTATAAAATGCATATTTAAGTTCAAATTTAAATATGTGTTTAAATATTGATTTTTTTAAAAGTATTGATACTTGTCTAAAGGTATACAAAAGTTCATACCCAATGCAAAGTATATTTTTATTACAAACTGAAGTAAAATAAATACTTAATCTAAAAAGGAACCAAGGCTGAAAGAAGAAGAAAATAGAGGAACAACGAAAAAGAAAAAAAGAAAAAATGCATTTTATTTTAAATTATTATTATTACTAAGCTTTCAGCAGGCATCTAAAACCACACTAATCAACAAAAGGCAAGATGTGGGCAATAGTTATAAAACACTATCAATTGCTTCTAAATTCATAAACAAAAGCCATATAATAAGTGCAAGAAGTCACGAACTAATAGAAGTCAAATAAATATTCCATCAACAGGCTCCAGGTCATTCTTAACCAAACTTTGATATAGATATGAGCTGTGGAAAGGCTTTCTACCTCAACTTCAGTGTTTCTTTGTGGTTACACACCATTCTAAGCATTCCTGTTGATGGAATATTTATTTGACTTCTATTAATTGGTGACTTCTTGCATGTATTACATGGCTTTTGTTTATGAATTAAGAAACAATTGATAAATGTATCATAAATATTGCCAATACATTTTGTTGATCAGGTTGTTACGTGTTGTAACACAGAGGATTTTCTTTGTCTCATCTAAAACAACACAGCAAGTGTACATGCCTAATGTCAACAGGCAGGGAGCTGCCAGATTAAGAGAGTCATTGCATACCATTAAGTGGTGCTTGTAAACACACAAGTTCCGCAGATCGAAGCAGAAGTATTACAGAGGATGGGGATGGCTAACATCAGCATAATACAGAAAGTGAAATGAGTCACAATAATAGAAGATCAAGAACAGCATAATCACATGTTCTTAATGTCCCCTAGAACATCCAGCTTCCTCAGATTTATTTTCAAAAGAAGGAACTTCTAAAAAGTTAAAAGGAAGTTGAAAAGGTCAAACCACTTCAAGTTAAGGGGGTCAAATTGCTGCAAGGGGCTTGGATGGTACTGGAAATCAGAATAATAGAGGTTTAGTTACACCAGAAGCAGAAAACCAGCCACTGATCTGTATATGGGAGATGGGGGAGAGAGTAATTTCATTAGTGTATTATTTAATGGCCACCTCATGAGAAGAGAAGACTCCCTGGAAAAGACCCTGATGCTGGGAAAGATGGAGGGCACAAGGAGAAGGGGACGACAGAGGACGAGATGGTTGGACAGTGTTCTCGAAGCTACAAACATGAGTCTGACCAAACTGCAGGAGGCAGTGGAAGACAGGAGTGCCTGGCGTACTCTGGTCCATGGGGTCACGAAGAGTCGGACACGACTAAACGACAACAACATTATCTAAAGGGTTTTGGTTTTGGTCCTTCTGCAGATCTTGGAGTTCTGCTGATGCCTCCTTCTTGGGGTATGGATGTTGCCATTCTGGCTCTATAGGGATCAGCACTTGGGAAGGAGTTCAGCATTTGCCAGCCTGGTGCTGTCCAAATGTTTTGGACTACACCTTCCGTCAGTCCCAGGCACTACATTCTGGCAGAGACTGATGGTATTTTAGTCCAAAACATCTGGACGGCACCAAGTTGGTTAAGACTGGTTGAGGATCAAGGGGATAGAATGTAATTAATAATGCCAGTTGAAAAGAGCTATGCACAAGCTTAAGAAACTGCTGGATGAGATCCCAGAAGTACTCAAAGAGAAGGGAATCCAAGATGGATGGGAGTTTCTTACAAGTGCAATATTGAAGACACAAATGAGGACAATTCCAACAAAAAATAAAAGTGGGAGGCATCTAAAGAAACCGGTGTGGCTGCATAAGGAGCTTACAAATGAGCTGATATTTAATAAGGGCATATTTAAGAAACAGAAGAAAGGGGAAATCATTAAGTAGGGGTATATATGAGTAGCCAACAGTTGCAGAGTGAAGGTCAGGCAAGCCATAGTTCAGAATGAGCTCAGGCTTGCAAGATAGGATAAATTAATTTACCGGTAAAATGTTTCTTCAGCTATGTTCAAAGCAAGAGGAGGAACAAGCAAGTAGTAGGTCATCTGTGTGGAAAAGACAGAGAAATGCTATTGGGTGACAGAGAGAAGGTGGAACTGCTCAACACCTACTTTAGCTCTGTCTTCATCCGAAAGGAAAGGAAGGCCCAACCTGGTGTTAACAGAATAAACGATGCAATGAGGGAACTGCAGCCCAAGATAAGGGAAGATCTAGTAAGGAAACTCCGAGTTACTTTAAATGAATTCAAATCTCCAAAGCCTGGTGAGCTCTACCTGTACCCAAGGGTACTAAAGAAGCTTGTAATCTCAGAGCCTCTGTCTATAATCTTGTAGAATTCTTGGAAAACAGACTACAGACTGCAGGTGAGCAAATGTTGTCCCCATCTTCAAAAAGGGAGAAGAAGAAGACCCAGGTAACTACCGACCAGGGATCTTGGCATCAATACCAGGAAAGGTCATAGAACAGATAATTCAACAGTCGGTCTGTGAGCACTTAGAAAAAGGATACTGGAATGTCTAAAGCCCAGCATGTGTTCCTCAAAAATAAGTCATGCTAGACGAATCTCATTTCTTTTTTTGATGGAGTTACAAGCTTCGTGGATCAGGGGAATGCTGTAGATGTGTATATCTTCATTACAGTAAGGGTTTTGTCAGAGTCCCTCATGATATTCTTGCGAGGAAGCTGGTAAAATGTGGGTTGGACAAGGTAACTGACAATATCATAGTCATCTTCAAATATCTAAAGGGCTGTGGCATGGAATATGGAACAAGCTTCTTTTCTCCTGCTCTGGGGAGTAGGACCCAAACCAATGGATTCATGTTACAAGAAAGGAGATTCCGACTAAACATCAAGAATAACTTTCTGACAGTAAGAGCTGTTTGACAGTAGAACAGACTCCTTCAGGAGGTTGTGGAGGTTTTAAAGCAGATGTTGGATGGCCATCTGTCATGGATGCTTTAGCTGAGATTCCTGCATTGAAGGGGCTTGGACTAGATGACCCTCATGTCCCTTCCAACTCTATAATTCTAGGATTCTAAGTGGCTTAACGGACATGCACAAGGTGGCAATCATCAGATATGTCTAAACATTTGAATATCTATTTGTTTTATCCTCTGCGTTTAATTTAAAATCCACAGCGCTTTTTCTAAGAGGCCCCCAATGCCCTACGTAAACACAAACCAACTATATTCCTGTATAAATAGCAGTCTTGCTACAAAGCTTAAAATTTTTATATCTGGATTGTGAAGTATTTGTCAAACATTTCAGTGCTGTCCTCACAGCTAGGGTGAATTCCTTCTTGTTCAAATAAGTCAAAGTGGTTCAACTGCAGATATAGTAAAAAACATTTTTTTCCTCAGAGTGCAAATATTACCCACTGTATTGTGAGGATGATTGGCAGTTGCTTGTTTCATGTAATGGTAATAGGCATTTTTATTTTTATTTTTGGGTTATGCCTCAGGACACTAGTCTATCCCCAGTGTTATTTAATATCCAAATGAAGCCTGTGATGGTCTGGGATTCGGACTCGGATCCTGAACTTGAGGGATCCCAGCCTACACAGGATTCCCCACCTCCAGAACCAGCTGAGCCGGGGCTGGGGCTTGTGCTGGATCCTCAGGTGCAGGCACCAGCTGAGTCTGCTCTGGCTCCTGAGGTGATGGAGGACCCATTGCCTGCAGGTGCTCCACTCTCAGCCCCGTCAGAGGAAGCTGAGGTTGCCGCTGGGTCTGGTAACCCTCCAGCCTCTCCTGAGCTGCAGAGGCTCAGGGCAGAGAGGCGGAGGGAACTAAGTTCCTGCAGGAGGAGTGCTCACCTCCAGGCCAGGAGAGATGAGTCACCAGAGGATCGGGGGCCGCCCTATGCCTTGGGGCAGATAAAAGCCGGCCAGCCCCAGTCTCAAGTTGCAGGAGCAACATTGTTGGTTGCTATGTCTTGCTTGAACCCTGTCCTGCTTTCCTGCCTGAGCTCCTGACCCTCCCTGGCTCCCTCCTTGCAAGCCTATTCCTGACTTCACCCATCTCTCTTCACTGCACCCAGCTTCAGCTTCTATGGACTGCCTCCACATTGCACCTTTGACCACAGACTTGGACCTCGCCTCTCGGGTAACCCACCGGACCAGCACAAAGCCACTTGGGAGTGGCAATTGGAGTTGGTGGGTCAAGGTGCCATCAGTATTCTGGTGACATTCAACTCTATTTCTCCATAACATGTGATTCAGAAAAGGTTGTGTGGGCTCTGAGATTGGTCAACTGCCTGTTCTGGACAGGGTTGCACTCCACTGAAGGAGCAGGCTTGCGTTACTTCTGGAACTTTTTCTGTCACTAGAGGCCCAGTGGCTAGAAGCATCTTTTACCTGCTGGGACTGGTGTAACAACTATAGCCATTCCTGTTCTATTATTTTGCAACCAATGAGCTAAGAGAGAGGAGCAAAATGAACCCATGAACTCCAGCTCACATCTCAGATATTTTAGGGCAAGCCTATAAGCTATAGCATTAGGAGGGTGTTCAGCCCAGTGAGTTCACTTCCACGTAAACAACCACACATATTTATTCAATTAATTACTCCGGCACTTTTCAGTGTACAGTTCTTGTAATTCTTATTTGAATTCAGAGCAGCATAACAGGGAAAGATTAGGGTGAACATAATGCTCTCATGCCTCTTCAGTGACCTTCGCGGTGGAGAAGAAATTCCAACCTATTGTTTCTCATGTCAAAAACTGCAGTGCACCACATGGGCCCTCAAGCAAGAATACTGCTGCATGTACCCCCAATCTCTGAGTGGTGTAAGATTCTAGGTGTTCCAGGTGTGCTTACCTAGGGTTCGTGGTTCCTTTCAGGAATGAAGCACAGAGAAGACTGTGCTATATTATATGTGGTTTAGTTACACCTATACAGTGGAACGTACACCTATACAGGGGAGGCAGGTGGTGCTGTGGGTTAAACCACCGAGCCTAGGACTTGCTGATCAGAAGGTCAGCGGTTCAAATCCCTGTGACGGGGTGAGCTCCCATTGCTCGGTCCCAGATCCTGCCAACCTAGCAGTTCGAAAGCACATCAAAGTGCAAGTAGATAAATAGGAACCGCTCCAGCTGGAAGGTAAACGGCGTTTCCGTGCGCTGCTCTGGTTCGCCAGAAGCGGCTTAGTCATGCTGACCACATGACCTGGAAGCTGTCTGCAGACAAACGCCGGCTCCTTCAGCCCATAGAGCGAGATGAGCGCCCCAACCCCAGAGTCGGTCACAACTGGACCTAATGGTCAGGGGTCCCTTTACCTTTACCTTTATACAGTGGAACCTTGGGTTAAGTACTTAATTCGTTCTGGAGGTCTGTTCTTAACCTGAAACTATTCTTAACCTGAAGCACCACTTTAGCTAATGGGGCCTCCCGTTGCTACTGCGCCGCCGGAGCACGATTTCTGTTCTCATCCTGAAGCAAAGTTCGTAACCCGAGGTACTATTTCTGGGTTAACGGAGTCTGTAACCTGAAGCGTATGTAACCTGAGGTACCACTGTATACAACCTGTGCCTACAATGGAGGGGTTCACAGCATTAACACCCCAAAAGGGTTTTGTTTTTCCCATAGGTGCAGCCTTGGATTCAAACATGCTCTCCCTCTGCCTTTTCTAGCCTGCAACCGCCTGGGTCACATCCCACATACTTTCAATTCTAAAACTCTGGCTTTTTGATCTTCTAATTATCTCAGAGCTGAAGGGAGGGCCCTACGAACTTGCCATCTGACACAGAGCTCCCTCTCATTGGCTTTCTTAATAGCCTATCATATTCCTTAATGGCTCATCTCCCAGGTGATTACCTCATCAGGGAACTGGCCTGGCTTATATGTTAACACTTGCTGAATCCAGGGGTTCAGTGTCTGGCACCCAGTTTAATACTCCAAGCACTGATTAAATTCTAACACTTACTAGGTCTGGGGATTATAGACACTGGCGGAGGAACAGGGGTGTGGAGGGAGCTGACGGCCCCGGGCACCACTATTCTGGTAGGGTGCCATCGTGGCGGCCCCCCAGACACGTGCTGCACACCCCCCCCCCCGCACGCACTGGGCACCACGCCTCCACAGGCAGCACACCACGCCCCCAGAACATGTGCCATGTTACTGCGGGCGGTGCACCCCCGGGATGCATGCCATGCCCCCCGGGGTGCACATCACGCCCCCAGGGGGGTGCCAGCCACGCCCCCACCTGCTCTCTGCCCCCAGCAACAGAGCATGCAGCTTTGCCGCTGATTATAGGTGTTTGGCACCCACAAACTCATAGCACTACTGATACTGTATTGATAAAATATTGAACTTTAAATAAATGGTAGCAATTACTGCGCTATGTTGGAACTCATAGAAACTCAGGGGGCTGAGATACTTTAACAATCAATATTAATTACATGTTATTCCTTTATATATATTTTAAAATCCTAATATTTCTGGATAGAATGTTTCTTTTTTCCTGTCCTGTCCACATATGAATCACTGCTGTTATAGGAAATGAATTAACGATTGCACATTTCTATAGCCAGATGAACATTTTCCTATTATGAAGTTGTTTGTTGTGAGTTTTCTTTTTTTGAGGAAAAGAGGAGAAAAAACACTATGAAAGTTAGCTTATGCTTTTGGTTAGAAAAGACCTACTTAGATGAGATTACGCTTGTCTAATCACTTCCCAGTCAGTAATTTAAAATAAATCAATTTTAGCTGTATTGATAAATGACTAGTTTGGTCATAATAGCTTTGATCAAAGCACATGTTTCCCAACAGACACAGAAACGGGAACCTGGAGTAAAGAAGGAGAGACAGTCTGTTCTTTGAAACTCCCCACCCCCACCCCTCTTTTTTCTGAGTTGGATGGCTCTGCTCAGACAGAGAGAGAGAGAGGTTGCAAAGGAGAATTAGAGACAGAAAGCAAGGAATGGAAAGGGAAGGAAGCTTCTTCTAACCAGAAATAGAGACTGCTGAGGTTTTGTATGAAATCTGTGGGACAACACTAGCTCTTTATTTCTCTGAAGCAAGACAGAGATGCCATTTAGTTGCTTCTTCTTATTCTTAGCTATTGAAGTGAATGGTGAGTACACTTACTATTTTCTATGTTAACACTGATAGGTGGGAAAGGCCAGCAACTGACGTTTTGTTAATTAGTCATTGTGATTTTCTTTTTTAAAAAAAGAACAAAGATTGCCACAATTCTCTGATGGATATCTGGAATTTTGAGAGACCGACATTTCAGATGTATTAGAAATGCAAATGTTAGGTTTGTTCAGCCACTGTTAGCACACCAGCATGCCAATACACACCGTCTTTTTAATGATCTGTAAGTGTATGCTCAGCTCTGAATTCTAGAATCCCAGCACTGATCTTAAATACAGCTTCAGACTGGCTGCAGAGCTGCATTCAGAATTCGGTGCTGCTGCTAAGAATTATACCATGGTAGCTGTGGCTGATTTTGTATTTGACTCTTGGCTTTTCAGAAGTTTTCAGTTGTTCTACCATGCTGTTTCAAAGTAGTATGCATGCCCACTTGGTTGAAGCTTACCACAGGATTTTTATTCCTACTATGAGAAGTAATAGCAAATGGAGAAAACTGGCAAAGTTTTGATCATCACTTCTGTGTGGCTTCGTTGACTTAAGATATGCTAGCAGGGAGGGTGCCTTGCAGGTCCTCTAAGGAATGTCTAGTTGTGGGATGGTTGTGCTGCATGATAATATTAGCTCTGGCTTATATTTGGCATAGCAAATAATTGGTAAATGTGACTGTGGCTGAGATGGTATATATAAAATTCTATAATATTCTGGCTTGTTTTGCACCAATATATTTTATTTCACTTTTCTTAAACTTTAGATAGATAGATTGATAGATCGATAAATATAGCTATAGTTGAAATATATATTTATGGGGAGGGAGAATACCTTTCTTAAACACCATTAAGGTTCTGTATAATGCAAAGTGCTCACTGGAAGGACAGATCCTGAAGCTCAGGTTCCAATACTGTGGCCACCTCATGAGAAGAGAAGACTCCCTGGAAAAGACCCTGATGTTGGGAAAGATGGAGGGCACAAGGAGAAGGGGACGACAGAAGACGAGATGGTTGGACAGTGTTCTTGAAGCTACTAACATGAGTTTGACCAAACTGTGGGAGGCAGTGAAAGACAGGAGTGCCTGGTGTGCTCTGGTCCATGGGGTCACGAAGAGTCAGACATGATTAAATGACTAAACAACAACAAAACAACAATAATGCAAAAGCAACTTAGAAAGAACATTTTAATCAACTGAGTTGTCTCTTTAATCATATGCCTGTAGGTCCTTTGAAAATATTCAAGTGACCTATGCTGTCCATTTAGCTGCTTAGAGCAGTGTTTTTCAACCACTGTTGCCTGGAGGGAGGCGGGCGAGTCGGGCGGCGAGAGGCGGGGCGGCAGCGGCGAGGAGAGGCCGCCTAGCGCGGGGCTCTCGCCGTCTGCCTGCCTGGCTGCCTGCGAGCTCGGCGGGCAGCGCCTCCGTCCGCAGCGCCCGCCTCGCGGCTCTCATTCCCTGCCCCTGCCAAAGCTCACCCAGCCAAGCCGCGCTCTCCTTCCTGCCTCGCTTTGCTGCCTCCTCCCCCCCCCACCCCCAAGGCTTGGAGGTTCCCCGGCAAGGGGGAGGGGAAAAAATTGAAACTTACACTTTCGCGCGTCCCTTCTGGCGTGACGCTGCGCGCTGACGTCACGGGGCTGTAATGGTGGTGTGCCTCGAGATTTTTTTCATCAAACAAGTGTGCCTTTGCCCAAAAAAGGTTGGGAAACACTGGCTTAGAGACATGGGTTGGATCCAAAGGCACAAGGTGCTTCTTCCATTATAGAAAGGCTTCCTCTGGTGAAGAAGAGAACCTCTGGAGCCAATCCAAGGCTTCCCACAGACATCTAAACAATATTAGGCTCCCCCGTGGCAGTGAGGCTGCAGCCTTCCTCTCCCTTCAGTTGCCTCAGGCGTCAAATGCTGTGGGCTGCAGGATCTTTGGCCAAGCTCTCTAGCTCTGCTGAGCTGGGTGTATCATACAGCCTGTCAGGCACCCCTTAAACTAGCCTGCTGTCCTCAGCATGGTGGAAGATGTGGTCTTAGTGCCAGTGTTGAATTAAAATTCTTCAGCCAGTCACGGCAGCTTCTATACATGTAGTATGAAGTGCAATGTTGTCCTTTGCCTCAGGCTGCAAAAAAAATGGAAGGGATAGGGTGGTGATCGCAGGCACTGCGCCTGCTTTGGCCATATACCAAGTAACTGTAGTTGGAGGAGAAAAAGATGGCAAAGCATTTTGCACACCAGAGTGTTGCTTAAGCAATGGTGTTATGGATAACAGCAGTGCACCTTTTGGGGTAGGTGAAAATGCACAATGGGGCATTGGTCCAATCTAAGGCATTCATCCATAATCCTAATCATGCTGCTAACACACCAGCTTCCATAGTCTGTGAGCAGAATGTATTAATGAGCACACTGTTGTCCTTGAGTTGCATGCTCTGTTGCACAGAAAATGTTGTTAGAGTGCAAACAGCAATATGCGAAGAAGGGGAACTAACATCAAACTGTAAGAAGAGCAAGGACTTAGGTTGTTTATTAGAAAAGCAAGCAGTTAGGCTGCTATTTGCTGTGGAATTTGAGTCTCTTGCTTCTCTTCATACATATCCACAATGACTAAGATATTAGAGAATGCCCTCTAATATTATGCAATAAAGCCGGGGGGGGGGGGAGGAAATAAAAGTTTTATCCTTCCCTTCAAAATAAGTTATTCCTGATTCATGTCAGACTATTATTATTATCATTTAATTATATTTATTTATATCTTGCCTTCTCCCCATACTGGGACTCAAGGCTGCTTACAGATAAAAGAGAGAAAACTAAAAACATAGAAAAGATAGTCATTAAAGAGGAAGTCAACACTAATAGATTTAAACCAATATAAAATATGTTAAAAATACAGATAACAACAACAACAACAACAACAACAACAACAACAACAACAACAACAAAGCGTCACAGCAGTAGCCCTATCATTTCAGTTCTTAAAGGCCTGTTAGAATAAAAAGATTGTCACCTGTCAGCTGAAGATCAACAAGGAGGGAGCCAGTCTAACTTCCCTAGGAATGGCATTCCAAAGTCTCTGTTCAGTGTTTCCAAACTGCATTTCTTTTTAATTGTACTGTTGTTTCAATTTTCCTCTTGGTCTTTCCATGTATACACCGTTAGTTAGTTAGTTAGTTAGTTAGTTAGTTAGTTAGTTAGTTACATTTCTATCATACTACTTCCTCTTGCCATCCACCCCCCAACCCTGTGAGGTAGGCTAGACTAAGAGGCAGTGACTGGTCCAAGGTCACCCAGTGGATTTCATGGCTGTGTGGGGATTCGAACCCTGGTCTCCCAGGTCCTAGTCCAACCACTACAGCATTGTGACTTCAGTATCAAAGCGATTCACATGCAAAAGTTTGCAGCTAACACTGAACATCTTTTTATAAGAGGATATTCTAAGTTATCTCAAGACAGCCCAATGAACATCAGATGATCACAGATTGAGGTTTCATATATTTTTAACCTTTTTGGAGAAGTGATCTTGGGGTATGAGGTCCAAAACCTGCTTGCACTCTTTTCTGTGACAGTTTGATTTCCATATTCTCTGTCTTATCCTTTGGCAATTTCTAGTACTGTATTGTCTTAGATGACTCACCTAGCATATTTTTAACTTTAGAAAATCTTGCTTTAGGTCCTAAAGCTCCAGAAACGTGATTATTATTATAAATGAAGTGCCAGCATGATCAATGTCACATATAAAGCTGGTGGCCGAACAAAAAGTCTGCATCTAAAGTGACATTAGAAGAGGGAAAAGAAAACGTCACTTTTGCGTACGAAAATACACGGCAAAGGCTCTATTTCCTCAGGAAAGGCATTTTTAATAAGGCTGGGATGAATTCTCTCCCCTGTTTCTCAAAATTCTCTACAAAACAGGAGCCAGTTTTCTGCTGCTTCTGTAGAGGAGGTGGAGAAATTTCTCTTTAAAAATCAGGTGTCAGTTACTGCTTAGTTTACTAGGCCTCACCAGGAAGTGCAGTGCGAACAGTGGAAAGCTGTGGAGAGTATGGTGCCCTGCCTGGAATGCCTTGAGATGCAACAAAACATGCTATAAAAGATGCTATGCTAACGTTTTTCAGTTCTGTTTATGAGCAACATTGTGCTAGAAGGGAAGGAGCAAAGCCATTCCCGACTGATTGTGAAAATGCAAGAGTTATGTTCCAGATGTTTATTTCAGGAGTCAAAGTCTCATTTCTGTGCTTTCACCCAGAACTATATCTCTGGAATGAAACAAAAACAGGGAATACTAAATATGTGAATAAACACAAATGACCACCCAAATACAAGAAGGACACAAGCTGTTATGTTATATGAGTATTCCTCTAAAAGTGTAGTTTGAACATAGCTAGCTGAATGAACACTTTTATTCACTCGGCACTGGCTGTGAACTCTTTCCATGTGGTAGAAGAGGAGAAAGGATTGCTAACAAGATTTTCTGCAACCAACATATTGTGCAAGGATGGAGACCTCTGCCCCACTCACAAAAGAAGACACAAAGTTGCATATGCTTTGTGTCATATCTATATTTGTATCCTCTTTTGCACATGGGATGGAGGGCCTAAGAGTAAATCAGGGGCCACACATGAGTAATAAGATGTCCAATGGACAGCATGTCAACAGGTGAAGCTCTTCTCATCATTGTATTTCAGTCCTGCCCCTGGAAATGCTAAACCTGCTGAATTTCTTTCTGCCCACACAGCTGTCAAAATCATGAACTCTGCTGTTCTCCAAAGCTTACACCAGGCAAAGAATTCAAGTTACATGAGTAGCAAATCAATTCTGTTGCCATAGGGCTTTTGTCAGTGGATCTTAAGCTGACAAAACTATGTTCAGCCTAAGATTAGACATGGTATTTCAAGAGGGGTGGTGGTGGTAATCAAGAGAGATTTAAGAGCCACAGAAGCAAGGTTCAGGTCCCATGCTTGGATAAATGCAAGATTAAATTGCAAAAAAGTAAGCAGTATATTTTAAGAGCATTTGTTTCTGTTTTTTATTATGTTTATTTAGGTAAATGTTTATTAAGTAAATATTTATTATTAAGTAAACATTTTTAGAAAGCGCCAAAAATAGTACTGTGAAGGCACTGGCCTGATGTCGATAGTCAAGGAGTCCCAAGGAGTAAGAGTGCCTAAAAAGAAGAAACAAAAGACTACTTTGCTGTGCACGCACCATAAATGTGAAAAATTAAAGGATTGCTCATGTAATGCTGCAACTGCCCTTGCACAATGAGACCCAATATGTGCATATCAAGGCTGTTTTCAGAAGCAATATGAAGAGCGCGTGCCATGATTGCATCTGTGTGTCGTTCATGTGATCAGGGAGAACAGCAACAGAAGCTGCTGGCAGTTATGTGGGATGTGCACAGAACTTTCTGCTCCTTAGCCTGAAGAACCTGCTTTTCCTTCCTTTGACCAGCATTTGATGTTGTAGGGACTAGGAAATCAGCTCCTGAACCTGCACCAAGAATGCAGATCTGTTCTAAGCTAGTAAAATCAATTTGGTTTCTCAACTGGAAACTGAGGAAATTCATGAAGGAAGGAACAATGTGTTCAGTTGTGACCCCATTTGAATCAGAGTTTCATGCATTACTGAAACCACTTTGGGTGTAATCACAGGGGAATAGAAAGTCTGCATTTCTTCTAGAATGTTCTGAAGAGCTATTGCAAAAACAGGCATGCACGTTTATACAAAAACTAACAAAAAATATCCATAATAACATTCCAAACTCTATAAATTCAGTTGTGCACTCACATTTGCAACAAATAGCATGATCTTTAGCACATTTACTCCTAGAAGAAGGTTCCAGTGATTAAGTTAAACTTACTTTTATATAAATGTTTGCAAGAGTGCAGGCTGAGGATCACTACAAATATTGCGTGATAAATTAAAAGAACTGATGCAAAATTTTAAGTAACCCAAGCTGTAACACTCTTAATTCAATGCGTTTGAACAGTTCAACAATGTAACCTAAACATTGAAAACCTTTCAGTAAAGCCTAGCCTCTTTCTGGTGTTTATCTTTTAATAGCTCTTCATGCTGCTTCAGGAACTCAGGATTTTGGATTTGGAATTGCATGTCCTCTTGGCTATTTCCCTTGTGGGAATATCACAAAATGTTTGCCTCAGCCCCTTCACTGCAATGGGATAGATGACTGTGGGAATCACGCAGATGAAGAGAACTGTGGTAAGTTGACAGTTTTTCCACAGTGGCTCTCAGTGTGAGTTAACAAAGCCTTTGGTACTACATCACAATTCTTGTTTTCTCAGTAACTACTCTGACAAAAAAACTTGGGTTGTTGGGTTGTTTTTTTAAATAACTAAGTATTTTTTTAAGCATTCTCTTAGCATCGGTTTGGTATAAGCTGCTTGGTTAGCAGGACTCTAAAATCACCTCATGTACTAAGAACAAAAAACTAATTTTGTATATATTGAACCTTTCCTAGATAGATAGACAATATTTCCCCCCACTTTTTCCACTAAGTGTTGTACAAAGAATACAACACAACGAAAATGAAAATAAGTTAAAACTATAAATTCAGAATTCAGTTAAATGCCTGCTGGAATGATGGTGATGAGGATGATGATGATGATAGTGATGATGATGATGATGTCTTCAGTATGTGCTGGAAGTTCAACAGAGAGGAGGCCTATCAGACCTCAACTAGAAGGAATTTCATAAAATTGGGCCCATAATACTGATCAAACAACACTGATCTATGGTGGATACAAGCGATGTATCCGAGCCATGGGGGACCATAAACATTGGTTCCACCGAAGACCTCAGTGATGAGGCAGAGCTATAAGGGATCAAGAGGCCCTTGAGGAATCCTGCACCCAAGTTGTTAAGGGCCTTGTAAATGTATACACAAACCTTGAACCTGACCCAGTAATGTATGGGCAGCCATGGTGCAAGCTTTTGAGCATGGAGCTATATAATGGGATTATGATACAGAAAAGATGGGAATTCACCAATGTCAATGTAATAGGACATATGTCAAGGAATTGGAACAATAATCCCATTTTTTTCTAACATAGTAACTACCTATGGATGTATGTTAGTATATATGTAAAGCACACTGTTCTGTGTGCTCAAGTGATGATTAAACAGTGGATAGATATCATTTGCTAATGAAAATCACATTAAGGCTGGAATCCTAAACATACTTCAAGGGCCTTGTTGAACATTGCAGGACTTCCAAGTACACATGCCAAATTACTTGGTAAACTGAATTGACTTCACTACTACTAATGCCTGAATCAGTGCAAGACCATAACCACAGTGGGGAAACAACCAGGATTTTTTTTAGGGTGGGGGTTGCTTTAAATATATGGTGTGTAAGCAGCCTTGGAGGGAAGAATAGTGGTCCAAAATGGCCCCGCTTGTGGTGATTAGAGACATGGCTTCTATCCCATCTTTTATTGTAATTCTTCAAAATTGCTTCTTGGCAGAGAACAAGCTGTTTCTGGCAGAGTGCACACTCTCCCCTTTGAATAATTGTGTCATAGCAGAGGAACATGGTTAGAACAAGAAGGAGAGAAATACTAATGGTTTTCCCTAAGGCAGTGTGTCCAGACTTTTAACTGAGCAGAAAGATTTGTGTCTAATAAGTAGCAAACCCATAGCTGAATAATTATATCTTTTTTACAAGTGAGGTTGTTTTTGACAGTGACAACACCCTAAAGGGTCTTCCTGCCCTCTAGTAGTAGCTGGAAAGGAGGCGCAGTGCAAATGGGGAAAATGGAAGGGAGCATCATCAATGGCATATCATTTGCGAACTAAAAAAAGCAGCAGTAAAAACCAATCACATTCACTGGATTCCAGACATGGGACAAATAAATGAACACAAGCAATTTCCATTGGAATTCTCTGAAACATGTTTAGAAATAGTAAATGATGATGATATTTCTGCTGTGTAACTTCTATTAGGTGATAACAGTGGATGGTCTCAGCAGCTGGATGCAATTTATGATAAAAAGGCTTTTCAATATTCCTTGGACTTGGAAACAGATGAATGCTGTAAGTAGGAAGAGAAATAAATTGTTTACTTGTAGAATTTGAAGGGAAAGCATACCACAGATCTGGTGACTGTGGAACCAAGTTTCAGTGGGCATGTGGACATTTCAGTTCTGTTTTAGAAAGACACTGGGGCACAAAGCTTTAAAACAATATAACTTAAAATTGCTTTAAATCACATTGATCAAGTGAAAGATGGAATGTGTGTCCTCAGCAATCCTGAATTAAGCCAGGATTGTGACATAATAATAAATCATGGTTAATGCAAGCCACAGTTCATAAATAATTTCAAACCATGGTTTCAAATTCTAGATTGTTGGCCACAGACCAAATCAAACATATGAACTACAATAAGCTAAACAAACCACAGTCTAAGTATTACATGTGGACCAAGCCAGTAAATTTTGAAGTTTACAGCATGACACAAATGGTTATTTGAAAACACTTCTGACAGGTAGAAGAAAAGCTTTCTGACCTTCCATTCCCCTATCCTGTGTGTCTGAGCACTACACTGCTGATTTCCACAGGCCTTGCAGAGTGAAGAAAGAAGCATGCCTCAAGTTTTATGCTTATTGCAGCAATGTTTTCAGTGAAAATTGCCCGACATGTTTTAACGAAAGGTCTTTTTTGGGGTAAAAAGGTCTTCAGGTGTCTTATTCTGCTTCATTCATTGAAGCAACTTATTTATAGATCAATGCACATTTAGCAATATTTACGTAACAAATTATTGCTTTCAGGCACCGGCTTGCCTCTTCCTTTGCCCTTCCACTTTTCGGGCTGTGTGTCTATATTTGCACCTAACTGTAGCCCTTTTCAAAAGTTTAAAAAACTATTTCCTGTCATCTTCAGAAAATGTGGAAATAGAAATCTGCAATATACTAAGTCAGACAATTAGTCCATCTAGTTTAGTATTGTCTACACTGAGTGTCAATAACTCCTCAATATTTGAGACAACTTCCTTTCAGGAGATGCCAAGAATTGGACCTGGCCACTTTTATATGCAAAACATGTGATCTCCCACTGAGCCACATCCCTTCCTAACTTGTAAATGGGGAGCAGAATCTTGTCAACAGCCCTCACCAACAGCCCTCACCTTGTCCTCCATACAATCCATGTCATTGTAGCCCATTGGCTACAATGGATGAAGTATGAATTAATTGTCCTAAGCCAGTGCTTGGGAACTAGTGGTCCTCCAGATATTGTTTGCCTATAACACATCATCCTTAATGGCTGTGTTCTAGATGGGGCTGCTGGGAGTTGTGGGGTTCAACATCCTCTGGAGGACCACATATTCCTCACCCCTATATTAATCAATGAGTTGATTTTACCACCTCTCTTTTCTCTCCCCATCATCATGCCAACATCATGGCATTGTCTTTATCCAGTGGTTGGTTCTGTGCCAATAGAATGTTTGTGCCGTGGTTTAGAGCTTGACTGCGATGGTGCTGGTTTGCTCGTCATTCCTTCGGTCTCTTCTAATGTAACTTTGATGTAAGTAAAAAAAAAAAAAAGCGGTAAATTCTCTGTTCAGCAGGTGGTAAAAGTTATTAGGGCTAGGTTACAACTGGTATGTAACCCACAAGGCGTTACTGGCAAAGCATGCAAAGATGCTCCTAAGCCAGTTTCTGAGAACCAGCTTAAAAGTGGATGTGAACAGAAAGTCCAGGATGCTGCTATCACCCTCAGATGAGATTCTTATTTAGTGCACACACTGTACCATTTTGGAAAAAGGCAAAAAAAGAATAATAAACATCAATGCCATCTAGTGAGCAACAGGAATTATTTTTTAATTTTAAATGTGATTTTTTTTTTTAATGCTGGCACATGACTGCAAGACCAATATCTGATCATTAGCTATGCTGGCTGTAGGCTTATGGGAGTTGATGTTCAACAACATCTGGAAACCTGGGTTACCCAGCTCTGTTACATTTTGTAGTGACTCTTACAATAATGAAGGAATTCAGAGAGCAGGGGAGAAATAAAAGTTGCTCAAGTATTGCTCCAGGGATAACCTCATCCTACCTAAAACAAATGGAAATACCCCTTTTAGCACATTGTTAAACTATGGAATTTGATTCTACATGATGTGCTGATGGCTACCAACTTAAGATGGTTTTAAAAGCTTGGCAAGTAAGGATATAAGTGCTACTATAGCCCCAGGATACTTGAATAATTATTGCTGGGCAATAACCATGGGAAAGTGCTATTGTGCTACTGAAGGGCTTCCCATAGACACCTTCTTAGCAACTGTGAGAAAGAGGATATTGGACCAGTTGAGGTTTTGGGGCTGTTCTTAATAATAGCTTTATTATTAGTGTTGAAATTTCTGGACCCATTTTTAAAGTTGAGGATGCTTATGAATTTGTGAATAAAGTTTGTTTGAAAATGGCCATCTTCGCCGCTCAGGATGCTTAAACTGAGCAGTGCTGAAGGACAGAAAAATTATCTAAGGGCCATAGCACCACTACATTAAGAATCAACCTGAGCTTTCTAAATTGAGGCTTATTCTGTGTGTGAGCAAGTTTTCAACCTGCAGTTGTCTATCTGTGACTTGATATGTCCTTTTTGCAAAGAACCGAGTTTAATTTTTTATGCTCATTAGGTTGCTTAGTGAAAGGTGTGCTGAAGATCTGTTCCAGTCATGGAAGAGTAATTGTCTCATACGGCACAATTAAGAGACACCATAGGAAAATCCCTTGCTGAGTTCTGTGACTAAATTATTTCCTGTATTGTGAGGACCTCTAGGGTTTATATTGTTAAGTGCAGAAAAACTAAAAAAAGAATCTTTTTCATGAGTCTGTGTGGTGAATGTCCCTAAAAGGTTAACTGAAGATCTTTACAATTAACTATGTTTATGTTATGAACTAATTGAAGAAAGTTATTAAGAACGTAAGACGATCCCTACTTTTCAAGCCAAAGATCTAGTCCAGGATCTGTACTCTTAGTGGCCAGTCATATGCTTATAGGAAGCAACACTGCTTTGCTCACATGCAATTCTCAGCAACCATCCAGAGACATTTTGCCCCTGAAATAGGACATAGTACATAGCCACTTCAGCTAGTAGCCACTAATAGCTTGATGAATTCATCCAAAACTGCAGTTGTTGAAAAAAAACAGGCTGTTAGCAAATAATGCTCATGCACATATATACATTTATTTACATATTGATTTATTTATTTTGATCACTTGTCACCCATCCTTTAGTGTTTCCACTAACAAGGTGGCTTACACTAATACTGAGCAAGCAATAAAATCAACCTACATGGAATAATTTCATTTGTGGAAATGTTTGTCAACTGTATAACCTGGTATCAATAAAATGTGCATGTACAGTGTACTGGTTTGATGTATGCTGTGAGTCATTCATCTTTTGTCTGTTTGTTGTTGTGTTACAGGTCCCTAAAAGGGAATCAGCTGAGAAAGCTTATTGCTAATGTTTTCAAAAAATATCAGGATCTTCAATACCTGTAAGGCAACATTTTAACTTCAAATTACCAGCCTATTGCAACATAATTGTTTTGTGATGTAGTGACCAAGGATGAGTTCACACCTTACATTGATCATGGGAAGTGTTTGTTGGAACTATGGTTTGATCACTTGACTGCCTAACATGCTACTGTCATGGATCTGCTGGCTGTACAATTAACTGACATTGGGAGGCAAGTTGAGAGGTGATAGTTGTATCAAGTGTTTGTATGAACTCAGCCTGAAGCTACAATCCTAGCCACATTTACTTGGGAGCATGCCCCATAGCATAATCTCTGAGATGACCTATATAGGATTCCAAACACAAGGTTATGCTTCTAATTATGTCATGTACATGTAAACTGTTGAAACTGGTGGTATATGTATACTCAGAGGTATATGTTTTCAAGATCCGGAGTAGAAAGGCTCCTATATGAACTACAAGCTCTAATATGAACATATTTATGTTGTTCATTTTGGCTGTTCATTCATGCCTAACCAATTGTTTTATTAATATTTGAGTCTAACCAATGGATGGTCAAAAATAACCACTCAGATTCTTACTGGCAGTAAACTTATCCTAAAGTCGATCTTACTGTCCATCATATTATAAAGAAGTACAGTTTAGAACACAGCAATACGACAAAGAACCAAAAGTAAACTTAGCAAAACAGTATGAGATTCTACATATGGGTGGGTATTCTTTGTCCTTTAAATAAATTTTCATTTAATCATGATTAATTTGTTTTTTAAATGTGATCATTTATGAAATAATCTTGTACTGATTGAAATTTAGTTTTTTGAACAGAAAGAGAACAAGCATGTTGATATTACTTTCCTTTTACAATATTTCTTCAAATGCCATATAGTTCAACCATTCTTGTATCTTGCATCCTCTTCTGGTCACACATTTAAGGACACTTATGACTGTAAATTCTGTAGGAAAATATAGTATTGTCATTGAAGGAGGCAAATAGTGTAAATGCAGAATACAGTTGTTTGATTTGCTTTGGACATCTGCTCAGTTCTCTCTTGAAAGCCACAGTCAAGCTTCCCATATTTTAATTATAGAAGGGATACATTTTTAACATAAAAATATAAAAATGTTGAGGTCCCTGAAAAGCTGAACTAAATTATTATTATTATTATTATTATTATTATTATTATTATTATCATTTTATTGGTGGCCACCTATATCATTCAGGCTCTGTAAAATTTTTTTTTATGATCTTCTATTGTCATTATCTTCACAGGTACCTTCAAAATAATAATATAAGTTTTGTGTCAGGACATGCTTTCAGAGGACTCTACAATCTGACAAAGCTGTAAGTACTTCCCCTGCAGTTCTACAATATATTCAATATATTCCCACATTAATAATTGTAATAATGACTTCAGTAGGTTCGTTGTCACATACATAAACAAAAAGTGTCATCCATCATCCCAGTAAGAGTCTCCAAAATTGCCCAACTAATCTACAACCAGAAGCTGTCAATGGAAAACCCAGGGTGTACTGCTGCAGACAAATAAGTTTACAAACTCAGTGTGATATATGCCTAAATCTGACTGGTAGGGCAGATCCTAAACTCCCCACCTCACCCCTGCAGGCCATTTTGACTGGTAGGCAGGACAGTCAACCACCTGATGTTACCTGGTGTCACATGAGTCAACATCAAAGGAAGAATTGGCTTCTCACTTAATGTGTGATCCTGATACTTCCAGTCAAGCAATGTCAGCAAAGGAAGAATTGGGAGTGCACTCTTGTGTGCTCCTGATTTTTCTTTTCCAGCTGTAGGTCAAGGCTCTACAATGTTATGCAGGGATGTAGAAAACCAGTTGGAATTCCCACTCAACTATGTACTTAACTGTTATGGCGCTTTTCCACACACAAAAATCATGCTCAAGAAAGGCCCTAGGGTTTCAAACACCACTCTGAACAATTCAATAGGATAGAAAAAAATGAATAGATGAAAAACCAAACATTGCTCAATGACCTTCTATTATGTTTTATTGGTCTTGTTTCAGATATCTGAGTCACAACAAGATAACCTTTTTGAAACCCCACGTCTTTGAAGATCTACATAAACTTGAATGGCTGTATGTACTGCCTTTGTATTTCATTAAGGCTACAATCCTGAACATACTTACTGGGGAATAAGGCCCATTGGATTCAATGGGCCTATAAATGATAAAGCGAGAAGAGGTGCTGTTTTAAGGATTAAATCCTATATAACAATATGGAGCATGTCTGACTAGACAGACATGCATAAGATTGTTCTATATACAATGCACATCACAACCTCTTCACTATCTCTTGGCAAACACTTCACCAAGAGAATGAGAAGAATCTCAGCTTTGCAGGGGGGAAAAACTGGGTTGCTTTTTTCCTAAGGGAAAACTACTGTTTTGGAGAGAACTTTGCACCTCATGAAATGGAGGGAGAAAGAAAAGTCATTAAGATTTGCTGTTACCGTAAATCCAAACAAAGATGGTTGGAATTTATCTATTTGCTTTTCTGGAAGTATCCTCAGTGGGAGAAATGTTCACTCACATTTTTATTCCTTTAAGAAACAGATCTAAATCAGTCCATTTGGAAGATGTGTTTTGACAGGGTCATCTCACTTTTCCATTCCTGATTTTAGCTTGGACAGACATCTGTAACTAGACATCTTAACACCATTTTTTTAAAAAAAACAGAACAGTTTCATTGTTACTGGTAGTTGTAATTTAAAAGCAAACAATGCTGAGCAGAGGGCATTAGTGACATAGCTGTCAGTATTCTGAAGAATTAACGGCATGACAACTTTTTCTACTGCACCTTTTCAAATGAAGTATTGTCTTATGGGATCTGTGACATACAGCAGCTTCAAAATAATGTTCTGTGAAGTGTCAAAGTGCTCATCAAGCACTGCAGAAGCTGACAAGAAAATTGTTCATTTAAGTTCCTTTCCCACCCACCCCCAAACCTATTTTTAATCTCTGGGGGGGGGGTTAGTTTCTGTCATCATTTTGAGATAAGAACACACTTACCTAGAAGTGAAAGCCACCAAATTCAGTAGGGTTTACTCTTGAGTAGACATGCGTAGGATTGTGCTGAGGATCACCTATTTTAATTGGATTTTTAAAAGTTTTACTCATACGGCTATTTCCAGCAAGCTTTTTCTCCTGAAAGACAGTGGTTTCAGAAAAATTGCCTCTTAAATCATAGTCACCTTCAGTGTGGTCACGGCGTTTGTGTGCCCATCTGAACCACAAACTGAGATGATTGTGTTGATTTCATACCAATAACTCTGTATGAATTGGCTTTCTGTGCTGCAAAGGTCCCTGGAGCCTCATTTGCAGTGGTTTGAAGGAAATGGATCTATCATTTTGTAGCTACATAAGAACCTGAGTTCACAGTATGGACTAGAACATAAAATGATTGGCACATTATAAGTGGTTGTATGATGCCATGATAGCAATCCATTTTTATCTACTGTTATAAATGAATATAGCTTATAAATCTGGGGGAAACAGATTGCTATGACTTAGCAGTATTTTAACCTAATATGCACCGTTTTCTGATTTACAGCATAATTGAAAACAATACAATAAAATGTGTCTCACCACTAACCTTTTATGGGCTGAACTCACTAATTCTCCTGTAAGTATTGAGAAATTGATGTAAAATACCATTTATAATTTTTAAAAATACAAAAGCAAAAAGCTATGTTGAACAGGATAGTATCTCCAACCTCATCCCCATCCCCACTCCACACGAGAGAATAACAGTTCATGTACTCTAATCAACAACACTTTACTATCTTCCCAGTGGTTTTTCACTTCAGAAACAGAAATAGGCATATTCCACTCTCTGCAGCCATTCTTTTGCTCTTAATATTATCATTACAGTGAAAATAAACAAACAAAACTTTAGGGGACCGTTGGAATTAGTTGTTTAAATGAACTTGATTAACAAATACAGTAAAAGTAAAGATTGCGAGAGGTTGCTTATAAATAGAAATTGCTCATTATAGAAAACAGTTTTCCCCATGAAATTTTAATATTCATGTTTTGATATTATCAGCAAATGCAAATGGTTTTGCTGCTACAATGAAGTGCTGTTTATAAAATTGTTCATTGCAGCACAAACCTTTGTTGCAGCAAGAGAACAGTTCAGGTCTTACTCCCTAATTTGGACTCCATTTTTAACTTTCTTAGCAGAAGTTGTTCTCTTTTTAAAGAGACCGCAGTTTTCCCCAGTTACACTGACCACTTTAGGTTGTTCAGAAAGATTGAGAGAAGAGGGAGCTTTGTCAGAGCTGTATGTCCAACAGTGAAGTGGTACCACCATCCTCTTACAGTGACAATACTACGTTACCCATATTTCTAAGTGAAGCATTGGGTTCTGAAACATCTCTACAAGGGAATCAAACACACATGAAAAACCTTCTACAGTACTCTTGAAGATTATTTTAAAATAACTGCTGAAACCCAGATAACCATCTTTCCAGAATCCATCAACCTAATAATATTATTTTTCTTTCTCTAGAGTTCTGATGAACAATTCTCTTGCCCAGTTGCCTGATAAACATCTTTGTCAACATATGCCAAGGATAAACTGGCTGTAAGTCCACGTTTTCCTATGTTGCTTTATCATTAGATTTGGTTTGAATCAAATGTGTCCCATTTCTTGTTCATAAAGATTCTCTACAAGAAAAGATTTGGCAATTATGTGTTGAAAACAAGAAAAAATAGTTATTTCTTATCACAGGAAAGGCAGGTTTGGGCTTCTGCAGTGACTATTTATTGGACTGCATTTCTGTTGATTCCAGTGAAGTTTGTTTGTTTGTTTGTTTGCACTGAAATGTGGTTTCTACAATAGTTCTGGTGGAAAAGACAACATGCATGCAAAGAGTCCTACCATATTATCAGTCCGTATAGAAGTATCTGAGGAATATTTGCTGTTAAGAATTAACAGGAGATTTCCTTTTCTTTTCCCAGGGACTTTGAAGGCAACCATATCCACAATTTCAGGAACGTCACTTTCATCTCCTGTAGGAGTTTAACAGTCCTGTGAGTTTAAAACATTACTATTGAGCCAGAAAGAGACCTTGATGGTCCTAACAACTTACCTGCATGGGCCTTGCTGGAGAAGGAATTACATACAGCTATGGAAGAATCCTTGTAACCATTAAGTCAACCTTGATTGCTCAAGGCATATGGAGCAGAGCCTGATCTGAAGATCTTAGTGAGCCAGAGAAGGGATGGGGAACCTGTATCCCTCCAGATGTGGCTGAACTCCCATCTGTCTCAGTTAGCATGACAAATGCTATGGGATGATGGGAGTCCAACAACATATGGACAGTAAGTTGTAGTCCATCAATATCTAGTTCCCCCATTCCTAGGTCAGAGACTACAAATGATTAGAAGAAGTCTCATCTTAAAACCCACTAAAATAGCTTTTATCATTTCAGCGTTTTGAGAAGAAACAAAATCAGCTCTGTAAATGAAAATAGCTTCTCTGCTCTTCAGAGATTAGCTGAACTGTAAGTAAACATTTTCCCTGAGAGCAGATTAACTACTTTTTTGTGATCACATCTTGTAAGCAAGCATATAGTTTATATTATTGTGACAGTGTGCGTTTAGTCCTTCAAGCACTAGAGTCAAATTGTCTCAAAAATGGGGAGGGGGTCAGTCAGGACTGGGACAGTGGCACAAGGAGAAAGGGGAATTAAAGAAGACAGAATTAGGGTGCTTCTTAAGTTTTGAAGCATTGATGGCAAAATAAGCATTCTGTTTACTAAATTCTGGGGATTTTCTCCCACAGAGACTTGGCTAACAACAAGATCGAATCGCTTCCTCAACACCTATTTAAGGATCTGAAGGAACTCTCACAGCTGTAAGATCTGTAATAAGTCCATTGTTCTTTGAATGTAAATCATTAAATGTTTTTAATTGTTTTTCTCTGGTTTGAAATCGTGTTAGAATGAAAAGGTGCACCTGCATATTATATGGATGATTTCTATTTGAGATGGCTGTCCCCAATATTTTTGCTTTGATGTCTGTTATGCTGAATTAAGATCGCTTTCCGAGATTATATTAGTATTGCCCATTGTTTGTAATTTTAGGCTGCAATGTTGTACGTACCTGCTTACCTAGAAGCAAGACCCATTGAACTCAATGGTATTTACTTCTAAGCAGACATGTATATTAGGACATACGGTCCCATAACTCCAGGACTTACAAAGTGAGATCTTCTAAGTGAGAAGCTTCAGTAAGAGTTTTCAATATAATTTCAAATCCCGAAGCAGAAGAAAAAGCAAAGATTATTTACTTCAGTTAGGTCACTGCCAGTTTGTTTGCTTTTTTAAAGGAAACAACTACTCTTTTATCTACAACTCAATATACTGAGTGAATAAAGACACACTTTCTTATATAAATGCTACTTTAATTAATTTTTCTGGGCCAGTTGTGGGTTTTGTTGTTTTTGGCAATTGTTATTTGTTGAATCTGTTTAGTCACAATTTACACTCAACTGCACAATCAATATGAATATGCACATATTTTCATTTTTTGGTAATTGAGTCATGAGAACATCAAGTACACAAGACAGAACAATAAAATTGCCATTTAAGCTATGACTTACTCTGTTCTTTTGACAGAAATCTTTCGTACAATCCAATCCAGAAAATAGAAGCAAACCAGTTTGATTATCTTATTAAACTCAATTCACTGTAAGTGTGTGTCTTCCTTTTGAACAATCTTTCATCAGCTAAGACAATGCGTTCTAGTATTTAGCTATTCTGTTTTAGAACAAGGTAATTTTGAATTATGGATAAAATATGATGTACCAAGGTTAATTGGAAATGGCAGAAATAATTGATATATGCCTTGATTAATGTAGTTGCTTTAGTCCTTAGAAACCTTCAAATCACAAACTATATAAAAACAAAGGAATCTTGCTATATTTAAAAAAAATTCTAATTATTAAATTTGACTGTTAAATAGTCCAATAAACAATAACAGCCTTCTTTCGAATATTTAGGATTCTCATGCAGCTGCTAGCCTACTATGTGCCTTCAATTAAGTCAAAATACTTGGCACATAATTTTGACATCACAGACTTTAGTGTGCTTTGAGCTGAAAGCACTGTATTCAGTAAACTATGTGTTACCATTAATTAACTTGCCAACAAAATACCGGTACATTTTAAAGATACATATGTTATTCTGAAGGAGCAAATTTATTTTTCAGTAAGTTCCCTATTAATAAGACATAAACTCTGTTTCTAATGTTTATAGAAGCCTAGAAGGCATTGAAATTACAAATATCCAAAGAAGAATGTTCAGCCCACTTAAAGAGCTTTCCCATATGTAAGTATCATCTACAAAAAAAAAAACTTAACAAATAGCAAGGATATATACCTAACCTATCATCTCCCATAGAAAGGTAGCAGGGAGACCTGCTAAGACAATTCTTTGAGATCTTCTGTGTGCTAGATAGACCAGTCGATTTATTTGATTCCATTAGCAAGCTTACATAAGGAAAAAATTTTTACATAATTGTGCCCTTCTACACTTCATGCTTGGGACGCGGGTGGCGCTGTGGGTTAAACCACAGAGCCTAGGACTTGCCAATCAGAAGGTCGGTGGTTCGAATCCCCGCGACGGGGTGAGCTCCCGTTGCTCGGTCCCTGCTCTTGCCAACCTAGCAGTTCGAAAGCTGCACCCAAAAGTGCAAGTAGATAAATAGGTACCGCTCCGGTGGGAAGGTAAATTGTGTTTCCGTGCACTGCTCTGGTTCGCCAGAAGCAACTTAGTCATGCTGGCCACATGACCCGGAAGCTGTACGCCGGCTCCCTCAGCCAATAAAGCGAGATGAGCGCCACAACTCCAGAGTTGGTCACGACTGGACCTAATGGTCAGGGGTCTCTTTACCTTTACAAGTCATGCTACACAATTTCTTGTGCAAAGCCTTATGCATCTCTGTACATAAATATGATAACTGTTTAGTGCTTGGACACACTGTCATCAGGATTGTTGCCATAGCTAATGCCAATTTCTACAACAAAATATAAAATCCTATATAGACAGGTTAACTAATATTCATATACTGTACATGAATATGCAATGTGTATTTATCAAGCATCAACTAAATAAAATTCAGGTCATTTTCCCAACCAGTTTTCTTCTTAATCTCAGGGTCATGGGTTTGAGCCCAAAATTGGGCAAAAAGATTCCTGCATTGAAGGGTTTGGAGTGGATGACCTATGTGGTCCTTTCCAACTGTATGATTCTCTTTACCTTATTTTAGTTTGTACTAGTTCAAGGAATATATATATGCATTGTATTATAAGGCATACAATCCTGTACACCAGAGATTGATATGCAAATTCTCTCTGCTTTTTTACCCTCCAGATATTTCAAAAAATTCCAGTATTGTGGCTATGCTCCCCATGTACGCAGCTGCAAACCAAATACTGACGGAATCTCCTCCTTTGAGAACCTCTTGGCCAGCATTATACAGAGAGTATTTGTCTGGGTTGTGTCTGCTGTCACTTGCTTCGGGAACATCTTTGTCATCTGCATGCGGCCTTACATTCAGTCGGAGAACAAACTCCATGCTTTGTCGATAATGTCACTCTGCTGTAAGTATCAAGGCATGCCTCGCTCTTTGCTAGATTTTCACCAGAGGTTATTTAAAGAGAGTGTAAATGAGGCTAGTACAAATAACATACAGTCATATGTTTTCTCCATAGGTGCAGATTGCCTCATGGGAATATACTTGTTTATGATTGGAGCCTTTGACCTGAAATACCGTGGGGAGTACAATAAGCATGCTCAGTTGTGGATGGACAGTATCCACTGTCAGCTGGTGGGATCTCTGGCTGTTCTATCTACAGAAGTATCCGTTTTATTGCTAACCTACCTGACTTTGGAAAAATACATCTGCGTAGTTTACCCATTTAGATTCTTGAGGCCAGGAAAATATAGGACAATTTCCATATTAGTTCTCATCTGGATGATAGGGTTTGTAGTTGCTTTTATTCCACTCAGCAATAAGGATTTTTTCCATAACTACTATGGCACTAATGGTGTCTGTTTCCCTCTCCACTCTGAGCAGTCTGAAAGTACTGGAGGTCAGATTTATTCTGTCATAATTTTCCTAGGTAAGTAAACTCCAGGTTCATTTCTCTCCAAAGCAAGTCCTTTATGTTCATGAGTGCCCTGATCCTGTAATTATCAGTGCCTCCCTCAGGCCATCTGAAGCAATTTGCATTTTTTAAAACCTGTGTGTTAAATTCATGTCAGATTATACATAATTTGGACAGAAGACCCTATTCTAATCTGCTCATACTCTGAATATGGATGCTCATCTTAATGTCTGCTTTCATCTACGAAACACAATTTTATATAGTTTTTCTTAATTCTCGTTTTACAGCACTGAATATTCATTGTGAAATAATGAATTTATAGGTTAAATCACATATATTACTGTGAAGAACAGCTGTAACCTACAAACTGCTTAAACCATAGAACTCACGCAGAAGTTAGCAAGACTAAACAAGAGTCAATTAGTCTGCATACATTATTGCTAATGGTGTTTTAATGCTGCAAACTAAAAAGCAGTTACGTCAGCAAATGTGAACTTACAGATAGATATATTTCAGTTCTGTACCTTTTACATTTGTACACCATACATACTAGTCATCAGATTTTGAATTTTAACCTGGCAAAGAGACTCCTAAATAGAACTAAAACTGTTTCTATTTTGCAACAGGTGTAAATTTGGTAGCATTTATCATCATAGTATTCTCCTATGGAAGTATGTTTTATAGCGTCCATCAGACAGCGATTACTGCAATGGAAATCCAGAATCATGTGAAGAAAGAGATGACCCTTGCCAAACGCTTTTTCTTCATCGTATTTACTGATGCACTATGCTGGATACCCATATTTACACTAAAATTGCTTTCCTTACTTCATGTAGAAATTCCAGGTATGGCCAATTTCCTTCCCGATTGCTCTGTTGTTGTTGTTTTCAATCTGTAATAGGGAACTCAAGGGCAACTTACTACTCCTGGACCATAGAAGTGGGCAAGTGGGCAAATCTAAAATAGTGTGGGCTCTGCATTTTAAAAAATGCACCATCCTCATCCTTTAATCATCCCTGCTCAGAGTTCCAACCATCTATGCATGCTTCCAAGACACTATAAGATGTAAGCTCAATAATGCAACTGTGTCCTTCTACTGCTCCCCCTTGTGATTTTTTCTTTTCTAAATGATGCTTAGAATTCCGTTTAACTTACCTGGAGCTCGTTGCACAGGGACGGGCTTTTTGCCCCCTTTGTTTTTTGTGAGATGTTAAAATTGTACTTCTTGGGCTTCCTAACAGCATGCTAACACCTCCCTCTTCTTTCTCAGTTGCTCTGTTTGGCTCCAGTCCTTTGTAGTCAGCTACCCAATTTTACTGTTGGAGGAAATGAGGCCTATTTACTCTAATGCACATTAGAATATCAATCAATACGTTCAAATGTTTGGCAAGATTTGAAATGTTGCATATATCTACAGTAATGTCTGGTCTAGTAACATCCTATAGCATAGGTGGGGAAAACCTTTGGCCCTCCAGATGTTGAACTACAACTCCCATCATTCCTGACAATTGGTCCTGCTTGCTGGGGTGGATGGGAGCTGTAGTTCAGCAACATCTGGAGAATCAAAGGTTCCCCACACCTGCCACAGCATATACCACGTTTGTTAAAAACACACAGGCACAATTAAGTGAATCATGTTTTTCTCCCTTCCCTTTAGGTTCTATAACTTCCTGGGTTGTGATTTTCATATTACCAATAAATAGTGCCTTGAACCCTCTTCTCTATACATTAACCACCAGGCCTTTCAAGGAAATGATTAATCAAGTTTGGCACAATTACAAACAAAGAAGATCCTTGGGAGGCAAAAACAACCAGAAAATGTATGGTCCATCATTTATCTGGGTAGAGATGTGGCCTACGGAAGATACCTCACCAGAGTTGACAAATCCTGCCAATTTTACAGATTCCTCTGAGAGTTAAGTAAGTTGACATTCAGCAAGCCTGAAAAAGACACATGAAAATGATTCAGAACAAGTTAAGTGCATTAAGACTTGCACACTCAGCACTGTTATCTTGAAGATCCTGCCACATAAAGCTGCAAAGAAACAGACCCCTTGCTCCAGGCCATGGAATCATTTTTAAGCATGACAGAAGACAAACTACTGAGCTACCATGACATGCATCTATTAACAACCTTTAGAAGAACTAGCCATATGGAGAAGAGGTTGGAATAATTAATGGGGAAAATGCTTATCCTGGTGAATTTGCATTGTGGAATTGATGAGGAAATAGAAAGTGAAAGAAACTTGGTCAGAATGTAAGGACTACTTTACATCTTCTGACAGTTGTAAAACACTTTTTAATTTGCAAGGTTTGTGGTAACAGTTCTTCTCAGTGACCAGTATTATATCTAACTTGTAGGCAGTATTATCTAAAACACCACAAAAGCTGAAGTGTCACGAATTATTTAATATTTATAAATACAACTGGGCTACTTTAGTTCCGCAAGTCTGAAAACAGTCAATCTCCTTGCAGTACAGTTTAATATGGGAGACAGCATTTTCTATTTCCAAGTTCGCAAGGTGAAGGAGCAAATAAATATAGGAATGGCAATGAAAGATTTCATAGATGTTTGCACTGGATTTCTCAAAGGATTTAAGAATAGAAGTTATATAGTTGCACTTTAATGTTTACAGATTTTTGGATTATCTTGAACTTGGCTGAAAAGAATGTTATTTTATATCTAGTTTCTACTAATATGTACATATGTTGTTGTGTTTGCAAATGAAGCACTGCCTGAGGAAACATGATCCAATAATATTTAAACTCTGTTTAAACTATATATTCATATACAGCTATTTATGCTTAGCTTTACTACTGTATTTGTGAAGATTTGGAGTTCATTAATGTAAAATAGTTGTATTTCTAAGTAACACTGTCTTATTCATTCATTAAATACATATCTATTCGACCCTTCATCAAAAAATGATGTAACAAAGCAGAGTGCAGTAATGAACAGGAAAACAGTATCTACAATAAAACCATCAAAGCTATTAAAATATCACAATAAAACCAACATAAAATAAAATAAGGAAACAGACCTTAAGTCTCATCAGTTCGTATATCTACAAAAGCCTGATTAAAGAGGTACGTTTTCAGCTGGCTCCAAACAGTAACCACTGTTAGTACTAGCACAGAACAAGTGTCGCCACAGAAAACATCCAATTCCAGCTCATAACACAGTGTCCTTTTGCAATCAGCTTGACCACAATGTCCTCTCCTATAGATTTTAATGCATAGGCATGTTATATAAGGACAGGTGCTCTTCAGCTATTTGGATCCCCCGTCTTTAACACCATGAATTGGATCAAGTAACATACAGGCAGCCACTAAAGAGCCTTCCTGCGTGGCTGCATTTTGCAGACCATCTACAAGAGTAGCTCCAGACAGAATGCATTACAATAGTCCAACTAGGAGATTGTAAAGGTAAATGGACCCCTGACGATTAGGTCCAGTGGTGACTGACTCTGGGGTCACTTTATTGGCTGAGGGAGCCGGCGTACAGCTTCCGGGTCATGTGGCCAGCATGACTAAGCCACTTCTGGCAAACCAGAGCAGCGCACGGAAACGCCGTTTACCTTCCCACCGGAGCGGTACCTATTTATCTACTTGCACTTTGATGCACTTTAGAACTGCTGGGTTGGCAGGAGCAGGAACCGAGCAACGGGAGCTCACCCCGTCGCAGGGATTCGAACCACCAACCTTCTGATCGGCAAGTCCTAGGCTCTGTGGTTTAACCTACAGTGCCACCCGCGTCCCCAACTAGGAGATTACCCAAACGTAATTACTGGGGCTAGGCTAACACAGTCCAGGAACAGTCAGTTGGTGAGTGAGCCACTCTGGGCCACTGAAGTCACCTGAACAACCAAGTGACAATGCTGGATCCAGGACTATCCCAGGCTATATATCTAATCCTTTGTAGGCGTGGTTTTCAGTTGCCCATACCTTAAACTCTGTGTAAGAGCCACTTCAAAGCCCTGCTTAGATGCTCACATACGATGATAGCTATGTTAATAGACAGTGGTCTGTTATGAAACTTAAATCTGCATGAAGCTAGGCAGGTTCCATCCACCAACACCTCTAAATAATTATATTTTTACTGATGCTTTGAATGGCTAGTTTTTGTCTGTTTATTAGATATGGGTGTTAGCTGATGCTGGTTTCAGTAATATTTTTTACTATTTTAAAGCATCTGTTTTTAAAAGTGTACAATAGTCTATTTGTGTATATTTTTGTAAGTTGCCTTGGAAAACATTTTGTTGGAAAATCAGTCTATTTTTTTAATAAAAAATAATAAAGCTTGTTGCGTTAACTAGAACTGAAAGTATTCAGAGCAAGTTATTCAAAACAGAAACTGTGAAAGAATTGTGTAACTTTCACTTCTGAAAGCGATAAATTCTGGATTTTTTCCATGATGTTGTTAAAGTGATGGAGGGACAAAGAATAATGTGAATATGTGCATCTTCATCTAGGACTTGATAGTCACAAATTCTGATGCTCTTGCCCGATAATATGGAAATGTAAAGGCTAAGTATACAGTATACAGAAGGTAAAGATAAAGGGACCATTAGGTCCAGTCGTGACCGACTCTGGGGTCACTTTATTGGCTGAGGGAGCCAGCGTACAGCTTCCGGGTCATGTGGCCAGCATGACTAAGCCACTTCTGGCGAACCAGAGCAGCGCACAGAAATGCCGTTTGCCTTCCCGCTGCATATGGGTAATAAGGTCATTCATTAAATCCTCCAGTTTAACTATTTCAAGTGTTGTAAGACTTCTTCACACATTACTTACGTGTATGGCATGCACTGTTTGAAGCCAGAGCAAGGCTACATTTAGCTCCACCTTCCAACAATTATACATTAAACAATTGTCTGCAGAGAAACACATATGTGTGAGCAGATGCTTGTGCTGAAATATTTCCTTACAGACAGCTATATTAATGTAGTAACATCTAGGTGAAAGAGTGACCCTGCTCTAACTTGAAACTGTGAGTACCCTACATCCAAGTAACATGTGACTAGGGCTATAGCAATCATTCTCACACACCTAGAAGATTGCAGAAACTCTGGGTGGATGACTTCATATTTTTTCTGTTGTAGCAATTATAATGCACTGTACTGGGCGATGTATGATTTTTAATTGTATTTTTATTGCTTCTTTTTTTCTCATACATTGTGTGTTATTGTATTACAATCCAAGAGAAATAAAAGCAATAAAAATATAATTTAAAATAAATACAAATATTTAATGCAATGGATGTACCATCTCCCATCTCCAACCAAAAATCCAAAGAAACAGCACAGAGCACCTAAATGGTTTGGGGAAACCTCAGGTTATACTGTATCTACTATTCTGTAGAATTTGATTTGGTGTTTCTTCCACAAACTATAGGAGTCATTAATATATTTGAGTTATCATTAGCATGGGTTTTTGTTCAGCTGGATCAATTTATTCTGCTACTACAGTTTTGATTGGAGCAGTTTTTCTAATTGTCTGGCCTGCTATTTTCAGCAAAGTCTCCATATCCATAAGCCTAATAACCCACTTCAAGGCTCTAGAGCCACAATTAGCCCATATTCAGATAGAGGCAAATTTTAAGGTATACTGGCTACTTAATCTGAAATGCTAGAGAAAAGATGAGTCTTTCTAACCTTATACCAATATACTTTATTAATACAGTAACACTTAGATACACTGAATTTATTTGGAAATGTAATTATTTGTTTTCCTGTTATTTAACTTACTTAAATGCTGTTTCCAGGATGAAAACAAAAGGCAGGTAATTGGGTTGGATCCAGAATGTTACCTGTATTTACCCAGTGATTTCAATCTGTACAAAGTACTAATGAAATCATCATATTCCTTTCAATGGGGCTTAATGCAACTAAATTAATTTGCATACAGTCCTTGTTTACAAATAACATTGTTTCCTCAATTTATATTCAAAGTATCAGATTTACAATATGCTGGTAAAAGATTACACACTGTCATATATATTTGAACCCTGTATGTCATTAGAACTGCACAATAAATAAGAGAAATTGCATCTTTTAGCAGGAGATAAAATTCTATGATCTATCATGCAGAAGGCTCTATACTCAGTTTATTTTGTCAAAACATACTCTGATCACATGTTCAAGATAGAAAAATATGATTTAAAAACTTCTTAAGAATATATTGAAACAGTCAAGAGACTAAGTAAAACAGCAACCAGTTTCCAGACAGCCATAGTCACACCTCTTTAGGGAAGAAAGTGTTGAATGTTACTTAGTTTAAGAGGATTAAACACAGCTGTTTTCCATACAATTAAATATTTTAGCCTAACAGTCCATAGACCTTATACAATGAATTCTATGGGTGTTACAGTCATCCATAACTAGTAAAATTCCAAGTAACAGTCAAATGAAACTCTTAATCACTATTTCAGTCTGATCTCCAGCCCTTTAAGAAAACTATTTTTACAGCACATACTCCTTCAGTCGTTCCCTAGGAACAAATTATCCAGTATGGTGAGCATGCTTCAAGGTATTTAAGGGAGCTGCTTTGTTTGTAGTATGAAGTTAAAAACCACCGTTCTGTTTTTTCTTTGCAGATTTAAAATGAAGGCTTGTTGAAGTAGTTCTATCTCTCCATATGAAGGTAGTAAAAAGTGTTATGTGCTGTTGGCCAGTCTTGCCTTTGGTTTCCTTAAACAGTTAAAACAGCAACATTGTATGGGTGTTCAAATCACTCTGTGGGTTTCAGGGAATTGTATCCTTCTTTTAGAAGACTCCGCCATGTTTTAAGAAATCTAGCGTGTTCAGTACATTTCGTTTCAAGTTCTTCTACCTGGGCTGACACTGCAGACGTGGCCTCCAAAAGCTTGGTGAGTGAAAATGCTGCCTGCAATAAAAAGAAATTTTCAGTTTCCGCAGCAATTATTATTAGAGTTTACTTTTTGTCCAAGATAAAATTCAGTCCATTAAAATGTCATTTTCTAGCTACCATATCTAATAGCAATCTTCCTTCCAAGGACACGTATTTGATGGTGGAGGAAAGGCCCTCTTTCCATTGGAAGAAAGGCCCTCTTTACCGTATTTTTCGCCCCATAGGGTGCACCGGCCCATAGGACACACCTCGTTGTTGGTTTTTTTGGGGGGAAAGAAAAAAATTTATTTCCCCCCCAGGCGCGGGGCTGGGGCGGGGGAAACCCGAGCTTGCGGAGAGCTACCCGAAGCCCGGGAGTGACTGCTCAGTGCACCCGGGCTTCGGGATAGAGGCAGCTCTCCGCAAGCCGTGGGAGCCCGGTGGGAACTCCCGCGGGCTCCCAAGGCTTGCGGATAGCTTCCTGAAGCCTGGAGAGCGAGAGGGGTCGGTGCGCACCGACCCCTCTCGCTCTCCAGGCTTCAGCGAAAGCCTGCATTCACCCCATAGGATGCACACACATTTCCCCTTCAATTTTGGAGGGGAAAAAGTGCGTCCTATAGGGTGAAAAGTGCATCCTATAGGGCGAAAAATACGGTAATTTTTCTTTGCTTAATCCCTATTATTACAATAAATAAGAAAACAAATAGCCTTAAAATCTAAAGAAATATGCCCAACAGATTAAAACTGTGAGAACTCGAAAAGCTTCAGTTAGTTGATTCATCTGTTGTATTCTTTTATTTATAAAAGTATTTCTATACCAGCATATCATAAAATATCAGGATGGTATACAATGTTGAAACATAAAACATCATCAAAACAATACAGTTTATCAAAAATGACTGGCAGAGACATGTAAGTACACCTGAAAAGTCAAAAGCAAGTATGGATGTCTGCCAAACCTCTGATGGATGAGTTTTCCAGAGCATGGAACTATCAACAGTAAATGCCTAACTTCTAGTTGAGTTGGATGGTCTGTGATCAAGCTGGGGTATAAGGATTCAGATAGCCCTTAAAATGTCCTAGACATAGACCCATGTTGTTCAGGGCTTTGTAAATCAACACAACAGCCATGAACCTGGCCCAGTAGCATATGGGCAGCCAGAGCAGATGTTTTGACACGAAGTGTTACATGCTGTCACCCATCTGCTCCCATCAGCAGCCTAATTGTTACATTCTGCACCAACAGGAGTTTCTGGACCAAACCCATGTAGAGCACATTGTAGTAATCCAGTCTCGTGGTTACCAGTGTGCGTGGACTACAGTGGTCAAGTGATCCCAATTCAGATGCAGCTGTCGGTGACATACCAAAGCCACAGAGGTTGCTTGAGCCTCTAGTGGCAGCTATATTTCCAGGAGTAGCCCCAACCCAAAGGAGCACCTGCTCCTTTAGAGGAACCGCAATTCCGTACACAATAGTCAAGTGGTCCACAATCACTTTACCACCCATCTCATGCCAGACATTTAAAAAATGGCAACATCTCTAGCAAGTTCAGTTCACTTTACTCATCTTTGCATACTGAAGGGGGAGATAATCCTCTTCTGTGCAGACCTCTTCTCCAAGAGGTGGAGGCAACTGCTAATACTTATACAGTGGTACCTCGGGTAAGTACTTAATTCGTTCTGGAGGTCCGTTCTTAACCTGAAACTGTTCTTAACCTGAAGCACCACTTTAGCTAATGGGGCCTCCTGCTGCTGCTGCGCCGCCAGAGCACGATTTCTGTTCTCATCCTGAAGCAAAGTTCTCAACCTGAAGCAATATTTCTGGGTTAACGGAGTCTGTAACCTGAAGCGTATGTAACCTGAAGCGTATGTAACCTGAGGTACTACTGTATACTGATCAACCAGGTTTGGCTTCTCTGCAGTGGGGTCCCAGGGATGTTTATTAGGAGAGAGCCCTCCCTCCCTCTGAAATGATGCTTTAAAAAATAATGCTATGTTGAATTGTTACCTCCAATGATGATGATTGAGTTTTACCATTTTAGTGCTTCTGCACTCTTTTTATCTATGCAGGATTTTTATTTCTGATTGCATTTCCCTCCCCCTTCGCAAGCCATTTTATTATTTCATTATTATTATTATTATTGTTGTTATTTATTGAATTTATATACCGCCCTATACCCGGGGGTGTGTGTCTCAGGACGGTTCACAGAAAAAAATCAAGATTTAAAAACACAAAATACCTAATAAAAACAAAAACAACCACCCAATAAAAACAACAACCCAATAGCCACCCCCCCGGAACAAGAAGTTGGGGGGGGGTTAATAAGAAATAAATAGGATTGCATACACCCCCCCATGCTGCTGGGCTACTCACACGTGCAGACACGAGGAAGGGCAAAGACTTGTGGCCTTCCGTGCAGCAACCCATATACTGTGTGATAGGAGAATGCCAAGGGCCTTGAAGAACAAGGGCCCAGCAGAACAAAACCCCGAAGGGAGGAAGAAGACTCACGTCTCCCAGCTGCATCTCCACTGTCTCCAGGAGCCCGCGAGGCGGCTCTGCCAGCTGCTCCGAGGGTGGCGTGGCTCGGCCGGGAGCGCTCCCGACCGCGGAAGAAGTCACAGTCGGCGCCTCCGCCATCCCGCTGGACTCAAAATAACCGCCACTCGCTTCCCACTCGCCAACTGCCGCGGGCTGAGCGGGAGGCGGGAGGCGCGAGTTCAAAGCCACGCCCACTCGCCCGTGACGACACAGCTGGAGCTCCGCCTACAAAAATGGAAATAAGGGCTCGCCTCAAGGAATCTGTCACCGTTGCCTGTCACTGACGTAAGGGGTTCAACATCCGCCGATCACTCTCGGTTACCTCACCCTTGACTCCATAGAGAAAGGAAAAATGTAGAAGTGACCCTGAGCAGGGCAAACTGGGCAAAAGGAAAAAGGAAAAAAGAAAGTCTCTATTGGCTATGATGCCCCATAGGTGCAAGCGTGTGGTCAGTGCATTGTATTTGCGTGACTGCTAGGAGAATAACGCGGGAAACCAGTTCAATACCTATGCCCTTTTAAAATTTGTTACTTTTTGGGGGGGCTATTGGGTTGTTGTTTTAATTTTTATTATGTATTTGTGAACCGCCCTGAGACCCCCGGGTGTAGGGCGATATATTAATCAATCAATCAACCAATCAATTACAATATTTTGAGCCGGAAGTCAACAAGAACTGCAATCGCGTGTCACTCTTCCCTTTTTTCTCTACGAACTCGTCATGAAACAAAGTGGCAGCCCGGAACGACTTTTCCCGGCGTGCATTTCGCCACTCCCGTCGCCCTCAAGTCCGGCGGACAGACTCGTGAATATGGCGCAGCCCTTTCCTGCGGGGCATCCTGGGAATTATAGTTTGTTTGTTTTTTAAGTTTGTTTGTTAATAGGCTGTCACTCTGGGAGGTCGAGCCCATTTCCCAACGTGTGTCCTGCCTGCGCAAGTTAACTTCGACGCCAGCGAATTCTGCTTGTGGCTTCTGCAGCTGCTTGAGAACCCGGAGGAGCATGGGGGCCGAGCTGTAAGATCCCCGTGAGACTCTGCAAAGCAAGCGAGGGAGACAGAGGAGAGCGCCTGTGGGAGACCCCCCCCCCCAAAAAAAAAGGCTGGTCGCCCACCCACTCCTTTGGATTGCCAGGAGCCTTCTCGCTAAACGCCATGCTGCTTCCATGCTGCAGAGTTTCCCGTCAAGGTAAAGTGCATTTAAATCCTGCTTTCCGGACGTGCCGTGGCGAGTAAGTTTCGCCCTGAATCTCCATAATTTTTTGCACGCTTGTGTTTTGTTTGTCGATAAGCTATCTCTTTCTTTCACGAAGAGCATTGATTCGGGGTCAGTGCTCTTGTGCATGCATGTCCAGCCCATTAGGAATGCATGTGCATTCAATCCTGGTGTAAGTCATGGCTCCCACCATTATAAGTGAGAAGTGGAAAATGAAAGCGGTGGCTTTCCTCTGGGTGAGCGTTGTCCCCCCTCAGCTTGATTCTGGACCCGCCTTGCTCCTTGGCCCCTGACGAAATGTGCTTAGGCTCGATGGCAGCTGTCAGGGGATTAAGTAGCAATGCTGTGTTGATTTGTGTCTCTCTGTGTAAGGGAAGGGGGAGTGTCCAACAGTGTAAATGTGCACGGAGCAGCTCTGTGAGTCAGAGGTGTTGTCGGGGTTTGGTTTTGAACCCCACCTGTCAAGCCTAGGAAAAGGCAAGGCCGTGACCTTAGTATGCGCAGAGGTCAACAGAATGGGGTTGACAACAAAGCTACAAGAAAGAAGTTGCCTTTTCGCGTGGGATTGCTGACCCACACCAAATATTTATTTCTCTCAGAGCCGACCCTGGGTATTTCTCCTCTTTCATCTCCCCCTGCTGGCCAGAAGTAAAATCAGGGTAAAGGTCACCTGTAGGATCTCTTACAAAACAGATCTTGTTTGGACAGAGACCAGTCCTTTTGTGGAAGGGAGACTCTTAAAAAAAGCCCTGCTCATGACTCGACAGTGATTGTTATGAATCCTTTGCAAGAATCTTAAGAACCAGCTTGGAAGGACAGAAATGAAGGCTTGAATGTTCTTGCTGGTGTGTTTTGGTCTCTGTTTCCTCCACTTTTCTTTCATCTCTACCTGGTAGAAGTCTACCTCAAAATCATAGCCTCTGACTTGAAAGATCTTACTCCAATGAGTGGTTGCTGCTGGTTAAGGAGTAAGAGGATGTGATGATTAGCCACGTAGAGCACATGAGATGAGGGGAAACCGGCTTCCTACCACCTTCAGAAACCTACCACTATCAGTTCTTTAGGCACCAGTGAGGAACGGTCATCTGGATTTTGCACTGTGCGGTAATATAGCAATGATAATAGCTTGCTGCAATTGGCAAGCATAAGAAAAGCAGGGCAGAAATAGAATAGCTTGGTTCTCCTTTACATACTAATAATGTTAAGTGCAAATAATTGTGTGTTTTACCTAGAAGTCCTTTATGAAGTAGAAAGCCTAAACGGCCTCAGTCCAGTATACCTGAAGGAGCGTCTCCACCCCCATCGTTCTGCCTGGACACTGAGGTCCAGTGCCAAGGGCCTTCTGGTGGTTCCCTCTCTGCGAGAAGCCAAGTTACAGGGAACCAGGCAGAGGGCCTTCTTGGTAGTGGCACACCCTCCCACCAGATGTCAAAGAGAAAAACAACTACATTACCAGACTTTTAGAAGACATCTGAAGGCAGCCCTGTTTAGGGAAGCTTTTGATGTTTAACAGACTATTGTATTTTAATATTTTGTTGGAAGCTGCCCAGAGTGGCTGGGGAAACCCAGCCAGATGGATGGAGTATAAATAAATTATTATTATTATTATACTAGCATGGGGGGTTTGATGAATTGTTTAAGTATGTATTATCAAGGGACTGACTGCTGTCACACATTGCCAGATAGTCCATATAGCCTGCTTTCAGAGAGGTGGCTCCTAGTGTTAATAAGCAATGCTCTTTTACTGTATACTACAAGCGCAATTGATTTTCCACACTGCTGGGAATGTTGCACTTATTCTGTATGTTCTTCCTGCTATGTTCTGCCTACACAAGTGGATGTGACATAGCTGCAGTGGGTAGAAAATTGGGAAAGACCAGTTCACGTAAATGCTATTTTAGTAAAGTGGCTATTGTTAATAACAAGAAAGGAATGTTTAATCAATTTTTTAAAAATAACTTTGTTGAATTAATAGGTTAAGCACTGTAAAGCCTTCAATTTAGTTGTATTTAAAACATAGTTTGAAAAGCATTGTAGTGCAAAAATATGGAGTGATAAAATGGTGCCCCTGCAGTAGTTATTATGAATGTGTACTGAGCTGATTCACTTACCCACCATGGTGGTGTGCATGTCATAGTCCTGTCATTTTGAAAGGATAGAAGAGTAGAACCAATAATGTCTACACTGGTGATGATTATGCTACTCATCTGTTCTCTGGGAAAAGTCAGACTCTGTTGAATGAGAAAAGATGGAAATACAACAGGGAAAGAGCAGGATGATGATGTTGGGTGAGGGCCTTGTAAAAAGTGAGTAAGTTTGAAAATTCCATACTGAACAACTAGGGTAGATTCATCTATAGTCAAACATGACCTTGTATAAGTAGCAGCCCAACTCTTTTGTTATGTCATGCTGTTGATTACAGTGGCAGGAGTTGCTTGCTCAGTTCTCTCTAGTAGCCCGGGATACAAATGAACACACCTCTCATTTAGGAACAGTCACTTCCTGCTCTGCAACTCCAGAGAGTTTCTGTCCAAATCCGCTCTTAATTTCATTGCATGACCTAGCTTTGGATGCTGGCCTTGTACTGTAACAGTCATATCTGAATAGACACCCAAATTGCAAAGATCTAGGTTGCTAGCAAGCCAGAACAGTAGTTACTTGGTCAAAACTTTAGCCGTTGGGTAAGCTGCCAAAGTGGGACGCGGGTGGCGCTGTGGGTTAAAGCCTCAGCGCCTAGGGCTTGCCGATCGAAAGGTCGGCGGTTCGAATCCCCGCGGCGGGGTGCGCTCCCGCTGCTCGGTCCCAGCGCCTGCCAACCTAGCAGTTCGAAAGCACCCCCGGGGGCAAGTAGATAAATAGGGACCGCTTACCAGCGGGAAGGTAAACGGCGTTCCGTGTGCGGCTCTGGCTCGCCAGAGCAGCGTTGTCACGCTGGCCACGTGACCCGGAAGTGTCTTCGGACAGCGCTGGCCCCCGGCCAATAGATGTGAGATGGGCGCACAAACCCCAGAGTCTGTCAAGACTGGCCCGTTCGGGCAGGGGTACCTTTACCTTTACCTAAGCTGCCAAAATGGAAAAGACAAAATCAGAAGAGTTCATGGCGAGCTGTCTGATGCTTACGTAGAAGTGTGTGTTGGTATAGAACTTACCCATGCACTATGGAATTTTGTGTGTGTGTGTGTGTGTGTGTGCATGCACACACACACACATGCACATATAGGTAAGTCACCTGTCATTTGTGAACATTAAATCATTTTTGAGTTTATTGGTTGTAGACCCTGTAAAGCTCATTATGTTTTATATAAGTTGATTATGGCTGTGCTCCACACAGATTTGTAACATATAAATTACAGCAGATATTCAGAGGTGTGGGAAAGCTGTACTGCCATAGTTTTTAACCAAAAGCACCCTGGGGTACTTTGAATGGTGGTCAAGGGTGTTGTGGGAAACACTAGCCTCATTCCTCCTTTCCATCCCTCTCTCCTCTGATGCCCTCTCGCATCTCTGCCTTCTAAAGGCTTGCACAGCTGCTTGTTGCAGCAGCCCTGGCTACAACCTCCCCAGGCAAATGGTGCCTCTGGGGCTGGCCAGGGGGTGTTGGTTGCCAGGAGCCGAGGTGGCCTCAGAGTAAGCAAGCAAGTGGGCAAGGGAGCCCAGCCAGCCAGTCCACCAACCCTTGCTGTTGGACGAGTCCTGGGCCCCTATGGGGCAGTGTGAGGAGGCACTTCTCTTTGAGGCAGGGAGTGGGGCAGCTCAGAGATCAGGGGCTGCAGCAGTGGCTATCTGGAAGGCTCCCAAGGAGAGAGGAGAGGAGGCTGAGGGAACACTCCACAAGGAAGGGTGTTCGAAAAAGGGTGAGAGTCTGCCAGCTCTGCAGGCAAGGAGAGATATCACTGGGCTCCTGAGCCACACAGAGGTGCTGCAGAAAGAATGTAGTTGGTCAAGGGTGCCGTGGACTCAAAAAGGTTGAAAACCTCTACTGTAAGGCATCATTGAGATCTGCAGCGATGTGTGGCTTATCTTTGATGATCAACTGTTTAACACTGCACTAAATAACTAAAAGGAGATGGGGGAGACATAGGATCTGGAACTGATATGGGACCCAACATTAATGTAACTGTTACATCTAAGACTGCTTCTTTAAATGGTATGGTATTTTTGTAATACATACAGTGTACAAATAAACTGTCCTAATGTAGTAGCAGAATATTTGTGTCCTTGTTGTCCGAGTTACAGAGCTGTAACAAAAAATGAATGCTCAAAACTGTTTTATTTCTTTGCAACAGCACATCGTTGTCTGTATGCCTTGAGGTCAGCAGGAAAAGATTGTCACCTGCCTTTGTGCGCAGCACGATGGGCTTCTTCCACTGTGCCACGTATCACCACCCACTATACTATCCACCCCCGGGACAAAGACAACCGGTGGGAAGGTAAGTGACAAACTTTTAAGTACAATTCATTTTTGTAGCATAACCAGGCTTGTAAATAGCTATTTGCCTAGTCGCCTGTGGTGACGAAGAGTCAATTACTGATCAACAAACAGCAAAGGTAGTCCCCCCCCCTTTAAAGGACACTTAGATAGATAGAAGATAGCACGTGGGCAGCTATATATTTTTGTGGGAAACCCTGTAAATCTGTATTTGTAATTATATTTAACAATTAACTTCGCAATTGTTTATTACTTTAGTGTAGTGTATTACTTTAGGGTGTATGGGGTGTTAGGGGAGGGATAGTGCCTTTGGTGGGGGACAGATGGTGCTCCTTTTGGGGTAGTTTGTCTTACTCTGGTCCCCACCATGCACTCAGCTCTCAGCTGCGGCTCCCAGAAGCTGTCAGCATGCGACTGCAGCAGCCACATCCCCGGAAGAGCTTCAAGTGGCCGTCTAGCTGTGATGTGGGACAGTGCCAGTAAAAGGTCATTGAACTGCATCCTAGCAAACCCACAGTTGAAAGATACCTATAAGTTCTGTTCCATTTTTTATTTTATTTTTTAGTCTTGACCCAACACTTTTTTTTCCTTCACTTGAGGCTGCAAGATCTTACTTCAAGAAGGGGAGGGACAGCTGATTTTGACAGCAAGGGCCTAGCCTCCATTTGACTTTCCGGTATATGGCTCTTTTTAAAAGGGATAAGCATGGAAAGATTTGCAGAAGAAGCGGATGTTGTTGTAGTCGGAGCAGGCCCTGCAGGACTCGCTGCAGCTATCCGACTCAAGCAGTTAGCTAGCGAACACGGCAAAGAGATCCGCGTGTGCCTTGTGGAGAAAGCTGCTCAGATCGGTGCGCATACACTTTCTGGAGCTTGCCTTGAGCCACGTGCCTTAAACGAACTTTTCCCAGATTGGAAAGAACGCGGGGTAAGAGCTTAACTTCTGCACTACAACTTTTTTCAGTTGTAGCTTAATTCTGTTTAGAATGCATGCTAGTGATTTTAAGGGAAATTGCTAAAATAGTTATATATAATATGTTTCCTCTGAATGCTATGAAATTGAAGGTATCCGGGGAAATAATGAGCATTATAAAGATATTTGGTAAAGTATCTTTTGCCAAAGAATAAATAAAATTCTGCCAAATACCTTTATCTGTTAAATCCTTTAGCTTGCTCCCTTTAATGATCAGAACCTGCAGTAGAAAACAAGTGTCTTTCTTTCACTTCATTCTTTTCTTATTTGTGCTTAATCTGACGTCTGTTACCATCCTTGAAACTCATAAGCATGTCTGCTCCAATTTTATGTGAATCTATAATGCTAATGGTATTAAATGCCTTATTAAGGGGGTTGGAAGTTTTGTAAAATATTTCTACTTATTTTTATTTCATTTTTCTTAGGCTCCACTGCATACCTCTGTAACAGAAGACAAATTTGGAATATTAACAAAGAACTCTAGAATCCCAGTTCCTATTCTTCCAGGTACAGTTATTGATGAAGACGAAAAACCTCTATTTGTAAATCTTTTGTTTTGAGCTGGGGTATAAAGTGCTTGAATGAGCTATTCTTTTGCTTAAAAGTATTAAATTTATTACCTGCCCTTCACCCTGTGGTCTCAGGGTGGGTTACAACAGTTTAAAAAGCAAAATTGAAAACAACTTGAACCAATTTACATAGTGCCTCTCCAGTTGGAGTGGTTAACCTGTGGCCCTCCAAATGTTGCTGGAATGGGGCTCCCATTCATCCCTGACAACTGGCTATGCTGGTTGGCCCTGATGGGAGTTCAGTAACTTCTGGAGGGCCGCAGGTTAGCTTTATATTGAAGAAATGTCACATCACTTTGTTCCAGTACATGCACTGTAGTTTATAAGTTGTGTTGAGGACAAGCTTGTAAGTCAGTTGATTTGGTGTCTGAGGCAATTAAGAATCTCCTGCACTGAACCAGAGAAAAATATTTTGTAAACTATGAGAGACTTTATGTTTACTAAAACATAGACTGAAACATAGGTACAGCAGGCAGGCTAGGAACACGTTTTGTTCAGTGGTAAGATTTGTGAGCACGGGGCTGAGTTAATTAAGTCATAAACTGTAACTTCGCCGTGCTAGTAAGCTGATGCGTATGGTAGAATTGTAACTTTGAATTAGTCTTAGTGTTTTACTGTTTCATGAAATGAATTGTGATGTGTTTCATCCTTTTAACTAGGCCTTCCGATGACTAATCATGGGAATTACATAGTTCGTCTAGGGCATTTTGTGAGCTGGCTGGGTGAACAAGCCGAAGCGCTTGGTGTTGAGGTCTACCCAGGCTATGCTGCAGCTGAGGTAATGGCAGAGCTGTTGCCATTCATGTTTGTGTGCATGTATGAGATTTGTCAAACTTTCATATGACACCTAAGATAGGTTTTCACCTATCAGAATGAATGCATTCAGTTTACACAAATAATCACTACACTATATTGTTTGCAGAATTATGTAAGACCATAAGAGCCCTCCTGAGCAGAACAAAGGTCTGTCTAATCCAGCATGCTGTCTCCTACAGAGACCATCTTGATGCCTTTTGACATGCATCTTGCTGCATCTAATTTACATCCTTAGGTTTTTGAAAACTTCCAGGATATTCCATGCAGATACTGTACCAGAATGGGCCTTTCCTGCAGTGGCTCCCCATTTGTGGAATGCTCTCCCCAGGGAGGCTCGCCCTGGTGCTTTCATTATATATCTTTAGATGCTAGGCAAAAAGGTTTCTCTATAGCCAGGGCTGATTAACATTCTATGGCCTTTTAACTGTGTTTGTGGGAGGAGGGCTATTCAATTTTTCCGTTATGTATTTTGTGTTCTTTTGTGCTTTTAATGTTGTGAACAGCCCTATGATCTTTGGATGAAGGCTGGTATACAAATTCAATTAATAATAATAAAAATATTTACCATGTGACTACAACTAGGTGCTGTACAAACAATAAAATTGCACAACTCTGCTTGCAGCTTCATGTTAAGAATGTTGAAATAAGAGATCTTTATTTGATTTCCTCCTCATAGGTCCTTTTCCATGAAGATGGCAGTGTGAAAGGGATTGCCACAAATGATGTTGGCATCCAAAAGGATGGGGCACCCAAGGTAAAGGCTCCTTTACTTTTTTATTAACATCATGCTTTTCACTTGGATGGCTCCTCATAAAAATGGATATTGTAAAACTTCTGTTATATGCTTGGTGGTATGAAGATGGCGTTGGACTTGCAGCTTAATTTAGGCATTTAAGTAAACACAAAGGTAGTATACTCGAAAAATATGGCTCAAAGTTCCAGGGTTGAGACAAGCACAGGCATTATTGTATTATTGCCACAGAGATTGTATAATGGAAGACACTTTTTAAACAGCATTTTGAAGGACATGTAGCTATGGGACAAGGCATTCTGCATCAAGACTTGCACCCAGAGAGCCAGTAGATTTAAAACCATGCGGAGAAAGAAGCAGAGATGTTATAAATACTTATAAGGGACTGAAAACAATGCTTTTCAACTCTACATATAATGAAGAAAAAATTAAAAACTTCAGTATAATCCTTAAAGTTCTGAGTAGATCAACATAAAACAGAGATTACTAATAGAACATGCAAGGAAATAGTAGGGAAAAAACTCATTATCAGCCTGGCATCAAGGGTCAGTTTATACTGTTTGCTCCAAGTGTTCTTCCTACAATTATAGTGGTGTTTGTAATTGTACGTCTCAGACAGAATGAAATAAATATGCTGCAGGACACTTGAACTGTGTCCCCTACATCTTACTAAGTGCTAGGAATGAGCATCACACTTTAACATTTTAGTATATGCAGCATTCACACACACACCAGTGTGCACAAGGGAAGCATAAGCTGGCTGCACAAAGTTTAAATTGGCTTTAACATAAGTAGGAAAACAACTGCTGATTTACAATCTTCCCTACCAGTTTTCCTTTCTAATGTTTAAAGCAGAACCAGAGTCTGTATTCCCTCATCAGGAACTTCCTAGGGTCCAGGTGCCAGTGATGGGTAGAGCTTAGAGGCAAGAGAGCTAACACACACCCTTCCCTATCCAGGCAAGCAGTAGACATTGTCACAGTTCAAGGACATATTTCTGCCAGGCAAAAGGATTTAAGCAGGGCATGGAGTGAGGGGCATCGCCTGAGGAGAACCCTAACGGCTAGATAGAGAGGCTTAGAGGGGCAGTATTTCGGACAGAGCACTATCCCAGCCCTCCCTCAAGATGCTGGGGGTTAAAGCTGGGATCTCTGCATTCAAAGCAGGTGCTAGGAAGATTCTCTGCAACATGGTATAATGAAAACATGTTACACAACTGCTTGCAGAGTATCTCGCCAAACAGACTTCACTTTCAAATACATATTATGTGTGTAATGATGGTATTTATTATCTTCTGTGGCAGGCTACGTTTGAAAGAGGCTTGGAGCTGCATGCCAAAATCACGGTGTTTGCAGAAGGTTGTCACGGACATCTTGCAAAGCAGTTGTACAACAAATACAATCTAAGACAGAACTGCCAACCCCAGACTTACGGCATTGGGCTTAAGGAGGTATCGCTGTATTATTGATCAGTTACAATTCAAGGTTTGCTGTCTGAATCCCACAACACAAGTGTGTTTGACATTGTCTCGGGGTACATTTTAAAGCCTTTTCAGAATAGAAATGGTATGAAAGGTTAGCTAATCTTACTGTTAGCTAATGCTTACTGTGTAGTACCTTGATCCATTCTTTAGTTTGTTAGTTCTAGATCTAAAGGATTACTACTGCCACTTTCCCCACCTTGCAATAACTACTTGTGGCTTTCTTTGGTAGAAGTCACTATATTCCAGTTTTATTCACAGCATTCTTATTCATGCAAGCTTTTAATTTTAGGACAAACATACAGTGGTACCTCGCAAGATGAATGCCTCAGAAGACGAAAAACTCGCAAGACGAAAGAGTTTTTCGTTTTTTGAGTTGCTTCGCAAGACGAATTTGCCTATGGGCTTGCTTTGCAAGATGAAAACGTCTTGCAAGTTTGTTTCCTTTTTCTTAAAACCGCTTGAAGAGGTGCAGTTGCGACTTGACCGTGCTTCGCAAGACGAAAAATTCACAAGACGAAAAAACTCGCAGAACGAATTAATTTCGTCTTGCGAGGCACCACTGTATTTCATATGTTAAATAGTTCTGGCTTGTAAACAATGCACAAGTGAAGTGTCTCAATGTTTCTTTTTAAGGTCAACATTTAGCCTTTATGGCTAATTGTCTTTGTCCCTGAATTAAAGGGAGACCCAAGGCACAGCCAAGTTGGAAAGATTTTCCAGGTATTACAGGGCTGCATGCCCCATCTCTGTATTGTGGCTGTTTTATTTCACTGTTGCAGGCTATCTTATGTTCAGAACAATGGCTAAAAACTCTAGTTTCCAAAATAGTGTTGGCTACATAAACTGGTCCTGTCGTTCATGGCAGTAGTTCTATCCATCCCGAGCCATTCTAGAAAAGGCATATTATTAGCAGTGCTTTAAATGGTTCTAATACAAGTGTGCACGTGGATGAGGTTATGCTATGTTCACTTTTAAATATAGAAGCTTAAAAAGAAAGCATACCAAAGATAGAACATGGATTTTAATCCAGGTAATTGCTCCTGAGTTACCTGTTCTACACTGCTGATCACTGTCTTAAACCTCTTCACTGAAAACTGTTTTTAGTAGGTGTGGGCATGATTTGGGACTTAAGTGAAGAAAAACTTTTCTGCTTCACATTTAGAAAATTCATTGTAAGCAATCGGTATGTTTTAAAAGAAGTAAGACTACCAATGGGAGTGAATTTCCCACACTTCCAAGGTTGGGTTGAGCCTTTTCGTGAGGCAGGACCTGTCCTGTGAAACTCAGTAGAGGTTTATTTCAAATGAGTTTTGAAAACTATACAGGGCTTTATAATATGAATTTTACTTTTTAACCAATGCGTATTTATTGATGTCCTTATGGATACTTTTATTGTTTTTATTCTCTTATGTTGTAAAACTGCCACATATATATATATATGGATTATAAATAAATAAACAGTTGTGTCAGGCAGAGGGGTCATAAGTGAAAATAAATTATATTTTCTACCCATTTTCCCCCCACTTACAAAGCATTATTTGACAGGTTATTCACTCAAGCCAATAGGTTAAAGATTGAATGTGACGGTTTCAAAGATGAAGACTTCTATTATTATATTTGCTTTCAGCACTGAGCCTAATTGTGTAGTATGGAAAGTTACACATAGCAGTTTCACTTTGGTTTAAAGTCTAGTAACGTCTTTGCTGAACTGCATTGCCTGGATTTTCCCCATTACTAGCTGTGGCTTATTGATGAAAAGAAATGGAAAGCAGGAAGAGTGGAACACACTGTTGGCTGGCCTTTGGACAGACATACATACGGAGGATCATTTCTTTATCATCTAGATGAGGGTGAACCGCTAGTAGCTTTGGGGTTTGTGGTAAGTATTTTGTACTTGCAGTGAAACTTAACTTTCTGAACACTTTTTGCTTCTAAGTCTGTTCATGGATGGCACTGAGAGATAGAATTGCTTGCATACATCATATCTTTTAAACTTTTGCTTATGATGTTCAGTAGGGAAGATTGTCAGTGCTTAACTTCTAAAAGGTTAGCAGGGTTCAAGAATTACTACCTTGAAAACATTTCTCCCTGATGTGTGAGGTTTGGTTAGTCCCCAAGTATTGGCCACATGCTTTTCAAATTGGAGCTTTTCTCAGGGGAAGAATATGTATATGAGCTATTATGCCTGTATACAGAATTCTTGAATCACTTATTCACACAAAATAGCTGCATGGCCGTACATTTCATAGGGACAGAATTACTTCTTGTAACACTGAAATTCAAAGTAAGCTAAATATATCCAGCGAGTAGCATAATAGGGAAATGAGGTGTGTGTTTGAAGCTTTGTATGCCCTATTAGTAATAGCCTACAGTTGTTGTTTTTTTAAAAAAAGTAAGTATTTTCGCATTATGTCTTATAGGTCGGTTTGGATTATCAAAATCCTTACTTGAACCCATTTAAGGAATTTCAGAGGTGGAAGCACCATCCAACTGTGCAGCCTACTTTAGAAGGTGGAAAGAGAATTGCCTATGGTGCCCGAGCTCTTAATGAAGGTGGCTTCCAGGTGATGTTTTAGTAATACAAGGTTATTTCCTCAAATGTCTCAGTTGTAGTGTTTTGTGTTTTTTTTTTTAAAGCTGCCATCTGATAGAAGCAGTCTTAATCATGAATTTAGTTGCTTGACTAAATTTGTATTTGAGAAAAACACTAGTTCTGTGGGGGCAAATACTTTGTTTCTAGGTGATTGACAGACTTGTCACAGCAGGCATCCTCCTGCAAGAGGCAGGAAGGAGTGAGCCTCCTTGCATCTGATATTTTTTAAAAGCACTTGTATTAAACTTTGCTAGCTACCCTATTGACCTGTAATATATTTTTGTTGGTTTGATCTTACCTATCAATTAAATACAGCAGCATTAGTAAAGACAAAACGCTCTAGTTGGACTGTTGTTGAACAGTTAATAAATGTCTCTGGTTGTCCTCTTTAAATGTCAAAATAAGAGATATTACAAACTGTCCCGGGAAATGTTGCACCACAATCTCATCCATGGGTAAGATTAGCCAGCCTCATCCTGGAATGATAACCCGCAGCATAACTGTACAGATTTTCACAAATAATTTATATATATTTCACAAATAATATATATATACAGAATATATATTCTATATTTCTGTAATTAAGCATACATCTGGTGTGGATTGGTAAGACGTTGAATTGGCAAGGTTTCTGCATTTAAGCCCAATTGAAACATGTTCACCAGAAAACGGCAGTAGAACCCTACTTCTGATCCAAAGAGCTCCATAGATTTTATGAAGAGCTAAGCTGGAGTCCCTGTGCATTTGTAACACTAGTTGTGTGGCTGTTCCGATTCAAGGTTTACCTGCATTGTAGGTGATGCTTAAGTTTACTTTTCTCTATACTAAAACCTGCTAGTTTTACAACTGCTGCAGTATTCCAGAGACAAATCTTTTAACCTGTATTCCATAGCTCCAAAGCATGCTCTACTAAATCTGTCAAATACACCCAGAGAGGACAGATGTTCTGAATTATTTGATGCAGCCGTATCTAGAAAAATACTAGTGGTTACAATAACCAAACCCTTTTCACCTTTCGGGTATACTAGTTGGCTGTAGAAATCTAGCAGGGGTGTAAAAATGGATTAGAAGTACTCCATGAATGATACTGGCTCTTATTTATAATGCCTCTCAGATGCTTGGATGTCTGGAGTTCCTGTCTCTTGATGTAGCAGTTGAAAAGTTCAGTAGCTTCTTTCAAAGGGGTTCATAGATGTCATTCTTAGTGCTATGGAGTTAAAATATAACACTTAGAATCCTTCTTCTTTATTGATATCATATTCAGGAACTATATAGATAACAGAAAGAGACAAAATTTGCCTCTGTGGGTAGTATTCTTTGTTCTCTTTTTATAGGTATTCCCACTTTATGACTATTTTTCTGGACCACTGCATTTGCACTTTAATGCCTTGTTTGAGCTAAAGGTTTCCCTGGTTCAAAGTTAATTTATTTGAAGATGGTGTTCTTTAAACACTGCAAGAGGGAAGCAGAGGCAGTGTAGTTTTGACTGTCTGGGCTGGCCTTTTAAAAACAACAACCCTGAAACAACGCTCCTGGCTTCCTTGTGGAGTGGATTATAATGCAAATGGAGTTTAGTATGGCAAATGTTTTACTGCAGTAGCTCCAGTTGCATCAGACTGAAAAGGAAGAGAGAAAAAGTTGGTATTGCTTAACCTTTTTGGGGAGATAATACTGATCTGCTTTATAACAATGATTGTTACCAACAAGACTAGTGATAGCTACATATATGGGAAACTTCTGGAGGGTGCAACACTGACTTCATGGTACAAGAAAAATCTGACAACTAGTTTCGCCGGACAAGCTAACAAATAAAACAAAATCAGCAAAGGGGGTGAAAACAAAAGCCACATTTTCAGGAGGCTGGTACCCTTTTATTATGCACATAGGAGAAGGCGAAAGATTGGGACAGCCTCACATTATGAATTTTTGGGCTGGTATGAATATATACTGTAATTGATGTTACCACATAACTGGAAATATAATGTTATGAGATACACCTAGGAGTAATCCAGATTTGTATCTCTGAGGGTGGGATTAAATTTTAAAAAAGAAATGGAGAGATGAGTAGATACTGATGTAAAGGTTGAAGTAGTGCTGGGAAATTGGAGACAAGCAGCTGAACGTTCTAGTTTAGGGTAGAAGGATATAGGTCTAGTCAGCTTTGAAGAATTTCAGGAAGAATGAGGAATGGTAAGTCTGAAAAACAGTGCATGATGAATCTACAGGCCGAATAGATTATGCCACCCTATATTGCTGGTTCTAGCCTCGAATGTAGACATAATGTGTGTATCTGAAGAAGTGTGCATGCACATGAAAGCTCATACCAAGAACAAACTTAGTTGGTCTCTAAGGTGCTGCTGGACAATTTTTAAAATTTTTATATCTATTTCTACTGCATCAGACCAAAATGGCTACCTACCTGAATCTAGTAGGCATAATGGCTTGGGATCTACAAAAGAGAATGCAAGCATGCTGTAAATGTTATGCTTTAATCTTCTTAATGCAATCAAACTTAAAATGTGACTGCTTGATTAAAAAAAAATATCTTTCTTACTTTGCATGAATAGTTAATAAATTAATTATTATCTCCGCAGTCCATACCTAAACTCACTTTTCCTGGTGGACTCCTTATTGGCTGTAGTCCAGGTTTCATGAATGTTCCTAAGATTAAAGGCACACACACTGCAATGAAAAGTGGTATGCTGGCTTCGGAAGCCATTTTCAACCAACTAACGAATGAGAATCTCCAATCAAAAACACTGGGTAAGATGGCATGATATGAACATTTATCACTGATGCTTTCTGATCAAATACAGTTCTAAATATCAAGGAGCTCTTTAAGCCTAGTTAATTGTCACTGGTGTATTGACCTAAAACAGCTTTGTAGAAAGCCCACAATTCACTAGCATACACAATTCATCAGACTTCCTTTTGCACAACACTTTTCAGACACAGGTCTGCGTTTTCCAGGTCTTTTTATTTTTTATTTTTGTCCCGACACTTTCCCTGGGGAAACCTGTTTACCACTAAATTGGAAGAAACAGCAATAGGCTTTTCTGCAGATTGCCATTTGTTCTGATTCAGTGGTAAACAGGGGGCTTCCCCAGGCAAAACAGTGGGATAAAAAAAAAGGTGCTGGCACAGACCTTGGAAGCATGGAAAACACCAAAAGAAAAGTCTCCACCCTACTGACTCACCTGTGTCCATTTCTTTATCACCTGTGGATAATGGACTAGTACAATACAAGCCTGCCCTAAAGTCTCATCACCATATTGCAGATATAATGGAAGGAATTTACGAGTGGAGCCTAATTATAATACCTTGCCTAGTCCTAACAATTGAGTCTCTGCTATGGCATGTCATACCCTTCAAGAATGAAATGATACTCTGGGTGAGATTAATCGGAAGTTTACACTGGAAATTACAGGTTGATAATTTATATGTGTATTTGCATTGCTTTACAACTTTTTTTTTTTAAAAAAATAGTATTTCCACTAAAGTCGCTGTCCAAAATGACTTTCGTTTTCATCTTAAATGCAAGGTGTTGTTTTCTTCATTTTAAATGCAGATTCACTTTTTTAAAAAGTTAGCACCTTGTACATGGGGAAATGCCTACGTTTAGCTGTTAAACAGTTAATCATGTTCCATGCAATCCTGTGCATTTAGTCAAAGGTGGATCCCACTGAATTCAATTAGGCTTACCCTCGAGTGTGCACAGAATTGCAACCTCTGTGTTTTAATTCTGTAGTGTATAATTTTACTACTTTTAAATAGAAACAAATGTTACTGTCCTTCAAACATGTTAATTTTTGGTCTTATTAGTGTAAAACTCAAAGAGTAAACAATGATATATACATACTGTATTCAAAGTTGTCTGCCACTCTGCTTTTTCAGTATCCATTCAGATATAAAATTATTGAAGTATAGCTCTCCCGAGCAATTTATATTTTCTCAAATGTAAACTACTGCTTTGTTGCAAATTATAGAAAGCCTGGCTCTTATCAGTATCACTAGTTATCTCCTTTTAAGTGGAACTGTAAGATGCTACTGACTTTCTAAACATTTAATAAACAGTCCCTTGTTTCTAGGACTTGATGTGCCTGAATATGAAGACAATCTGAAAAAATCCTGGGCATGGAAAGAACTCTATGCAGTCAGAAATATCCGTCCTTCATGCCATGGACCCTTGGGTGTGTATGGTGGAATGATTTACACAGGCATATTTTACTGGATACTAAGAGGAATGGAACCTTGGACCCTAAAGCATCCAGGTAGGTTTCTAAATTAACAGCATCTGGGCAACAGCCATGAGACTTTCCCTTCTTCTCTCCTTTCCTTTTCAGACCATCATGCCCCTAAATCTGTTGGACAGTCCGGTGCTCTGTTGATTTGGGGGACCCACTAAGAACAGACTGCAGAGGGAAGGAGAGGAAGTCTAACTATTGTGCAAGGAGGCTCACTCTTTCCTGTTGAGACCTTTTCCACAAACAGGCCAACACCACAGAAAAGGGGTGGATACATTGCATCATTTATATGACTCTCCCAAGTTCTTTATGGCTCTCAGGATCCCCCCAAATTTGTCATTTTTTAAAAAAGTTATTGACCACTCCTGATTGCCCTTCTGTGATACCATGCCTACAGGAATTTTTTTACCCTTCAAGATATGTCCTTTAAAAAAAGGGGGGGGAGACCATGCCTACTCTACCTTCACCACCATCCCCTTTCCAGTTGTGGAACGCATCACAGCAGTAGAGGCATTTCCTTCAGAGAAGCAAAGTTACTTAGAAGATAGTACTGATATGCTCCTTTACTAGAGTATGGTGATATAATTTAAGTTTTGCTTATATTTAAGTTTTTCCCTCTGCTGATATTTTAGGGACAGATGCAAAGCGGCTAAAGCCAGCCAAAGACTGCACACCTATTGAATACCCCAAACCTGATGGAAAAATCAGTTTTGACTTGCTTTCATCAGTGGCTCTGAGTGGCACAAATCACGAACATGACCAGCCAGCTCATTTGACTTTGAAAGATGATAGTGTTCCTGTCAATCATAACTTAGCTCTATACGATGGACCTGAGCAACGATTCTGCCCTGCAGGTACCTAGCACAATTTGTAGTGTGTGGAATTGCAGGTTTGTGGTTTTCTCCCCTTCCTCCACTTTTTGTTTTCCTACATACCATAACTTCACTTATCAGCTTGACCCCTTGGTTTTTGATGGGGGCGTTTTCTGGCTGAATTCTACTGTACTTTTAGAATTAGGTTACTTCTTCCACTAAATTCAATTTTCCTTTTTACAGGAGTTTATGAATATGTTCCTGTGGAAACTGGAGATGGATTGCGGTTACAGATAAATGCTCAGAACTGTGTCCATTGCAAGACATGTGATATTAAAGATCCCAGCCAAAATATTAACTGGGTTGTACCTGAAGGTGGAGGTGGACCAGCTTATAATGGAATGTAGTCTTGATCAAAACTAAAAGAACACCCTAGCTGCAGAACCATACAACTTTGGGTTTGCCACATTTTTCTCAAGAGCTGCTATCAATGGTCCTCTGTGAGGTTAGCACACTATTGAAGGCTAAACTGAAGCAGTAAATGCAACTGTCAGCATGTTCAGAAGTACAGATGCAATAGAAAAGTACACTCAAATAAGCCTAAGTCTATCAAAGTGGAACAAGAACAGTTTGAGTACAATCTGGTCTGATTTGCCCAACCTCTCCAATCCTGAACACTAATAATGGATGTGACCCAGAGTAAAATATATGAAAGCTGAAGGTTAAATTTCAGTGGATTTTGATTGTAAAGATTAGTCAGACATCAATCATATGTAACACGAGGTACAGAGCACTGCTGGCTAGAGGTAGTTTGATATAACTTGATTTTGTTCAAGTAATAAAGAATACTTTCCCTATATGATTACAAATTCAGTTTATTTCTTCAACACCATTCTAACAGCGTTTGAATCTTCAGTAATGAGTGTTACAGGTGAGGGATAAAAGGGGTGGAAATAGCTTGTTTAATTTAAGCCTCTGGTATGTAACCAAACTTTGTTCAAATTCTTTGCACTCGGTCGTTCTGAAGTTTTACGAAGTAGCTTTTCAAACACTTTTTAGGTTAAAATACTACTACTGTTAAGTGTCTTACCATTTAACTTAATAATGAAAGATGTTTGAAATTATATGCAACCTTAAGAAAAGCCAAGATGTAAACATGTGAAACAGCATCAGTATTAGTGACAGTCAATAACACACTGTCACTGCTACTCATACTAATCCTGCCTTTATCAGTGCACAAGTTAAGGAGGAGAAACTATCTTGACTTAAGCAAACATCTTTGCATAAGCTGCCTTCTCTTTTTCTTTCTCATTCTTTATCTTCTGCTTAACTTTTTGTACTTCCATTTGGATAGCTGTGGAAGTAAACAAACAAAAAGTGGTTAAAATTGCTGTTTTATGCTTTTGCAGAAAACTTTCACACCTTTTTCCAAAAGTAACCTATTTACAATACAAATTCCCATTCCAAAAATTCATTTTCCCCAAGAGTGGGTTGATTTAAGAATAAGCTAGTCAAACCGCAGGAGAGAAAATAGTGTGAATATAGCTTGTGTAACTTAAAAGCCTGTGTAACTTAAAAGTCATGCATGTTCATTTCAGAGTACATAACGCCCTCTTCCCTTACTTTTCTCCCCACCCTCACTGGGATACATATACTGGCTCAAGTAGCAAAAAAATGTTTTCAGTCTGCGGTGAAACTAGTGCAGCTTATTCAAAAGGCTACCTAGTCAATGGTACTAAGCAGAACGGCACTTTACCTTTGTCTTGAGGTGCTATGCCTTGAGCCTTCTGAAGCTCAGCCTTTAAAGAAAAAGAAAAGAAGTAAGCAGTATGTTTATGTATATCTTACTTTAACGTTGTATGTCAAACCAAGTACTTGTAATTACCAATGCCTGATCATAATCTTTTGTTCCTTCCCAAGCTTGAGCCCTTCTGTAAAGTGCTTTGGTGTTTGTAGGATCTATGGCCAGAGCCTGCAAAATAATAAGAACAGTATTTCTGATATTTCTTATGATTCAATAAGCAAAACCAGCTACTGAAATAATTTGAGCAGCAGCATCTCACGAGAAATTTTTAGCAAGGAAACAAATGATGCAACTCCTTCCTAGGTTTCTTTCAAGCAAAAGCTAGTTCTCCTTATCAGCCTAATTCAAGTTGTTAATCTGATAAGCAACAAAACCTTCCTGTGTGCCCAAGTAATAGAAAACATAAATGGCTGTTTGTTTTCCTCTACACAGTCTTTTGTGGACATTCTGGTATCTATCCATTTAAGTAGCCGCTGAACTATGCTGAACAATCAGTATGAAATAAGACTGAAAAATATCTGGACAGTATACCGACACCTTGTGGCTACTCGGATAAGCAATTTACATCACCTAGAGATCAATGGCTACTAAGTACCAAAATATTTTAATCACAAAATTACCAATAATTCAATCAAGCTGCACTAAAGCAATTTCTTCCTCTAGCCACATACTGAATCTCAGCTTGTGAGGACACAGAGAAGAGGGCTCCTATTGATTTTATTGGGGCATATGTAGGTACATATAACACAATGTAGGTCTGCATAAATTTTGTAGGCTTCCCCTATTCATTATGTTTATATTTCTTAAGACATGTGTTGGCCTATCTGTGTGTTACTGATCAGTGGCCCAAGCAATACATCCCAACATGCAGATGCTAAACATGAATGGATCAAGGCACATGGCAAGAGCATTTAAATATGACAGTTGTGGAACACTAAATTGGGCTTGAAAAATGCCTCAACAGAATTGTATTGCGTAGGACAAAAAGGGAGATAAGGGGGAAATGTTATTTGAGGGCCAAACAAGAAATGGCAGGTTATTGGTTTTAAAATTTTCATCAATGCTGACCTAATGCAATGAATCCAAAAACTGGACAGATAAGAATTAAGAATGCTTTGCTATGCATATTGTTTTAAATAAAATTGTGTCATAAATTGTTTGTTGGATTCTACTTTATCAATTTTTCTGAGCCAAAATATAAGCAATATACCTTAGTACAGTTTTCAATTGCATCTTGCCACTCCAACAGTTTCAGTCTGCAAGCAGCAATGTTTAGGTAGCAGCTCAATGCTACAGCATTCAACTTTGCTAAATCTTCCTTGTCTACTATAGCTTTAGAAGCTTCAATATACCTGTACAAAATAAAATGACAGAATTTGCATTATTGTATTACCACATGTCTAACTTGCAACACTAGCTAAAGCAGATAAAGGGGGGATGGCCTATTTATGCTTCTGATCAGTCCCAAAATATCTGGACCATGTTAGTTTCGAACCCCCAATTGCATTACCTTAAAGACTTGCTGTATTTCTTGACTGCCATTGCCCAGTTTTGGGATTTGAAGAAAGTGTTACCTATATTTTTTACATCTTCAGCTATAGACACAACCTGGTGAATCTACCAAAAACACAGAGAGAGAGAGAGAGGAGGGGGGGGTGGTATCATTCTGTAATTTGCAAAACATTTCCCTGTTTTCTTGGGAGAAGGCCTGCAAGTTTAGAATCTGGGTAAAACATCAGTGTGGCAACTGACTATGCAATGACACATTGCTTTGTCATAAGTCGGAAGAACACTTTACTATATTGTATCTTTATTTAGTTGGTGTATTTATATAGACTCTGCCTAGTGAAGAGCTTGGATTAAACCCATTTGGCACTTAAATTCTGAATGAGTTGAGATGAAGTGTGGCTTTTGTTCTGTAGTATTCTTTCCTGATACAGGAGCCCATTAGTATTTTGTTGTATGACCAATGCACCCTTTGCTATGCGTGTTGTCTGCAGGCAGTACACTGATATTTTTTACTCCCTTGCCTATGAGTCAGCTGAACATCAGGCCTTGTGAAACCCTGCCCACAGCGCTGTGCAAGACCCAATGGTCAACGGTAGCTTGCAAAGCATCTTGCACATGGTTTTGCGGTCATTGCTGATCGGTGGTGCCTGAGCCAGATCTTCAGCAGCCTCGCTTCTTTTATTACATTTAAATCTCACCTTTCCTCCAAGGAGTTCAGTGTGTCATACATTGCTCTCCCTTTCCCCATCTGATCCTCACAACAATCCTGTGCTGTCTTAATAAATGCTACTCTGTTTTTTGTAAGAGAGGTTCATTTTCTGTTTCCTTACAACTCCCACTGCATCACCAATCTTTTCTCAATGAGAAGAGATACTTACATCTTTTAAATCCACATCAGAATCTTCAGGAAAATCTGTGTGAGTATCTCCAGAACCATCCATAGGAGCAAGTCCCCAGTTATCCCCTTCTTTCAGTTCACCACACTCTGCAATGATGCATAACTGTAAAAATAATAAGAGTACATGAAAGGCAACTTTACCTGCGAAAGACAGCTTACTCTGAATTTTCAGAAAACATGCAATATGTGCTGTTGATTTCAAGCCATTCAATTGTGCAGTTTCCACTGAATATCATTCAATTTGCTAGAATGCCAGTTAAATAATGGGAATTACTAGATACGTGTAACTGTTACAAGAGAAGAGATTTTGCCTCAAGTCCCAGCCAAATTCAGCCAACAACCCACCACCCAAGTTTGCATGCACACCCTTTACCATTTTTACCATTCAGTAGCTATCTTTTATAGTTCAGCTGTTTTTCACACTTCCAAAATAAAACTTGACTCATTTATAATACTGAAAAAGGATTTCTTCTAAAGCTGTCAAAGCTTACCTTAGCAGGTTCTTCCTCCTTTACTTCAACATTTTCTAGTAGCTTTACAACACCCATGCCTTTGATCACTTGGCCAAAGACGACATGTTTCCCATCAAGATGAGGAGTTGGCACAGTTGTGATAAAGAACTGGGAGCCATTAGTGTTGCATCCTGAATTTGCCATGCTGAGCAAACCTGGCTGATCGTGCTATATAAAAAGATACCAGTGTAATTCTGATTAGAATAATTCATGAATGAAGAATCAGAGACATCCTGCCAACAAGACAAAAGGTTACAAGGAAAATGGCTTGCGGTATCTTAATTAACGTAGTGAATGTTTTCACATGATCTTGGCCAAAAGGCAGAGAAGCTGTTCCTGAAGCAGAGACAATGCCAAGCAAGGCTTGTGCCTGTCCAAAGGAAATTATTAAGCTTGAGGGTAATAAATAACCCAGACACTCAACGAACTTAATAATAAAGTTAAATAAGATATTTAAGATAATGTGCAGAATTTAATTTGAAGTCTCTTATTCACATTTAACAGCTTTTATATTAGATCTCAAGAATTCATATTAAGTAGGAGTCTGAAACATTTCCCTCAAATGAGATACTTGTTAAATGTTAGCTATATTTAAATATACTTCAGCTAGAGTTGACCTTATACAGATAATTACTTAAAATGAATTGTGAAAAAGACTCTATGAATTGAAAGTGGAGACACTATATGTAATTTTATTTGTTTATTTGCTTGTTTGTTACACAAAAAAAGCTTTAATACAACTTTTTTTAAGGCAAAGTCACATTTCATTATGGTAAAAATGAAAAACATTCATAATTCTATCAAGTGACAATTTTAATTATTAAGCCATTACCTTGTAATGGAAGTTTTCATCATCAAATTTTTCACCATATATGCTTTCTCCACCTGTTCCATTTTGATGTGAGAAGTCTCCACCCTGGATCATAAATTTCTTGATAACTGCAATTTGAACACAGAAAGATGAAAGCTAGCATTAGGTTGGACAACATTCCAAAGTCCTATTTCATGTAATGCATAAATTATAAATCTATAAGCTTAAGTGAACATACCATATTTACTCAAATCTAATGCTCACCAGTTTTGGCCAAATTATGTTGTGAAAATTAAGGTGCACATTAGATTCAATAGCACATTTACATTCACCAGCAAATACTTCTTTTAGTTTCAAGATTCTGAAAACTGAGGTGCACATTAGACTTGATGGCGCATTATACTTGAGTAAATATGGTACGTTTCTTGAGTACAGGGAGTTCTGCATACTAGTATAACCACCAAGAAAACTCCATCCCACATCCCCACACAATAAGCAAGACTTGTGTAAGACGTTAAACAGGATGTTATGAGAGCAAGCAAGATGATGGCAAGGCTATCTTGGTCCAGCAATGGCTGTAGTTGGATAACCAAATGTAACTGGAAAAAGAACTTCTTGCCACTTAGGCACCCAATGACAGAGCGGGATCAAGGAGCACCCGCAGACAACAAACCCGTTTCTTTAGAGGGAGCGCAACTTCATCCACAACAGAGCAAAGAACTGGGCCCACCCACCAACAGTGCCTACTTATTGTCAGGATTCAGCTTCAGTTTGCTGGTTTAATGGTGATGCTCTTTTTTGTCTGTTTTGTGGTTATTTATTGTTTCATTTATAAATTATACTTCACCATGGAAGTTTTCGTTTAAACAGAAGAGTAGGACACCAAAATAAAGGAAAGGATTTAAAACAAGTATAATCTTCCTTTCAGCTAACCCAAGGAAACAAAAACAAAACAAACTTACTTCTATGAAAGGGGCATCCTTTGTAATGAAGAGGCTTTCCAGTGGCTGGTCCAATACCCTTTTCTCCAGTACACAATGCACGAAAGTTTTCAGCAGTTTTAGGTACAACATCTGCAAACAATTCTAATACGATTCGGCCAGCTGGAATGAAGAGAGGTCCAAAGTTTTATTTTATCATACCAGCATCCTGCATTCCTCCATGTATATTTGTATAGCGTACCATTAATTCACCAATGGTATTTTCACAATACCCAAATAACTTCACGGCTAGAAAATGACTTGAGCATAGGCTTTCCACGAGTCAATAAAACTCTCTAGTTACTATGCCAAAATTGAGCAATTCCAGTGACAACCTAGGTAAAGCTCAAATTTATCTTATCTGGCACCCATGCTTGACTCAGTGCCACTATTTATTAATAACATGGGAGAGGCCCATTGTTCACCTTGGGTGCCGCTTGTTGGTGGTGTTACTAGTCTATATGCATACGGTTAGAAAAATCCTAATCAACACAAATTTGATAGTTTGCCTTAGGCCATGTGTTTTGCCTTGACCAAGTGCATTGAAGATTATACAGTGCATTTTTTTAAATACCAGCTTTTTCCATTCCAAAGTACTTCTGATCAGAATGGGAACACTGATTCTTGATTGCTGCCATTAATTTGAGGCCATGCCTCATTTCTGAAACCAGATATAGCTGTTACATGCCATGTTATGAATTAATTCAATTTTGCATCTGCCCAAGTACAGTGGTGCCTCGCAAGACGAAAATAATCCGTTCCGCGAGTCTCTTCGTCTAGCGGTTTTTTCGTCTTGCGAAGCAACCCTATTAGCGGCTTAGCGCTATTAGCGGTTTAGCGGCTATTAAAGGCTTAGCGGCTTAGCGACTAAAAGGCTATTAGCGGCTTAGAAAAAGGGGGGAAGCGGAAAAAAATCAGAACACTCGCAAGACGTTTTCGTCTTGCGAAGCAAGCCCATAGGGAAATTCGTCTTGCGAAGCAGCTCAAAAATGGAAAACCCTTTCGTCTAGCGGGTTTTCCGTCTTGTGAGGCATTCGTCTTGCGGGGCACCACTGTACTGCACTTTAGGGAGCTCCAACCTCAATGTGATGGGGAAACTCTTACTTTGCACAGAAAGAGGTAAACAAAAATCACACACCAAAAGGGAAATTTAATAGAAGGGAAGCAACGTTGGCATTCAGATCATTCACATCTGGGACAGTTCAAGTTGATAGAGGGTGAGACTCAATCTCAGGGTTGCGGGTTTGAGTGCCACGTTCGGCAAAAGATTCCTGCAGTGCAGGGGGTTGGAGTAGATGACCCTCATGGTCCCTTCCAACTCTACAATTCTATGGTTCTCTATTAAAGTATCCTGATCTCAGGCTTTCCACTCAGAATAGCTGTGATGTGACCCTTTCCTCAAAAATCAGAATCTGTCCAGGCATGTTATTGGGCGAAATGAAGCGATATATAACACTAGAAGGCAATATATATATATTTACAATAATTCTGTAGTTCAAGCCAGGAAAAAGAAATTAGTTCTGGAATTTTCTAGCCTGCCTTAGCACTCCTTAAATCTGGAGAGTCGAGGTTTACACAAATACACGCGTTAAAGCCGTAATAACATACCACTCCAGGTTGCTGATGAGGGAATCGCTTGTTCTGAGGGGATTTTTATTTTTTATTTTTACTTATTTTATAGTTAACATATAAAGCAGGATGGGGCAGTACGTTTTTTCTCTAGTCTTGTTTGTGCAGTGAGGGACTTCGCGGGATTTATTCTAATTTGGGTTTGTTTGTTTTTTAATTATGGGGAAAGCGGGGGGGGGAGGGTCCTTAAGTGTTCCCGTCTCCGCCAACCCGCTTCCCCAATATTTTACTATATATACGCCGCGCGCTACGGGCGCGCAGCTCTCCGTGCGGCGGCGGCGGCCTGAGGGAGAATTCCCACTCGGGCGAGAGGGAAACGATACAAAAGATCCGGGGGCAGCGCCGCTTCCTCCCGCTGCCCGCCCTGTTGGCTAAGGCAGAGCTTGCAGAACATTGGACAGCGGCGGCGGCAGCAGCAGCAGCACACGGTCCTCCGACCACCTGCTTGCCGGCCACTGAAGGGGCCTCGGCTAGGCCGGACACTCTCTCCCTCCCTCCTGCCCCTCGCGCCCTTCCCGCCGCCGGGGAACCTTCCGCGCGCCCTTTCCGCCGCCTCTTCTCCTCCCCGCCACCCCCCCCGCACGACCTCTCTGCCATTTCGCCTCTCCCCGCCCGCACCTCGTTCTCCCCCAACGTCCACATCGAGAAACACCCGGGGGTTGCTCGGGCTGGAGGGCTTGCAGAGAGGAGACTCGTGAGACATGCCGGCTGCTGCTGCTGCTGTTGCCTCACGCCGCCGCCTCCTCTGCGGCTCGGCCTTCCGCTGCGGCCTGCAGTGGAGGCTCCGCCTTCCTGCTTCCAAATGAGGCGGGGGGGGGGAAGCGCGCCGGCCGCCCCTCCTTCCCTGTAGCTCCCAGGCGAGCTTCTAGAAGAGCGCATGGCGGCGGAGGCTGCTGCTGCTGCTGGGGACATCGAAGCCCGAGCGTGTTTTGGGCACGGTCGTTTTGTTTTTCCCTTCCCGTCTTGAGTGGAATTTGCTTACTGACTCTCTCGAGTAAATTAAGGGTGGCAGGCCGCCTGGTTGCGAAAGGACAACGTTGCGACGAGCTTCGTTTCCAGAGCTGCGTCCTCCTGTCCCTCGCGAACACTTTCGGTGTATATACACTCTCCAAGAGGACGATATTTCTGCGTGTGAATTTAACACCAGTGCCTACGCCGCTTGACCTCAGTTCTCCGTCATCTCTTAGTTTTTGAGGCAGGAGGGGCGGGATTTTGAAGTGACATGCGGCTTTAGTTGCACAGGACAGGAATGTCATTGCCATCATCATCATAATCATTATTATTAAAGTGCACCTGTGAGCTTTTGCAGAGTGCCTTATAGTGACAGACCACATATTTAGGTATTCAACTGCGTGATGGCTTCGCGTAGGCAAGTTTTCAAGGCTGAAAAGAAGAGGGATGATACGGTTGTGTGAAAATGAGTAACAGAAAATCAAAATACCTTAAAACGAAAAGATTAAACCAACTATGCAACATGTCAGAGTTCCTGGGGAAATAGAAAAGTTTTTGGTTCAGTTTCAGATAAGCTTCCTATGAAGGGCATTCTATGTGCAGGAATCTGTGACTGAAAAAAGTCCCCTCTGGTGGTCACAACCCTCCAAACAACAGATAGGAAGACCTTAGTGTTTGTGCAACCCCATATAGAAGAAGGCTGATTTTAAGGTCAAAAGCCATTTAGGACTTTAAAGGCAAGCACCAACACCAGAAGGCCCAGGAGAAGTATATTTTGTCTTCTTGTCATATGCCATCCAGCAGGGTGACTATATCGCTGCTGTCTGAAACCAGTCTGAAGCCACTGAAAGAGATCCAGATTATCAGTCTGATTCAATGGTCTGGTGTTGGACTGTGGACTGCAATTACCTGCTCTAGCTCCTTGCCCAAGAAGGCATCTAGAAATGTGAACTACATTTATTAGAGAGTGAAGTCTCATTGAACTAAGTGACCATCGAACTTACTAAACATGCATAGGCTTGGGCTGCCAGCTTGAGTGCATATAGGCACAGCTATATACGTTTCCCTATAAACAAACTGCACAGAAAACAGTGGCTTCTAAACAGGATAAGGCTGCATGTGAAAATGTTTAGAGCAAAGCCAAACTTCAGAAGATGCAGAAATGTATTTCAAGAAATGCATCAGCCTTTATAGTGGTGGTTGCCTAGAAAAAACCAGAGCTGATCTCACCTGGGATATAATCTACTACTGTATATATTTTGGCTGATAGATAGTATGCTATGGTGGAGGTGGAGTTTGGACACCTCCTAAGATAGCATAATCATATTTTGCATGATGGTTCTTGAGATCAAGGAGCAGGTTTTTGTCTATATTTGGATATGATTGGACACTACTTTGAATCAAGATGGCAGACTGAACCATCCCAAACTGCACTGATTTAAACCACTGATGTTGAAATCCACTGGTTTTCTTTCGGCAGGAGGCTGCTGCTGATTCATAACTGAAAATCCAGTTACTTTTAACATTTGAAGTACTTTGTGCGTAGTACTTGTGAGTGTGTTGATTTCGTGAAACCGGAAATATTGCATTGTGCCATATATGAAACCACAGTGTGAAAAGGAGGCCATCCTTCCTTTCCCATCATCTTCTCGCATCCCCTTCGCTTCCATCCAAAGACAGCCCTTTCAAGGCCCTCTGAGACTGATCAGAGAAAGAAGGCAAAACCCGCGTCCCTTTAAGCGTGCGTCTTGCGGCGCGCCCGGGGAAGGCTCGGAATCCCCGCGTATCCAATGACAAAACACCGGGCGGGGATTGCGCGTTCGGGAAGCTCCCAGGCTTGGATTGCGGGGCTGCGGAACTCGAGCCAGCCGCAGGGGGGAGCTGTGCGTGCCGCCGGGCAAACCCGCTTGGCTCGCTCCCAGTCATATGACTGGCCGCCTCCATTAATGCCTGTCTGGGAAGAGAGGGAGGCGCCGGCTCAGGGGGCGGCGGGGCGAGGCGGAGCGCTGGAAGCGCAACTCGGGCTGGCCAGATCGTGGCTGGCATGGATGCTACTGCAGCAACAGCAGTAGCGAGCGACTCGTGACCGCGGCCAGCGGAGCGACCTGGCGCAGGTGTCTCCTGGCTCCCCACGCATGCTTCCCTAAGCTTAGGGCGGCAGCATGGCCCCCACGCTGCTCCAAAAGCTGTTTAACAAAAGGGGCGGCGGCGGCAGTAGCAGCAGCAACTCGGCTTCTCCTTGTCAGGCGGCCAAGGAAGGCTCTGCGTTCAGGTGAGTGAGCAAAGTGCATGCATTGTGCCCGGATCATCGAGGTGCCTCTGTGCGAGTTATTTTTCCTCTTATGCATCCAGCTTTTCTCTCTCTCTCTCTCTCTCTCTCCCTATCCGCCCCGCTCTCTTCTTTCTTTCTTTCTCTTTTTGCTTATGCAGCAGCCACCGGGATTACCCTGCGCTCACGGCGGGCGCATTGGTCGACTCGTTCTGCAGATCGAAAGGCGAGGGGAGAAATTGCTTCTTTTGCAGGTCCTACAGGTCGCTTTGGGACGCAGAGCGAATGCAGCGCTCCGCGAGGGATGGAGTTGATCCTAATGTTTAAATGGCTCTGAAATGGTTAAGACGTGTTGCACATGTTCAGCAGCTGTTTCGTAACAGCCTCCCCTCATGGGTAAAGTGTTCGACGCAGCTGGTGGGCCAGGCCTGTGGCTGCCTTTAGACTAGGATGTGCCCTCCCATTTGAGGTGCCTTAGGCACCTCTCTCTGCTTTGAGGTGCCTTAGGCTGCAGTCCTGAATTCACTTACCCTGCATGTAAACCTCTTTGAGCTCCGTAGGACTTGATTCTTCATAGGCATGGTTAGGAATATGCTGTTGGTTTTTTGCTGCACTGAGCTTTAGGTTGGGGAAAGACTTTATTCAACATTCAAGTTGATGTGATGTAGAGAGGGGATGTAGGACTTGAACTCAACCAAGAGGTCAGAAAAAGACACATGCAGCTCTGAACATCTTGAAAGATGCATGCAACACAAATATTTTGATATGTGTACTATGTGATATATATATATATATATATATATATATACACACACACACACACTTGTGATATATGTGCTATGTGTTACAACACCGCAGTACATTCCCCTTTTGACTTAAGCTCCACTGTGTTCACTGGGGTTGGCTCCTTGTAAGTGTGCACAGGATTTCGGTCCTCAGTAAGTAGTGTATGATGAATGGGAAACTTATGACCCTGGAGATCTTATTGAACTACAGTTCTTAATAGCTCTGACCATTGGACATACTGACGGCATATAATGAGAACTGAGAGTCCATTCGCACCCAGAGGGCCATAGGTTCCCAAATGTTTTAGGAGTTGGGAATGTAGCCTTATGTGAACTTGCTAGTATGGCTTCAAAGACACTGCACCCTGTATCTTCTGATACAATGCATACATGTTTTCGATAGGAGTCTTAAACAACAACATCATTCATTCTAAGGACACCTCTTATGTTTGTTTCTTAACCCAATATAATATTTTTAAATCTTTCAGTTTTAAAAGCTGCACAGGCTATTGGGCTGTATAACATGGGCTATAAATCAACACAGTTAGTCTTCTGCTATTTGCTCTCCCCAGTACGTATATGTTTAAAATGAAGTCCTAAGGAAAAACTTAGGCCCACTCTAGCCTAAAAGCTTACACACTGTGTTTTAAAACAATTTTATAATGTTAAGCATTTGTGATTCCTCTCTACAGTTTTCTTAGATGTTGCCATTTAAAGATGCCTTGTTGTGGCCAGAGAGGTAGTAAGTATTTAGGCGATTTAGCATAAAACATTACAGACGTGTGCTACTCATCTGTTGAGCAACCCCATGATGAGCTGACAGTTCTAATATTTATTTTTCTTGTATTGATATTCTGCCTTTCTTCCATCACAGAGCCCATGTGATTCTCCTGTAGGTCATTTGTGAAAATAGGAGGGAGGGAGAAAATTGCATTCAGTATTAGGTTCTGAATTTGTTTTCAAATGATGTTTAGACTACTTGGTTTTTAATTTACTACTGTATGTCCTTAGTGTATGTGTTCTAAATTTACACACATGCATACTGATGCATGCAAACAACCTCGTTGCCCAGTATGACTATTTGTCAACTCATGGGTTAGGATAGCAACTGGTGTCTTGCCTTGTGTTAGTACTGCCAGAATGCTCCTACGTATGCTGAGAATTACAGCTTCATGGAGATAGCTGCAGGGGTCATAGATGTCAGCCTTGTGGAAATGGGGCATGGTGTGGAATGAGCACTGCACTGTAGTGGTAGAACGTAAGCAGGGATGTAGAAGGGTGAGACCTGTGGCCCTCCAGGTGTTGCCAGGTTACAGGTCTCACCATCTCTGTGTATGAAGCAAGCCATGTACAAAGTGAAGCATATAACAGCAGTTGGAGAGTAGAACAGGAAACATTACTATATTCATGGAGGAATGCATCAGTGACCATCTCTGGTCAGGCTGCTCAGCGCTTATTTTCAGGGTAGCTCTGTATATTTAGGAGTAGACAAAAGGATTGAGGTGACTCGATCACTAGAATCATATCACACTTTTGTACAGTGAAAGGATATTTCTAAACCAAGTCCTCATTTCTGCTTCTAGAGATCTGAACAAGCTCAGTTATTCTATCTGCTTTGAACATACAAGCAAAATAAAACAATTTGCTTGAGCATTGCAGGTGGTACCTTACTAAGTCATACTCAGAGTAGACCCATTGAAAGCTAATCATTAAGCCCATTGATTTCAATGTGTACTTTACTCAGACACAACCCAGTGTTTTCACATCATCATTTTCTTGCATCTGTGACTTTCTCCCCAGTAGACTTGCATCCATAAAAAGAGCTTCTCCATTGCAGTTTGGGGTCATATTAGTTTTTCTTTCCTGTAATTAGTCTCATTGCTGCTCCATTTGGTTCTCCATGTTAGCAATCTACAACCACAGAACCAAACTTCTGTGTGTTTGCTGTTCCCTTTTCCCTGTGTTTGCCGAATAATCAGAGGGTTCAGAAATCAGTCATTTCATAATCTGTTCACTTGTATTGTGAGAGAGGCTGGTCAAGGCCAAAGCGATTACATCACATGTGTAGACAGCACACTTTCACATGACATCCCATTCCATTCATTGTGACTGGTTAGGTCTTGTGACTGGGTAATGTCTGGATCTTTTGCCAGATTCGATCCTTTTGAAATGCTAAATATGCTGGGAAAATAAAGACTGAACGGGGGCGGGGAGAAGGACTGGGCAGGGGGCTTTGATTTTCGCCTTCTCCCTGTTCAAAAACTAGTTCTGCTCATTTTAACGTTTTATTTTCCGACTAAACCACTCAAAGTAACATACCCTCCCCTTCAGATTACTCTTTTTCGTTAATCATGCTGAGTTAACACTGCAGTTCTTTTGCAGCCTCAGGTCAAATGGCCAACTTTTAACATAGGTGGAGAGGTCCTCCCTTCCTGGTTCCTTCTGATGTTTCCAGGTGGGAATCCTGTTGCATATATTAAAGCCTCATAACCGTTGCTGGGTCCTTGGAAGGTTATTGGAGTTAGCTGCACACATTCTGGGTGCGATTCTTATATAGCAGTTTTCCTCGGTCTGGTACCCTCCATATATCCCAAGGGCATTAGGCTAAGGAAGATGGATATATGATGACTTCCATGCCACCTCTCCATGTTTCCTGTGAAGTTGCCAGCATCCCCTACACAACCATTCTGTGCATGCCATCTGTGCAGTTCTGAGTGCATAATTTCTAAAGCTGTTTTGACTTAAGCTGATATGGATGTTCTTATCCCTCATCCCCTGTTACTAGACGGTGGGTCACTGTTACTGTTATTTCTTTTCTGTGCTCTGGAACTGAACCCTATCAGAGGCCAAGGTTATACCCAATTTTTGCTCCTTTTGCTGCAGGACCCATATGTCAACCTGAAGTGGACAGCTTGCACGATCATGCCCTATAGAGGTAGATCAGCTGCTGTGCTGAGTGTTGTCCTTTCCTAGTGCAGCTGTGAAATCTTTTTGCTTTGCAATGATCCTTTAGTAACAATAAGAGAACTAAACACCTAGCCACATAGTACCTTTACTCCATAGTACTGTGATTGTGTCATCGAGCTGGACTAGCTGAACTAGTTGAGAGTTCAAATGTAAAATATGCAATTTAGAAAAGTGTTGATGACCCACTTCCTAAGGGTGGGGGAATTGACATAGTTTGGCTTTTACTTTATGGCATAAAGCTTTTTGGCTTCTGATACATTCACATGGGCTTAAAATTACTAGTAGGCTGGCAAGCAGGTGAAGGAGATCATCTCTATGCCTATGTGCTGTTATAAAAAGCTCTCTTGGTGTGATGCCATCACTACAGGCTGGTTGTGGTGAGCTGTTCAAACTGGTGATGATGAGCATGGGCACAGGCAACATTTGCAGGATTGAAATGTATGGAATCGCGTGGAGCTCTAGTATCCGATTTTAGGAGCATTTGAGAATATCTCAGTGCCCTGGGTAAATCTGATGTACATCTGTGTCTTCTAGAATCTGGTCCCTCTTCCTTCAGCTGAATTGCCAGGCGTGCAGTGCACGGGTAACAAAACTTGGTCGCATGTCCATAGAGAAATCCTTAATATTAAGATCTCTCTGTTGGAGCTTGAGGTTGCCTTTGCAGTTGTCTTGAGCAGCCTGCGGGTGGAGAGAGAGTTAGTGAGACTTCCCCCTTTTTAAAGTGATCCCATGAGTGCCTGCTTATGGAAATATTTTGTGGGAATGTATCTCCCCCTCCCCCCACGCCTAGATTTTATACCCTGGTCCAGCACGGTTGATAAATTTGACTACGGGCATTTCCACCTTAGCAGCATCCTTATTTGGAAATGTTTGATATAAGTGGCACAGTTGCGGTATAACTTATTTCCTGCTGAAAACCAAAATGAAAACATATTAAAACCAGTGTGCAATAATTTGCTAAAACTGCTGCATCTAAATAATACCTTGGGATATGTGTTAGCAAGTTTTGAACACAGTAGGCTTCTGCTTTGAATACACTTAAGCTTTGAATACTCCAGTTCTGTCCTTTCTAGGATTTGCAGCTGAACACATGCTTTATTGCTGCTGTTCAGGATCCTTAGCTGGTAACAATATGTTAGCTTTGGTGAATGAGCTCATTCAGTTGGCAGTAGATTGCAAGCCATTCCTTTGGTCATGCTGCAATGCTTAGAGAGAGTCTGCCAGCATGAAATTTAAAAATTAGCAATACTCCATTGCTGGTAAAAGGGAAGAAAGCGTAAATGAATTTTGTTGCTTACTTGTTACTTACTTTAATGGTACCATAGAGGCTCTGGAACAACACTATATGTAAGGCTGTGTGGATTTCTACTGTGTTCCTGTTATAAAGTATAAATTCTACACGTTGTGATTTTTCGTGTAAGTAATTTGGTATGAAGCACCTTGAGTCAGGTGTGCAACTTGCCAGATTTTTAGGAAAGGTAGGTGAGAAAGTGGTGGTCAAAACAACTGCTGGAAAATATAGGGAGAGACACATGGCTGGGCGCAGTTTGGTATTGTATCAAGTATCTTCTGTCTTTCTTCTTTGTTGATCACTCGTAGCCGAGTAAGATTGTCTTTCATAAACACGGTTTTAGCAATGATTTCGTAAGTGACTGTAGAGGCCAATTCTGGATCCACACATCCTTCCACATTGGGGACATTGGTTTCCGGGCAGGAGTTGATCCATGGTGTGGATTTGCCAAGCATGCCTTCCTCTTAGCATATTTTTCCCTTGCGTCCTGAGTTTGCGCAATGGTATCTTCTGTATATAGCAAAGTGAGCTACTATATAAAGAAGAAAACAAAGGTTTGGTACCTGGGTAGGTGGTCACTGGTCCATTGTGTCTGTTGCTTGAGTATTGGCCCTAACCTGAAAGACTAAGGGAAGGGAAGGGAAATGGTGGTTGCGTGAAGGCTAGGTTGCAAGAGGGTTCAGTATGTGAATCTATATAACATGTTTATTGCTTATGAAGTATTTGAGGTTAGGTAAGGGCTTTTCATTTTATTTTTTTTAAAATGAGGTGCATGAGTGAATTCGTAAGTGTCATTAAGCTTCTCTAAGACTGAAAGGGTTTGGATGGTTGTTTTTGTTGCAGAACTTTATTCAGAGGAGAGAGCTGCTTCTGGTTACCATGGAAACATATTTTTGGCAGAAAGCAGGAGGCCTTCAGGCAGGACTTCTCCCTGGATTTATTTCAAATAATTTCTAAACCACTTCAAGATAGGATCTCAGAGCGCCTTATGACAAGAAACACAACATAACAGCAGGAGTGTCTCAGTGAGAACAGTATGGTAAAACACTTAATTAAAACATCATCAGCTTAATTCAGGGGCAGTGAAAACTGGCAGCAACTGCCAGGAGATGCCTGGGCAAAGAGACATGCGGTTTGACTTCATCCCCTGAAGCACACTCCATTGTCTCTTGAGACAGACAGATGCCAACAACAACAATATAAAATACAGTGCTAATGTTCCTATTTTCTTGATATAAAACTGTAATTGAGTTATTGTAGTTACAAGTTAAACGGGACAGCCACAAAATATTGCAGTGGGGAGTGCTTCTTCAGCTTGGTATTGCAGTCACTTCATTCTATTCCTGCTCCACAGTTCCCCAGTTTCCTTTTATTTCTTTTCATTCTGCACCAGACCAGAACCTTCTAGATTCACTAAGCATGCCTTAATTTGGCTGCCTCAGTTCTCCCTGCACCCTGCATCATACCAGGGGTTTTTTTTGCACATGAGGTGTACCTACTTCTACCACATCAAACCTTTTATAGGCAGCTCTTGCTTCCACCCATAACCATCCCTGGTGACATTTACAAATCCGGACAATAAAGAGGTTACCTCTCAAAGAGCAAGAATTTCCAGGACCCTTGGCAAACTACAGTTCCCAGGAATATTTTTTATTGGGGGGGGGGAGCCATATGCTTTAAATGTATGGTGTGGATCTGACCTTGGAATGACATTTTACATGTCATACCAGAACGTCGTGCAAGAAAAGTGAAACTAAACTCAAACTCAAAACACATTATTTTGCAAGAGGTCACACAGGCGGAAGCACGAGAGCTGCTATAGAACCTACCTATTATGACATTACACAAACGCGTCTGCAGACTCTTGCATAAGTGTTTGCAGAACAATGCTAGAGGCAATTTCCCTACCGTTCATGGGTTGGGGGGGTTGCATTCAACCTTTGATAGATATGTCTTGTCTCTGGAATCTATTGCCACTTTTGCTACAAGAGACAGCTTCAGGCCGTGTCATGGCTGTACACCTAGGATGAAACCATTTTAGCCTTTTAATGCTCCATTTCCTGTTTAAATATTAAATCAGATAATGTTGCAATGTGATTGCTAAATGTCCAGTCATATTGTGAATTCTCATTAAGTCTAAATTGAAATATCTTTCATTGTAGCAAAATTATTCCGTCTCATGTGCAAGCTATAAAAAAGAGCTCTTCCATCCTTCTCAATAAACCTTTTTTTAAAAAATCATCTCCTTTGAAATGAATATAGTAAGTTGACTCCAGCAATTTTACCAGCTCCCATATACCTTGACAAATGAGTATAGAAAACAGTGAAGCCATTTCCGGACTTAAGTTTATCATCTATCTCATCGGAGGCAGGATTTCCTAGCATTCATCACCAGTTGAATATGCAAACATCACTCCATAGTGGGGGTTTTTTAATGTTACATGCTGATAAAGTTATAATGGTAGGCATTGTGCCTTTCTTCATTCTCCTTGCACAAAGACTTATGTGCATTGTGCTAGTTGTGACAATTCTATTCCTCTTCAAACGTTAGAATAACACCTATATGAGCATGTTAACTTGAGGATAGTGCCAATGGGAGACTATTATTATTATATAACTTATATAATATAACCCTTGTTCTTTTAATCTCATCTAATTATCTAGCACAGCTGTTGCTCAGTCTTCAAATGGCTAGCCATGAAATAACATTTATTAAACAAATCAAAGATCTGGTTCATGTCATCTTCTGTGGCTACTTCTTTCCTCTCCCTAGAGTCTCCTAAATCCATTTTCACTTGTGGTGCTTTGATGTGGTGCATTAATGTTTGTTTTTTGTTCAGTGGGTGATGGTAGCTTAAACATTTTGCTGCAAACAGCAGTAGTGTAGTGGAAAATTCTGAAGTGCAGCACTGTTGGTGACAATGCATAGCCATGTCCCCAAAGCTATGCCACTTCTAGGGTTATAGAACAAAAATGAACTTCTGACCAATGCAAACATTATAGCTTCTAAAGCAGGGATAGGCAACCTAAGGCCATTGGGCCAGATGCGGCCCAATTGCCTTCTCAATCTGGCCTGTGGATAGTCCAGGAATCAGCGTGTTTTTACATGAGTAGAATGTGCCCTTTTATTTAAAATGGATCTCTGGGTTATTTGTGGGAGATAGGAATTCGTTCATTTTTTTTTTTCAAAATATAGTCCGGCCCACCGCATGGTCTGAGGGACAGTGGACCGGCCCAAGGCTGAAAAAGGTTCCTGGCTCCTGTTCTAAGGCAACCCAGCTTTTTTTGTACTGTGATCTCCACTTTAACATCTAGCCTGATGAAGAGTTCTGGTGGATTCCAAAGCTTGCACACTATTCTGTGACATTTGTATTTATCATATTAAAGTGGTTTTGGAGTTTTGCAAAATAAAAGTGGTACTTTAACCCATAGTTTTTGGTGTGCATGGCTATATATATTTATATATATGTCCTTCAGCTTGGCTTACTTGGTGGATATCTCTCTAAGAAAAACTTACTTATTTGAAATGCCAAAGACTGGCAAATAGTGCCCCAAGGAGATGCCATCATCATCTCTGCTGTGTTGGTGTTGCATCATCCTTGCCCATCCTTGATCTGCCACACTTTTGGTTGTAAGAGCAGCAGCGTCATTTTGGACTCAGTATGCAAGACTGAATGCTGGCCTTCTTTCCTGTAACAGTGCACTGAATTTAGCTGTCTCCTACCTCCATCTGTAGACAGGTTGAGATCCTACCTGCCCACAGACAGTCTCACCAGAGTGGTGCATGCCCTGGTTATCTCCCGCTTGGACCACTGCAATGCACTTTATGTGGGGCTACCTTTGAAGGTGACTCGGAAGCTACAACTAATCCAGAATGCAGCAGCAAGACTGGTGACTGGGAATGGCCGCCGAGACATATAACTCCAGTCCTAAAGGATCTTCACTGGCTCCCAGTACGTTTCCAAGCACAATTCAAAGTGTTGGTTCTGACCTTTAAAGCCCTAAACTGCATTGGCCCAGTATACTTGAAGGAGCATCTCCACCCCCATCGCTCAGCCCTCCACCCCCATCGCTCAGGACTGAGGTCCTCCTCCTAGGGTCTTCTGCTGGTTCCCTCACTACGAAACATGAAGTTACAGGGAACCGGGCAGAGGGCCTTCTCGGTAGTGGCACCCTCCCTGTGGAATGCCCTCCCTTCAGATGTCAAGAAGATAAAGAATTAGACAACTTTTAGAAGACATCTGAAGGCAGTCCTGTATCGGAAGGTTTTTAACACATGATGTTTTTATTATGTTTTTAGATATGCTGTAAGCCACCCAGATTGGCTGGGGGATCCCAGCCAGATGGGCAGGGTATAAATAATAAAATTATTATTATTGGCTGACTACTTTTATTGAAGAGGCCTTTGAGCTGCATCACTGAAACATTTCTGAAGCAGCACTTTTAATCAAGCTGGTGCTTTCTAGTCATGGAGCAGATAACAGAAGCAACATTAATCTGTGTGTGTGTGTGTGTGTGTGTGTTTGAGGGAGAGAGAGAGAACCCCTAACACTCCTCCACAAACAGGAACATGGAAAACTGCTGAACAAACTAGGAAGCACCAGTCAGAAAATGTAGCCAAGCCCATGTATCAGGATGCCAAACCCAGGTGTGGTCAGGAAGACTCAGCTGACCTGTGCCTGCTGTACGGGAAATCTTGGGCAATGACATCAGTTAGTAATGAAGGGCAAAAATTGAAGCTGGTGCAATCGACGACTGTGGGTGCTAATTGTATCTATTACCTGGGCTCTCTGCCGTCACAGAAAGGCTTTGATTTTTAAAATGACACGTTTAAAATACATGGTAGAGGCTTGAGGGAAAGGTGTGGTGGGTTGGGAAGGTAAATGCAGGCACATTAAGGCATAAGGTAGATTTCTGTGTCTGGCAAAGAGCTTTTCAGTTGGTTGTGTCCTGGCAGCCTCTCTGCTGAGCACTGTGTTCTTGGAAGTTGGATGCATCACATGGTTCCGTCTGGAACAAGTGCCCTGTGAAATGAGGCATCATCTGAGATGAGGAAGGATGAATGCGAAAGGCAATGACTCTGGGCAGAACCCCACCCCTTGTTTGGAAAACAGCAAATGCTTTGGCAAAACAGCTTTGTGCACCAGCAAAGTTTAAATGGATGCGGGAAGTTTGGTGCTAGACCTTAATTGTGCTTGCATTCCATATTGATACATCAAGGAAGACAAAGATCTTGTCATATATATATGTGTCTCTTAAAGGCCTCCAGGTGTGTGTGACTGTGTGTATGTAGGTGTGTGTGTTTAAAAACAAATCAGACTTGAACTATTACCCCCACTTTCCTACTTCTTGTGTAAAAGAATCATTTGTTTTCATTTACTTGCATGGCTGCCAACCTATTTCTTAAAGAGCTCCTGTACCTTCTAAACCAGTGGTTCCCAACCTTTTTTTGGCCATGCTCCACCTAAGCACCCCTAAAATCCTGATCCCCCTGACATGTAATTCTTATTATTCAAAAAGAGAACTGCTATTCACGTGGAGGAAGCCTAAAAGGCCACACACTGTTAATAACTCATTCTTGAATTGCCCCCTTTAAAAATCAAATTGCCCCCCTGTGGGGCGTGTGCCGCACATTGGGAACCATGGTTCTAAACTATGATTTATTATTATTTAGTGCATTTATATTCCTCATTTTTCTCCAAGGAGCTCAAAGTTGTATACTGTATTTTTTGCTCTATAAGATGCACTTTTCCCCTCTTAAAAAGTAAGGGGAAATGTGTGTGCCTCTTATGGAGGGAATGCAGGCGGGAGGCGCTGTTCAGCGCTCCCTTTAAAGAGCTGCATGGAGCATGTGTGCGGCTCTTGGGGGCCCTTCTCCCTCCTTGGGGAAAAGCCCCATGCTCCACACGCTCTTTAAAGGGAGTGCGGCTCTTGGGGGAGTCTAAGCCGCGCACAGTCTCTCCCAGGCAGGGGATGAAGGCTATCCCATAAGCCGCATGCTCTGTCACTTCCCCCACCTCCCGCAAAAGCCAGGGATAGCCGCACTCCCTTTAAAGAGCGTGTGGAGTGTGTTTGCGGCTCTTGGGGGTTTTTCCACCTCGGGGAAAAGCCTGCAAGCGCCACACACAGCTCCACGTGGCTCGTGAAAGGGAGCGCTGAGCAGAGCCTGAGATGCATACAGGCTCTGCTCAGTGCTCCCTTTAAATATTCCCCCCCCCCCGCATTCCCCCTCTAAAAACTAGGTGCGCCTTATGGTCAGGTGCGCCTTATGGAGCGAAAAATACGGTACATGGTTCCCCCCTTGTCATTTAATCCCCACCACAACCCATTGAGGTAGGTTAAGCTGAGATGCAGTGAGTGGCCTAAAGTCACCCAATGAGCTTCATGGCTGAGTGGGGATTTGAACCTTGGTCTCCCGGGTCCTGGTCGTGATTCTAGTCACTACATCACACTGGCTGTCTAAATATGTGTGTGATAACCCAACAAGTGGTTTTGTTTTTGCCCATTGCTGCATCTTCATGTCAGGAAAATTTATGCCACTTCCATACACACACCCATTCCACAGCTGTTTAAAGGCACAGGAATCCTGTAAGGTAGGGAAGGAAAGTTGCCAGTTGCCTGTGAGGGAGAGAAGGAAAATTTAACTGCTTCCTGGAGTTGAGCTGGCCACAATTAAATTGTTAGTCTTTAATGTGTCACAAGGTTCTTTGTTTCTGTGCTGTGACCATTGTCTGCTTGCTGGTCAAGCTTAATCATCAGTGAGAGAAGGTTAATGGTCCTGTTGAGTCTTGGTTTGCAAAACTGGATCCTGTGATCCCATATTAATGTACTGGGATTCAAAGCATCAGTATTAACGATTCCAATATACATAACAGTTCAGTACACTTTAGAACTGGCAGTCTGCCTTGTGATCCTGAAGGTGTCCTGGTGTCGGATTTTTCCTCAGGATTTTCTCAGTTCCATTAGATCATAAGATGAACAGCATCCATTCCTCAGAAGGTTTATGGCATACAATGATCTACAAACAAAGTGTCATACAGATAAAGCTCAGGTGGTTTTTTTCTCCCCCTCTTCCCTCTCCACACAAAGCTGAAAGGAATTTGGAAAATCTAGGATATGCCCTTCTTCTGAAGGTGATTTACATGTAAACAAAGGATCATGAAGGGTTCCTTGGCATTTCTGCAAGAGCTGTGATAAAAGGGAGAACTATAAAGATGGAAGTGGACATAATTGGATTTTATAACCAGTTATTAACTTCTGCATAGCAAAATATTCTAGAGCCCGATCTGAGGAAACTTAGTATAGCCATCTTGCTGAAGCTAAGCAGGTCTTGATCTGATCAGTGCCTACATAGAAGACACATGTGTTCATTGATGGAAGAAAGGCAGGAAAATCTGTCTATCTCTTGAAAATTATGGGTTGTATCCTACTATGACTGCTTTCTCTGACCCAGAGAAAGCTTCTATGTCCAGAAAGAGAGGGGAAGCCCCCCCCAGTGCACTTTTCCAAAGGGTCCCCCAAGTTTCTGGAGTACATTTTGGGAGGCATGATGTGGGGAGTTGCAGAGGGAATGGGAATTTATGGAAATTGCTCCATCACCCCCCTACCTCCTTCATGGCAGTTTTTGCTGGAGCAACTATCCTTTTGTGCATAGGCATACATAATTGGTACCCCCCCCATGTGTCTATACCAGGCATAGGCAAGCTTGGCCCTCCAGGTGTTTTAGGACTACAATTCCCATCATCCCTGACCACTGGTCCTGTTAGCTAGGGGTGATGGGAGTTGTAGTCCCAAAACATCTGCAGGGCCGAGTTTGCCTATGCCTGGTCTTTACATTTACCAGGCCACTTTTTCCTGTATTGTAGACTCTATGTGTATCTGATACAACCTATTCAGAAACTAAAAGTTGTTTCCTCCCTGTTGTGTAATTTCTTTGCTGTGATAGCTGTAAAATTTCCATCCCTTTAGTTTAGTTCATTAGCAGCATTCTGTTTCCCCCTGTGTAACTCAACCCAGGACCAAAAGTTAGACTCTGTAAATCACATGCCCTCAGTATTTGTGGCTTACAAATAGGCCTTGTGAGAAACTGATAACGCTGCCTCACAGTTAAACAGGTGGGATACAGATCAGCAATGCTGGCCTGATTGCTTTGCATTCAATGTGAACTTTGCATCAATGTGATGAGCCCTTTATAGCCCATGCATCTAGTGGAATGATAGCATTTATGTTTCTGTTACTGTGGAAGTCTGTAGGCTGTTGAATTGTATTCCGTTATAGATCCGTTGCTAGTTGTTGTGGTCCTTATACTGTGTGTGCAGTGAGGGGCACATTTGGGTATCTTGCTGCAGCTGTTTATGCCCTTTATTCTGAGGGTATTGTGAAAGATTCTGTATACCTTTGCTTGTAATTGTTCTGTGAAAAGCAACCAAAAAAATAGTTGGTTGGCATCTGTCTCGGGAGACAGTGGGGGAGTGCGCCTTTGGGGGTGAAGTCAAACTGTTGGAAGGTTGTAGCGCCTGCTGTAGCTGTAGAGACTAATGCAGGAGAGACATGTTTTGTTGCAGCTGGGGCAGATGTGGGGAAAGTATATAATGGAACTAAAGTGTCATATAATCTGGAGCTAATGGCCATGTTTGCACACCATGTTAAACCAGATTAGTGCAAAGTGAAGGAGGTGTAGCAAACCTCATGCTCATTCCTTCCTCTTCTGTACTCCTGCATGGGTTCAAGTTGGCTTGTTTTCAACCTAGCCATAGGTATTAGCAACATTTTGTCATTTTGGACAAAATGGTTAAGCAGAAGCAAAGCCTTCCAAATTCTTCTGCATGGAAAGAAAGAGAAGGGAGGACACAAGAGCCATACTGGCCCAAGCCCCAGGCCTATCTGTCTGTTCCCACAGTGGTTAACCAGACGCCTATGTAAAGCCTGCAAGCAGGATAGTGGCACCCATCCCACTTGTGATTCCTAGCATCCGGTATACAGAGGTGCACTTGCCTCTGACAGTGGAGGTAGAGCATAGCCACCCTGTGTGGTTTAGTGCAGCCTTTCTCAACTTGATGCCCTCCAGTTGTTGTCCAATTAAAGCTCCCCTCTTACCTGGCCATGGGCCATCCTGCCTGTGACCAGTGGAAGTTGTAGTCCCAAAAGCATGAAATGCTGACTTTATTCTTTAACTTCCATTCTGTCCATTTGTGCCAGAGGCAAAAGCAATAATGGATCTAAAATAAATCTGCAGTGTTGCTCAGTTGACTTAAAACACTGGTTGTGTTTGACTGTAACTTAAGTGTAAAGGGCAGGGGGGAGTGTCTCTTAGGAATCTCTCCAGGCCTTCAAAATTTTCCTGTGCTCTTTAACCAGCCCCTGTGTGTTGATCATCATCTCACACTATATGGGAATTGCTTGCAATATTATCAGCACTAGAAGGCAAACATTCTAAGGGGTGGGAGGTAGGGAGGTCGCTGTCCCTTCCTTTGTGTTAATCATTCCCTACCGATAACCTGTGGCATTGGTGACAGGTTCCTGTTTGCATTGGAAGTGATGGTGCTGAGACACAAGGTTGCTAAGAGCTGTCAGATGACACTTGCTCACATGAGCCCATTAGGAGGGTGTTGCAGCCAGTTTTAAAACAAGTTTGCAACTAGGGAGTCAGTGAGAAAGCAACCTCTCTCTATATATCCAAGGCCATCTGGTTAGGTCTTGTGATCAAATAATTGCTAGCTACAGAAGCATACCAGGAAGCAAGAGAGTCATAGCTCTTACTAGCTACTGCATCTGACAGCAAATTGGTTGGATTACTAGGATATTCAAGTTGTGCTTATTTCTTTTTTTGAAATTAAATTATGTAGTGCATTGTGAGCCTTTGGAATAGAGAATATTTACAGGCATGATGCAGCAAGGACCACTCCTTTAAAGAAAGAAGACAACAACGAAGAAGAAGAAGAAGAAGAAGAAGAAGAAGAAGAAGAAGAAGAAGAAGGAAACCCAAATGTATGCTGTTCAATTCTTGGTTGAATTTCCCCCCCCCCAGTGAGAAAGTTTATAACCAATAGATACTGAACTGTAATGAAGGACCCTAGGTAGATCACTCTTCAGTACACACTGGCTACTTCAAAGAAGTGATGAATGTGTGTTTGTGTAAAAGAGAGAGGGAATACCTGTGAGCTCAACATGTGTGGAGGCCCGCCAAAGACGTCAAACAGCACAGGGGACCAGACTGAAAAAGAAAGAGAGATTCGTGGTTCCTCTATCACATTGGAGAACAGCTTTTCAAAGGCAAGGTTGAATAAGGCTAAGAAACCACTTGTGGTGGGAAAGAGTTCCAATTATTCAAAGGGAGTATCTGGAAAGCTATCAAAAAGGTAGGAAAGCTTAATTCAAAAATTGCATTTTGGTGGGGTAGGACTTTGAGACTATGCATTCTAACTTGCATAGTAGAAAAGTAAGACTAATCCTAAAAAGGGGCATCACAGTTTTAGCCAATTAACCCCTCTTCCAGGGAAATCACTTGGCAGTTACCCTTAATATCTTAACTATATTGCATATTTGATGCTAACAAATTATTGTGCAGGTTAGTTGGAATCTAACTAACTGAGAGAAGGAAGTGTTTAACTGAAATGTTGTGCCTGCGTTGGTTGTGTATATTAAGATAAGGAGATTGAAAAAGGATTCTCCATGTGTGGCCCTATGAGCTACAGATGCTAGCAATAAGTGAAATTCTTTAACGTTTACAATTTGAATAGGTTCCTCAAAAGGCATGTAAAACAGACTGATTTTACACACATGCTACCTTCAGCACTTCATTATTTAACAAAATAAATGTACAAATTAACAAAATTAATATACCAGAAGGACAGATCGTGAAGCTGAGGCTCCAATACTTTGGCCACCTCATGAGAAGAGAAGACTCCCTGGAAAAGACCCTGATGCTGGGAAAGATGGAGGGCACAAGGAGAAGGGGACGACAGAGGACGAGATGGTTGGACAGTGTTCTCGAAGCTACAAACATGAGTCTGACTAAACTGTGGGAGGCAGTGGAAGACAGGAGTGCCTGGCGTTCTCTGGTCCATGGGGTCACGAAGAGTCGGACATGACTAAGTAACAACAACAACAGTGTACCACTTGCTTGTCAATCAAACCTCTAAGCGATTTACAAAAAAATAAAGCAAGCCTGAAAATAAAGAAGAAATTTTGAAAATAAAAAACCTTTACAATAAGTGGGAAAAGATTAAAATACATGTTTGCCTAAAAGATTAAAATACATGTTTGTCTAAAATAAAATGTTTTCAGCAGGTACCAATAGGAGTGCAGTGAAGATGCGAGATAGTTCCGAAGAGTAGGTGTTGCCATGCTAGAAGATATTTTTTCTTTCAAGTGTGGAATTGATATTTTGTGGCACCTATAAAGTGGCAATGAAGCAGTAGGGTGG